>NW_017731350.1:11315277-11320303 GCF_001890085.2 Hipposideros armiger
TCCTTCCTTCCTTCCTTCCATCCATCTCAGTGCATGTTTGAGTTGGAAGGAAGCCAAGACCCTGCCCCAGGTACTTGGAATAATGAAATCATTATTTAATGTAAATTATGTAAATAATTAACATAATAATGTAGAAGGACCTATCCTACCTAGGAAGACACTGACAGGTAAGCACGTAAATAAAATACAGGACTATAAATGCTGTAATAAAGGAAGGAACCAAAGGTTTGGAGAGCACAGAAGAGGGAAATGGCCCTCCTGGTGGGGAATAGAGGAGACCCAGACTGCTTTCCAACAATGTCAACAAAACTGACAAGAAGTCATCAACAGCAGCTCAAGTTTCATAACCCTCCCTGCCCCTGCCAATCCTCTCAGGTAGGAGGGGGCCCATGGGAGGAAAATGAGGAAAACAAGAGGATGTTACACAAAGTGAGTCATCCAGCCTCAAATAACTGCAAAGGCGGAAAGTTCTTGTCCTGGAAGTATGCCAACTCCAATGCTGCAGAAATAACCATGATGAATTCACAGATTTCTGTGCAAATACTGTAGGTCCATCATAACACTGAAATCTCAGCCATAGGAAATTGGAGCTTTGAGCCCCATATGTTCAAAATTATGCTCATATTTTGGTCGAGATTTTCTTGAAGAAGCTAAGAGCCGTATTTTCCCATCGAAAGCGGGGCTGGTCTCCCACGCCATCCTGGATGAGGCCACAAAACACTGATCCTGCTCGGGGTTCAAGTCACTGGGTGCCTTTCTGTTTTGCGTCCCAGTCTCCACATAAGAACCGTTGTTGCCATCAGGTAAGTTGATGGACTTTCCCTGATAGCATGAGAGATAAGCTAATCAGTAATATTTGTTGTTGGCCCGCATGTATACTACAGGGAGAGAAAGAAAACCCTCCAGAAACGCTTCACTGGAAGAACTTTCGATCTACCTGAAAACAGAGGGTAAAGGGGAAGACATTCACGAAACAGCTTTAAAAATTAAGCTCTGGAACCTGACAGGCTCAACCTGATGGACTTGGACTTAACCTCTCTGGGCCTTGCGTTCCTATCTGCAAAAAATAGAGGATGTTGGCCCTTCTATGAGGCTGAATGAAATTATCTGGCTTATGGTTATTCAAAAACGCGGTGTCCACTTGCCCCGCGGAGGAGGTAGAAGTACCTCAGGTCCCTAAGGATGGGTGGGGTCCCAACAGAAAGGGAAGGCGGGAAGGTCTTCCGCAGCCACAACGCACAGGGCGTATGTAGTGGATACGCACGTGCATCCAAATTCTGGCTCCAGTGCTCACCAGCCAGGTCATTGTAAGCAATTCACTAACATCTTGGGGACTCAGTTTTCTCATCTATAAAATGAACACACAAATAGAACCTGTCTTCTGGGGTGATTATGAGGATTAAAATAAGATGAGTAAACACTTAAAACAACACCTGGTACACAGTGAAGGGTCAGTGGATATTCGCTGCTGTTGTCATCCATGGCGGGGCGTGAGCAGACCAGGCTCAATATGAGCTGAGCAATAACAGAATAGGAAGGCTGGGGCCAAAATGAGAAATGAGAGCACCTTAAGTGCCACGTCAGTCCGGACGGGAGGCAGGAAAGGCCCCTGCAGGCCCCTGAATGGGGCTAACAAGGATTCATCGTCAACTGAAAATGGTGAAGCAAACGAGTTCCTGCTCTAGCTTTGAATTGTAGCCGAAGAGGCTGTTCTTGAATAGTGACTCGTCCCCTCCTGCTTCCCACCCTCCAAGATGGCATTCTTTGGAGAACAGGAGACACCAAGGCCGGGTCATACATCTGGTCATTTCTCCAGTCAGATCCAAGTACCTCTCCGTTTACAGCCCCGTGAAGTCGCCTGGTCAGCAGGGAGACGGGCACGTGGGGTGTCTGGCCACCCTTTTGGCCTCCCACATACGCAGCCACGCGTTGCTTTCGGAAGTGAGGAGGCCCATGCCCAGCATGTCTGCCCTCACCCTCGCTCACCCAGGCCCACCTACAGGCAGGCAGAAGTGGTCGGGGACCCGTCCGCACGTCTCCGCCACGCTCTCTGAGGGCACACCTCCTGCCATCAGAGGGCGGGTGGCGGGCAGAGGAGCGCACCTTGATGGGACACCCCACCTCACTTCATTCAGATCTGGGCTTTTAGAGACAGGAAGAATCCAAGGAAATGACTGAGAAAACGCATTCTACGTTCTGGAGATGCTAATCAGAGTGGCAATTAGCATAAATGCCAATTTTGACAGGTGCGGAAGTTCTTTGTACAGAGAACTCCCAAACGCCGGGCCCAGGAGAAAGCGGGTGCGGGGGTCCCCTAAGTGCTGTGACGGCAGAAACCACAGGAGCACAAACTGTGGGGCCAACTCACAGGGGAAAAAAATCCTCGCGTACATTTCCTGGCCTTCAGGATTCAGATAAAAAGGCCGCAGGCTCTGACAGTCGGACTGGGAAGCAATTCCTTTGAAACTGTGATTTGCTTTGCAGGAAAAAAAGGAAGTCAGGTAATCCTTAAGTGACCCCAAGTGGTATAAAAATATGGCAGCATTAAGGGTTCAGCTCTCTGTGGGTGTTCGGTGTGACATCAGCGCCACCTGCTGCACTTCATGGTAAATAACCACAGGCCCACAAAAGCTGGCATAGGTAGGCCCAACTGCATCTGTGTTTCTTCATGGGAAATTATTCTCTTAATGCTGGGTTGGGAGCCAACAGTGGGAAAGAGAATAACAATTTATGGACAGAAGCACAGGATACAGTTCGTTACTGTAGGCAATGGAACTAACACCAGTGTTTTAAGTGAACGGTGTTTAATGATATGGGTAGAGTCCAATGTCATCCAATTGCTAGCCTTTTAAGAGCCAAACAAAACACCTCAAGCCTCCAGCCGCTGTGACTGCAGGTTAGCCAGTTTTCTCCTAAAATGTCTAAGAATTCTTGGAAGCACCTGCTAAACCTCATTGCCAGTGAGTCTCATCTGTCACCTTTCTGAGCTTGGGTTTAGTCAACTGTCCCAGGGAGTTTCCTTGCCCCCTCCTGCCTTTAAGGAACAATTTCCCACAGGACAGGGTCCTTCCGAATTCCCACACCCGCTCACATCTCTCCGTCCACACACAGGGACCCAGCCCACGCTAACACGCCTAGTTGCTAACACTAGGCAGCACACATTTGAGCATTTCAAGGGAGCCACAATGTCAGGAAAGTCATGACGTGTTTTTTGTTTTTCGTTGCAAAAATGCGTCATGACTCTTCCGACAATCCAATAGAGGAGAAAAACCAAACTCAGTATCAGACCTCATTGCTTTTACACTCAGTGGACCCCATCCCCACTGGCCGTCTCTCTCCACCTCCAGCCTCCATGCTGGCGATTCCTGTTCTGATCAGGGTTTCTTTCCCATGCTCAACTCTCTTCCCTGAAACACTGACCCAGCACAAAACAAAACGAAACAAACAAACAAAAAACCCCCAAAACTAGAAAGCCCTTAACATGGTATTGCCCTGGAGAGACACAACCACCTCTTTAAAGTCCTGCTATGGCAGTAGAAAATATTTATCCTTTGATTGGGATTTAAGGAAACACACAGCTGACGGCCAACCAGGGCCTTCCCTTTTCTGGTCAACAGGATGAGTTACCAAGCTAGGGACCAAGATGGGAGGTGAAATAATGGATCGAATCAGTAATTTTCCAGAGGCCTCTAAAATGACTCTAAAGTAGTGGAAATGTTTTAAATAAAAACAAAGGGGCAATGTCTAAAATAAAAAGGTCACATGGGTTTTGAAAAATTGAAGCATCCTTAAAAGATTTGCCTGAATCCCCAAAGTGGCTATTTTGAAGGGAATTAAATTCAGCTGGCTCAAAATTTATTTTTAAAATAATCTTATTAATTTCTCAAAGATGAATGTGGTCCTACTTTTATCAAAGGTTTTCTCAGGGCCGGCCGAGTGGCTCAGTTGGTTAAGAGCTCGCTCAAGAGTTTGAGCTCCGAGCAACAGCGGTTCGAGTCCAGCCCGAGCTGAGCAGCCGCTNAGTGTCACTGGCCCTCCTATGTGGGATCCGAACCGGGGCCCTCTGGCATCCCAAGCGAGTTCTTAACCATCGCGCCACTCGGCCGGCCCTCAAAGTATTTTCTAATTCCCCCCTTTGATTGCTTCTTTACTAATTGGTTGTTTAGTGGTGTGTTAATTTCCACATATCTGTGAATTTCCCAAAGTTCTGTTATTGATTTTTAATTTGATTCCATTGTAATTAAATATATTGTATATGATTTCAATCTTGTTAAACGTATGGAGGCTTGTTTTACGGCCTAGTGGATGCCCTCACTTGGAGAACGTTCCATGTGCCCTTGAGAAGAACGTGTGCACTGCTGTTGTTGGGTAGAGTGTTCCAGAAGCCTGTTAGAAGACTTAACACTGTGAACTGACTAGACCTATTTCCTTGTTCATCTTCTATTTGTTCTATCCATTGTTAAAAGTGGGGTAACAAAGTTTCTAACTATTACTGTTGAATTGTTGCCTCACCTCTTTGAACCCCTATGTCCTCAGTAAGAAATACCTATTCCTGCCTTGCAGAGGCGTGCAGATAACGAACACAAAGTATGGGGCACAGCTTGCCACACTGTGTCTCCGAATGGCGTGACAGAATATAGGACGGTAGTGGTGAGGATTTCTTCCTACAGGAACCAGGTGGTTCTGGGTTAAGCTGGCACAGCTTCAGTCTGAAAAATATAAACCCTTCCTAAAGAGAAAGCTGAGTCTATTTCTGTGGCCTTATATTCAGCATATGCAGAGCTCCTGTGCAAAAAATAAAAATGAACTAAGAAGTCAACAAATCCTAACTTGTCATCCTTATTTTGCTAGCTGATGTCTCAAATTCCTTCACAAAAGTTTCTTGTGGTCATCCATTCATCCATCCATCCATCCATCCATCCATCCATCCATCCATCTACCATTCCTCCTTTCCTTCCTTCCTTCCTTCCTTCCTTCCTTCCTTCCTTCCTTCCTTCCTTCCTTCCTTCCTTCCTTCCTTCCTTCC
>NW_017731350.1:11324269-11334577 GCF_001890085.2 Hipposideros armiger
CCGAGCAACAGCGGTTCGAGTCCAGCCCGAGCTGAGCAGCCGCTGAGCTGCCAACAGGTAGCAGGATGGCTCAGCTAAAAAAAAAAAAAAAAAAAGGTTTTCTCCACAATAACCTGCACCGCCTAGTATGCTAGCAAGGGTTCTTTCTAGCTTGAGTCTCAACAATAACCTTAAGACATGTATTAGCTTCGGCGTGTGCAGGCAGCCCACAATGATTGGCAACCAGATCAAGAACCTTCTTGAGTCAGGCTGTTTAAAGTCACAGCTCTGAACCTGGCAGCCGTTAGCATCACGCGGGGCAGCCAGGCCCCACTCCAGGTAGTTAACGCCAGAATTTCTGGAGGTGAAGTGCAGATACTGCTATTTGCTTTTAAAGCCCCCAGTGCTCCGAAGCGCGGCCAGGGTTGAGAACTGCTAACCTCAGGGAAGGAACCAAGGTGCTCAGATCTGGTATAAAGGCAGCGGACCGCGCTGGAAGACAGGCAATTCTACTACGGCGCCTGGCTCTCAGGTCCTTATGTATTGCCTTGCCGGAGTCTCAGGGTAAAAGCTTCCAGTGGTAATTAAGAGTTCTAAGAGCCATTTCTCCAGAACCGTGGGTCTTGATTTGTGGTTCAAGGTCCATCTGCACTGCTATCTTCTGAGGAATCTGTTAAAATGCAGGTTCCCAGGTCCCGCCTTAGAGCTAATGATCCCGGCATGGGACTTAGCTCCAGAAGTCAGGAACTGTTGCCAGGACCAGACCCAAGCTGGTCTGACTCCAGGTCCTTTCCAATTCCCCCCAACACTTTTGACTGGGAAGACTGAAACCTCTCGTCAGAAAAACCAGAGCTTTAGGTGATTTGAAACAAAAGGTAATTATTTAAAGCAACAGAATGGAAAACAACAGCAAAAATTCCCTTTGCACCCCTCCCTCCACAGGAATCCTTGACCACTTACTCTGGAGCAGTAAAATCATACCCGTCCCTTTCCTTCCTGTTCCACTACGTTTTTTCCCTTCTAACGAATATGCCTTTTTCTCCCCAAATAAGGTCACTTGGAAAAAAAATCCCTGGTAATGCTTTAGAAATTGTCAGCATTTATTGGGGAATGAAAACATAACCAAACAGGGGAACCTACCCCAGATCTCACTTTGTTTACCTAGACACTTTTCATATTTGACATATCTCATGCAAACTGCAATGAAGTTTAGTTCTAAGTCAGAAGAAGAAGGTAAAATTTGTGACTACATGGATTTGCCCATTTAGAATTGGCTGGGAAGCAATTTAATATTTGTTCTTTAATCTGGGCTCTTCTCAGTCACTGTGACATGCACTTCCACCTTTAAAAAAAAAGGAAATGAAAAAATAAAGAAGGCTTTCACCTTATTTACAACAAGTCTGGGTCCCTGTTGGCAGTATGATGGCGGTGTTGAGGCAGGAGTGGGGTGAGGGACGGGGTAAGGAGTCGTGGGCAAAGAAGTTGCATTAAGATGTAAAGATGGTGCCAGCACCATTCACACACCATATGAAGAGACAGCACGAAAACAAAGTTTAAATGCAACAAGTATTATTTCAGTTTGGACAACAAATTGTACAAAATTCTTCCTCTGTTGTTAGTGAGAATGTCAACTAGCAATGACCCAATAATGACCCTGAAAGATGTACATAAGGTTCTTGCGTCGTAATCCAATCCAGGAGTTCAAGTAGTAGGAATCCAGTAGAAACAATCCAAAAGACAGACCAGAGATGTTCGCAGAGAAACATGATGTGTTAACACAGGAAAAATGTAAACATGACAATAACATAAAATACGGATTGAGTGCCTCTTATCTGCTGGACAATTTTGCTGAATGCTGAACATAACCCTGAATAATGGGACTTATTGTCACCATTTTTAGAAGCTAAAGAGAGGCTCTGACAAAGAAAGTAAAAGCGAAGGAGACATTGCCGTCTGTCACCCCACTGGTACAGCTGGGTTTGCGCCCAGGCTAGGCCTTCGGAGGTTCACATCTTCCATTTCCTTCAGAGCTCAGGAGCAGTAAGACAGCGACGGGTATGTCAACCACAGCACATTCAATGGGCCACTGAAGTGTTTGTAACAAGAAAAATACCAGCGCTAAATGAAGACACAAAATTGTATATACAGCAAGATCTAAACTGCACACCAAAAACTTGACAGAAAAAAGAAATGAGCCCAAATGTTGGCAGTGACTTTCTGTGGGAGTGGGACTATAAACAAAAAGTAGGGAGCGCTGGGGATTACTGATCTGAAGTTTCCACATTTCTGTTTATAATAGGAAAAGAGATATTAGGAATGAGGTTCAGAAAGGTTTGGACAATCTTATAGTCAATGCCACCAGTTAAGAGTCGTTTAGAATCAGTGCTTTTAAGGCAAACATGGTGAGGCAACAAACATTCGTGGTTTTCTATGTCTCTCAGGTGGATCTGTCCTAATATAAGAGGCTGAAAGTATCTTCCAGATTAGCAATACCGTGAACATGTAAACCGGAGTTAGAGAAGCTCCCTTAAATTTATTAATATTTGAAGTGCCAAAAAAAAAAAAGTAGCTTCAAAGAGGAGTAGTGAATGAAAGGCTAGAGAGTAACAAGGAGGCAAGAGCCAAGACTCATAAGACCGCAGGCTGTGCCTCCTACATGCTGAAGGTGGGGCAAGGCAAGGGGACAGACATCAGAGCTACAGACGAGGTCTGTAAGGACACTTAGAAATTCTTACACTCCACAGCGCACAAAGCTGAAGCTGAGTCAGAAACACTAATTAATATTTGATGGTTCATATTTAACAGTTTCGGGACTTCCCTCTATCGCTCTGTATTAGTTGGGGTAGTGACCTAAACATACAGTGGCTCAGATAAGATCAAGTTACTGCGACAGGCAGCCCAGAGAGGGCGGGCAGCTTTTACCAGGCCATCCAGGTTCCTTCTGCCGTGTTGCTCCGCCATTCCCTAAGTACGACACTTGACTACAGGGGAAACTGGCTCACTAAAACCACATCCAAGTTCCCGCCTGAGGGGGGAGGGAAAGGGCAGGTGGAAGGATGTGGTCCAGAAGCTGTGCACATGACTTCCAGTCACACGGCACCGGCCAGAACCTGGGAAAGGGTCGCTAGCTGGGTAATCCAGCACCCACTAAAACCCAGGAGGTTCTATTTGCAGAAGAAAGGAGGCAATTAGCATCTCTCATGGCTGGGTGACCACATCTTAACCAGGACTTAGCCATTATTCACATCCTTAGCATTAATCCAGAGGCCAGAAGTAATCGGCATCCGGAAGCAGAGGCTAAGACAAAGGGAAAAGCAACGGCGATGTGAGTAGAAGGGGTGAGTCAGGTCTCCAGGCAACCCCTCTGCTGGTCTGGTTACACGTAGCGTCCTCTTTTAAAAACTGTTCCCTGGAAAATTCCAGTTGGATGGTAATGTGAAGAGAATAACCCCTGCTACCATCTCCCAGCTCTATCCAGCATCCCTGTCCAGCCCACTCCCTCGAACCTAGCGGTCATCTTCCAATCATCACCCAGAGGCAAAGCTGAAACCAGGAATCCCAAGTTCTAGTTCCAGCTCTAGCTACCAGGCCACGTGAGCCTGTAACCTTCTACACACAGCTCTGCACCTTTAACGCAGGGACAAGGGCAGGGGAATCTCCTCCAGCTCCAAGGTCTAAACGGTCTCAATATCAGCCTTTTCTTTGCCGTCATGTCAATTAAAAACTCCTTTCTAAAGCAGTGATTAGTGGGCATGAACACTGCAAAGAGCTGTCATCACACGGCTTTGAGATTGGTGACGAGCTCTTCATCTCCAAAGAAAGTGGTCGAGAGGTGAGTGAAAGAATGTAACCCTCACAACAGCTTCACACAAACTAGGACTCTACGCTAGGAAATGATTTTAACGGTAATTCCCACTGTTTACATAGTTAGTTTCGCTCAAGTTTTTGTCAGAAGAAAATATTTCAGTGCTAAAGGGTTTGAAACCATCCGACATTATAATAGCTTGTGCTCTTAGGAAATCTCTAGGGCAAGAATAATTTCCTCCAAGAAACCACTTTACAAACTTAGAGTCAAAAGGCACAAAAGAAAAATTCAATGGTTTGTATTTAAATTTTCCCTTTTCCTTCTGGTATTGTAGGCAAGAGTTTGAGGAAATATATTCCAGAGAAGTGTATTTAATTTTAAGACTTGGAGGACAGCACGATAGTTTTATCTTTGTGGGTATGTATCTTCTGGAAAGAAAGGCTCTTAAAAAGAAGGTAAGCCTTCGGCGATACCTCTTCGCTGTCACCATCACCAATCAGTCATCAATCCTCAGGCACAGAACCTTTTCTAACTGCCTAAACTCCAACACGTCCTACCTTGGGATCATCCAATTTCCTTCATCTTACACCTCTCCACTAGCTTCAGTATACACGTAGGCAACTGTAATCATCTCCAGCTTGTCTCCAATTAGGACCACTTCCTGTGACAAATTCTGTTCTTAGGATATTTACCCGTGGTCCCACACAGTCTCTCTGCCAAATTCACATACCCATAAGCTTTACTTCATAAACATGCAGCATTCTTGAAAAACTATCAAATGACATTAAAATAAGACACAAACCTTCATGAAAATGTAGTCATCAAATTTATTATTTTCATTAGGTTTCCATCTTATGAAGAATTCCTAGGACTGTTTCATATTTCTTGACATGCAAGGGTTAGCAATAACAGCTTAACTTACTATAAATACTGCTACTTGGAAGCAGCATAACTGTTTTAGAGTTGTAAGACTACAGACCTTCATTACTCTAATCGGATTCAGTGAAAGTTAAAATCAGAAGGTTCTGAACAGCTGGTTAGGAAGGTAGCCAAGATGTAGAAAAGATGTCTGCGCCTCCTTTTCAAGGGCAGCCAGCTCCTGAACTGTAGGTGCCAAAATGTCCACGTGGCCTTTATAGCTTCCACCTGCATCATACACACAAATTACAAAGCCATGTAAATGACACGCTTGAAATGACTTGTCAGCAATACTTTGGCTCCATTATATCAGTTTATACATTGCTTCTAGCAATAAAAATGTACTACTGCGCACATTATGTCCAAAGCTCAGAGTTCTAAAGATGTTAAGTCAATATAAATTAATGATTAGGCCTGACTAATAGCTGTCCCAATACCCCCACCTAACCCTCCCCTATCTTCTTCCTTGATTTGGAAAAACACTCGTTTAGCCTGAATCTGAAAAAAAATCTTCAAAATGAGCTCAGGGCGTTCCAGGCGAAGGAAATAGTATGCCGGGTTACCACTGAATTAACAAAGGCTTCTAATTCTGTTTGAAATTACCGTTATACTGTTGCTTACTAAAAATTCCATAAATGTTCAGCTACTCTTATGACATTAACACCTCAAGAGAAACGGCTATGCTGCTTCTCTAGTCACACACAGACCACACAGTACAAAATGCTGCAGGACAGGTATGGACAAGGTGCTATGAGAGTAAAACAGAAGGAATGATTAATATACTAAGAACATACGCTTAACATCATGAAATGAAATGACTCTTTTCTTAAACTGACGCTCAAAAAGAAAACATTCACATTTCAAATTGAATTAAAAGTAATTCAAAGCTTACCACCAGCAGCCCTTTTTTGACCGTAGGTAACTTTCCCATCAAATTCATCCACTGGTACCTTTATATCTGGCTCCACCTGAGAAATGGTACAGTTCAGGTGTTCTTCTATCTCAGATAGCAACTAAGAAAGGGAGAGGAAATTAAAGCATTTTCAAATAAAAATTTCATTTTGACAGAGTTGCATTTACAGCATGAAATAGAAACAGGACGGCTGTAATACTTAGTATAAATGGAAGTTACAACTGACAAATTACAGCTAACATTATAATCAATTACTCACTACTTTCCCTCATAACTGACAAGAGATAAATGCTGAGGAACAACTTTTGTAGATAAATGCAGACTATTTTACCAACTTAATGAACTTTTTGTCTTACCTGCATCTCATTGTACCATATGGTACAGCCGCCATCTTCCTTGAGTCTTGTATTATAACACCCTTTTCCACGGTTACTACACACGTGGTACCAAACCTAAATTAAAGAGGGAAAAAATATTAACATGTTTGGAGATTGAAACATGCTTTATTTTCAATTTGTTTTTCAGTATCTTGTGCCCTCAAGGCATAAGAAGAATAGACTGCAGGGATGGTATGTCATCCAACTACTACCACCACTCAAAAGTTCATTAACTAGGTCTTCTGAAAGAATTCTTTTTCAGAATAATTCAAACATTTTTATAAAATGGATGTCAGCTATAGAAAGAAATTCTCAGATAAAAACAAGGATGAAAATGTGAATATTAGAAAATGCTATATCAAGAAGTGTATCAAAAATAGTTCAAATGTTTTCTACAAGAGAATAAAAGCAAATAGCAGAAAGCAAAATGAACAACTAATTTAGGCAATGAGTATGTGGGAGTTCCTTATTCTTGCAACTTTGCTGTATATTTGTAATTATATCAAAATTGTCACTTTCCCCTGCTCCCCCACCCCAAATAAAGTTTTCTATGGCACCATGCCAAAGAAGGTTTAAATACTTTTGAGTGAAAACAATTATATTAAAGCTACTGGGAAAAATTACACTGCGTATTTTTTTTTATTAAATTTATTGTGGTAACATTGGTTAATAAAATTATATAGGTTTCAAATGTATAATTACATCATCTGTATATCGCATTGTGTGTCCACCACCCAAAGTCAAATCTTCCACCACCATATATTTGACTATGATTTGCATCTTTCCTTTCTAAAACTTCATCCTACTTGTCCCTTTAATGAACATTGAGAAAACGATGCCATAAAAATGTTCATTTATATTCCATATGCAATTGAATTAAATGTAAATGGAAAAATCAAACTGCATTTATTTCTAATGTCTAAAATGACAACACAAACAATAACTATAATAAAGCATGGAAAAGATTACCTTCTCTTTCTCTGTTGCCACCAGGGAAATAGCCAGACCCATCCTGAAAGATTTTAAGTCTTTATTAGATTTCACTCCTGAAGCACAGAAGCTCAAAAACGAAAACACAAATCACAGCCCTACCTTTCAGCTCTTCCCACTCTGCCAATTCGATGCACATAGTTTTGCTTTTCATCAGGCAGGGTGACATTTATAACTGTAAATAAAAACAGTTATTACCAGGTGCCATTATTTTTAAATTCCATAAAATTCAATCTGCTGGCATAAAAAGTTTCTTTTTACCATAAGGAACACCATGGATATCAATTCCTCTGGCAGCTACATCTGTGCAAATCAAGAATCTCACCTCTCCTTTCTAAAGAGAACAGAGAGAGAAATGAATTTATTAGTATGTATACTAAAAAATAAACCCAAATACTATCTTTCCACTAAACAAGAACTCTAATCACTAATTTGTTACTATCAGGTCCAGATATTCATAATTCACTGGAGCAAGTCTTGAATTTTTAAGTTATGATCTACTGAAATACGGCATTTAACATGAATAAATCAATGACTGGACTCATTCTTGCTTTTCTTTTTTCTTACATCAAAGATATTAAACCATTGCTAAAATTTGGCTTAATCTTTAGAAATTCTGACTGGTAATTCAAGAGAAAGATCACATAGCACAAAATACAAAATCATGAACATTATTACTCTTACTCTTGTATTAAATAAATTCAGAATACTAGACATTCTACCTTGAGGTTATAGTTTTTGTGACAAAATCCTACAGACTGGAAACAGAGTGCCCCCTGGTGCTCACCAAACACACACAAACTAGCCTTTGGATATCTGTGCCCTGGGGCACAGCGAAGTTTAGGGATCTGGAGGCGAGGGCAGGGCATACTGACTGACTTCTGGCCCAGTGCAATGGCCAGGACACAAAGGGTGGCACCCGTGCTGAAATCATGCCATCTGATAAGTTTAACATCCCCGTCTAGCCACAGCACAGGAACATAATCCCAAATTCCTAAGGCCAGTATTTCTCACCTTTTTTCACATGATGGGTCTAAGAGAAAATATCTGACTGAGCAAACCCACTGTGGTAAACAGATGACAATGCTTGTGGGTGGGGGCTACGACCTGGAGTTCTAAATGGGTCAGGACCTACCCAGCTACACCAAGAGCTCTGTAGCCTGCTCATTGCTACACACACACAACTGGGATGGTCTGCTCCCAACAACTCAAACTATATTTAATTCTACAAAACCATATACTTTTAAAACTTTATTGTTTATTTTTTTCAGTTATACCTGACATTCAATATTATTTTATATTAGTTTCAGGTCCACAGCATAGTGGTTAGATATTTATAGTACAACTTACAAAGTGACCCCCCCCCAACTAGTCTAGTCCCCATCTGACACGACATTAGTTATTATTAATATCATGGACTGTAGTCCCTAAGCTGTACTTCACATCCCCATGACTATTTTATCATTACCGATTTGTACTTCTTAATCTCTTGAGCTTTTTCACCCATCCCCCAACCCCTCTCCCATGTGGCAACCATCAGTTTGTTCTCTATATCTATGAATTTGTTTCGTTTGTTCGCTTATTTTGTTCTTTAGATTCCACATATAAGTGAGATCACATGGTATTTGTCTTATTTCTCTTAACATTAAATACCTTCTAGGTCCACCCATGTTGTTGCAAATAGTAAGATTTCATTCTTTTTTATAGCCAACACAAAATCATTCTTTTCTATAGCCAATACAAAACCATATTCTGATTCCTGTCTTAAATTAATCTACCAATTAAGTTCTCTCTGGGTAGTACTACAAACAATTTTTTAAAAAGGCTCACAGACATGGTTTAACTACACAGTGATGCTTCTAAAAATATCTACCTGAAAGGATTTAACTAAAACTTTCTTAAATTGAAAGTTCCTATTACAGTAGTGCTGTGCTGACCGAAAGCATGTTTACCAATCGGCTGTTAAAGATGGCTAAGCCCAGCCTTGGTGAGGATACATCAGTTAGGGTAGAAATAAGCTGAAATTTCTAGGACAAGAATTGCTTTAACAATGTGAACTGATTAAAACCAGATGCAGCTTCCCTCCTAAGTACTAAGGAAATGTGGTCAACTAAACATCAATACCTTAAATCTTTCCAAATTTTGCTTTCTCTCGTGAGGCTTTCTGTCACCATGAAGACAAACACATGAGAACTGGTGTCCTTTTTTATCAGGTCCTAGTGAAAGCAGATTGAACAGTTAATCTTGAAAAACATTACAGCTAAGACTACGTAAAACAAGCAAACAAACAATATAATTCAGGTTACAGTGGTACCATACAATTCTATGGAAATCTATACCGCAACTTGCCATGAACCATGGTTAACGCAATCTGTCATAGGCGAATGCCATTAAAATGAACTCTGTGGGCATTAAAATTGATTTTGCTTTGAAGGACATTTTAAGTCACCCATCCCAATCTAGAGGAGTAAATAAAGCAACATGCATTAATAAGAGGAAAAGTCCTATAAAAATACAGACCAGCACCCCACAAAGTAGCTTTACCCCTTTCTCAGTCAATCCCCACTTCTACTCTCCTGGGAACAAAACTGTTCTGCTTCTTTTATTTTTTATTTTTTTTAAACTTTATTGGGGAACAATGTGTTTTTCCAGGACCCATCACCTCCAAGTCAAGTTGTCATCCTTCAATCTTAGTTGTGGAGGGCGCAAGCTCAGCTCCAAGTCCAGTCGCCACTTTCAATCTAGTTGCAGGGCGGGGGCGTAGTTCACCATCCCATGCAAGTCAAACCAGCAACCTTGTTGTTAAGAGCACACGCTCTAAACAACTGAGCCATCCAGCTGCCCTGTTCTGCTTTTTTTCACCATCATTGATTAGTTTGACTCGTCCAGAACTTCATGGGATCATACAGTATACACTCCAGTGTAAGAATTCTTTCATTCAACATAATGTTTGAGATTCATCCAGTTACTGTGTCTAGCAGTAGTCTGTTCCTTTTCATTGCTGAGTAGTATGCCAACATATAACTATTTCATATATTGTTTGGCCATTTTCCTATTGATCATCACTTAAGTGTGTTTACTTTGGGGCCATTATAAATGAAGCTGCTGTGACCACTCCTGCACACATCTTTGTCAATATGTTTTCCTTATCTTGGATAAATACTTAAGAGTTGAATGGGTAGGCCATAAGATAGCAATGTTTAATTTTATAAAAAAACTGTAGGGCCGGCCGAGTGGCGTGATGGTTAAGAACTCGCTTGGGACGCCAGAGGGCCCCGGTTCGGATCCCACATATGAGGGCCAGTGACACTGCCCTCTACAGCTAA
>NW_017731350.1:11334767-11360793 GCF_001890085.2 Hipposideros armiger
AACAAAAGGACAGCAACTTGTCTGTTCCCCTTCCCCCAATTCCCCAGCACTGTTCCCATCCCCCCAATTCCCCAATAAAAATCTTTAAAAAAAAACAAAAAAAAACAAACCTGTAAGACCTTTTACCAAAGTGGCTGTACCATTTTATAGTGTCACCAACAACCTATAAATGCTCTGGCCGCTCCATATCCTCACCCAGATTCCGTGTTCCATTTGTAATCTAGCCATTTCAATGAGTGTACAGTGGTACCACAGTGGGATTTTATTTGCATTTCCCTCACAGGTGATATGCTGGGCATCTTTTCATGTTGGCTTATATATTTGATGTATATTATAGAAAGCACAAAATTATAATCACTATCTCCTTGTTATATACTGAATGTTTTATTATATCGTGATCCTCTTTATTTCTACAAATATTCTTGTCTCATACTAATACAGCTAGATTTAGACTATAGCTAATAATTTAGGTCAATATTTTAGCTGATATATATAAATATTTTTAATTCCTTTTTCTTTCAATCTTGGCATGTGCTTAGGTTTCAGGTGTGTTTCTTGTAAACACTATATAGCTAGATTTTATCCAGTCTAACAATCTATGCCTTTTAACAGGTTCAGTCTACTGGCATATATTACAGTGCTTACTCATATATTCAGATTTTTCCACCAGGTATCTTACTCTGTAATTTCTAACCATTCTGCTTTTTCTCATTTTCTTCCTCTTTCTTTGTTAGCCTTTGTTAGATTAAGGGTTTTTCCGCATATACCAATTTAGAAGATATACATTCTATTATTTAATGACTACACTGGAAATTTTAACAGTAAAGTTAATCAATAACTTTACCCTTCTTCCAAATGACATAAGGGCCTTAAAAATGCTGTGACCCATGTTCCCTGTAAAGAATCTGTACCGATGTGGAAAATGAGCTCATTGTTTTTCCTCAGGGCTTATCACACAGAAAAGCACTGGATAAGCACAAATACTTCCAATGCACCACCGTTGCTTTAAATTCTGTGCATGCATTCTAGGCTACATCAACACGAGATGAATAACCTATTAAACGAGGAAATAAACACAATTTATTTCAAGTGAGGAAACATTACCTCCTCCTTGTTGCATAAAATACTGCTCCAAGTTATCGCAGTCGATTTTGGTTCTGCAGAAAATAATTGCTTGATCCATCTTGTGCTCCTTGATTGCCCGCACGGCATACTCTCCCTTCAGGATTTTGATAGCTTCAGACCACATCTCTTAAATACCACAATAACAGAACACAAAACAAGCAAAAAACAGAATTTCAATCTGAAATTGTCATGAATTCACACAATAGACGTACTGCTTAACTCACCTAAAAAACTGCTTTACTACAAGTACCATCAACAAGAACAAGAAATAATAAGATAGGGTGAAATGGTGAGATAATCCATTCACTCATTTATTTTGGTTTCTGTTAATATTTTTGATGCCAGCTTATGGGGTACCAAAAGACCTACAGCCATACCTCTTAGGAGGGAAAAACACACATACACACACACCAATAAACAGAAATATAACCACACAAAACTTTGTTCTTACCTCTCATGGAGAACTAATCCTATTCTGCCTCGCATTAACTTCCCTAAATGCACAATAAATGTTTACTCAGTTATTTTAACCCCGTTAAAATATAAGTAAGGGCCAGCCGAGTGGCTCAGTTGATTAAGAGCTAGCTCAAAAGTGCGAGCTCTGAGCAACAAGGTCGCAGGTTTGATTCCCAGACCAAGCTGAGCTGCCGCTGAGCTGCCAACAGGTGGCAGGGTGCCTTAGCTATAAAAAAACAAAAACAAAACAAAACAAAAAAAAAACCCAAACACACACACACACATACACATATATATATATATATATATATACACACACACACACATATATATGTAATGTACTTTCTAAATTAATCTAAACACCAGAAAATTCATGCTTCCCTCTACGGAATAAAAACTATACATCAAGCTTAGTTAGTAATTTCTTACTCAGCACCTTCCAAATCTCTATTTTACAGTGTGAAGCTAAATTTTAATTCTGTAACCCCAAATATTTCTAAGGTCTCTCAGGTCATCTCTAATTGTAGTATATACTAAGCACAAGTTTTACAAGGAAAAATATATGAAGCAGTAAAAATTTTTATTTTATAAAATGCATTCCCAAACAGTGGGATGATGCATTGTTTTGAATCAGCAGTGTCTCTGCTCCTCTCCAACAAGAGGGCTAGTTAAGCATACCTTATAAATTTGGAGCTGCATATACAACTGAATGAACGCAAAGGAACTCTCTTTAATCAAGACTTCAGATAATCCACCTTCTAGACACTTACCAAAAACCTACCACTGAGTCCAACCATAAACAAATGCCGCCTAACTCTTGTGAACGATCCACTTGAGACCCTAACATCAGACATGCAGCCTAATGGGTTTAATTAAGATCCATCCAGGTTCTCTAAGCACTGTCCCGTATCATGACGTGTCTTCCTATATTTCTGACACATTATGCACCTCAAACAACTGTCTCAGTTCTGCACAGTAATATCATCACTGAAGCAAGATTGAAACTTAGGCTTTTTAAAAACTGATGATATGGAGTTTCAGTTTGGGAAGATGAAAAAGTTTCTGGAGAGGATGGTGCTGATGGTTGCACAGTAGTAACGTACTTAATGCCATCAAACTGTACACTTAAAAATGATTAAACCCAATTTGATCTGAGTGGGTAAGACAGAAGACAGAGGCACATGTAGATGAAAGGTGCCAGTGAGAAAATGGGCAGTAAAGGGTTAACCTTGTCCAAACGGTTGTGGGCAGTAACCTTTAAGCACATGGGATATCCTGCCTGGGGGCCTTGGCCCCTGCTATTTATTCTACACTAACAATGTGATTTATGGTGGGGGCCTTGGGGCAAGCAGCATGGGCTCAACCTCTGGAGGGACTGGAGGCCAACCATCTCTGTAACTCTATAGACACCCTCTTTCCACTCCGACCTTGCTGCTCATTACAGTAACTGCATCTACCTGGCTTCTGATGATTACGTGACGTCACCTGGCCTCTGTGTGTAGGGGAGGTGGGCCATTCTCACATCCCCATTGCAATCATTAGCCCAGTTCTGAAACAGCGTCTCCTACTATCAATCTGGCCTACAAAGGAAAGCCACTACTGGACTTGTGATTCTGGTACCCCTTTCACCAGTACCTAATTACTTAAGTAAATGGTATATCCTCTGGGCCCTCCCACGGAATGTAATTGGCTGGTGGGTCCTCCAGGCTCGCACTCCATAGCCGCTCTAGACTGCTCATTTCTTTGAACTTTTTAATCCCTTGCTTTACTGCTTTCAATGCGAAAAACCAAAAGGTTAAAATGGTAAATTTTATGTTATGGGTAGTGACTCAAAAAATCAATAAACTATTTCTAGAGCATTTCTGTATCTTCCACAAAGCTGTAGCTAAACACCTTTTTCCTTTGTTATCCAATTCTGTGATATGAAGAACTTACATGACATTTCTCCTGGAATTCAGGGCCAATAAAAAACCTGTCAGCAGAGCAATCAGCTGATTTCTGATGATCAATGAGAATTTATAATCTAAAATTCTGTAATTTAGATGCCAGAAGACGAACATCTTAAACTCAGTGATTAATATTCCTCTAAGTTGATTGGAATCAGCCTTCCCCATTTCTTTATTATTTTTGTTGCTTTTACTTTCAGATTTCTGTTCTAATTTTGTAGATCACCTCAAATGCTTCATGAGACTAGCAGGACATAAATTCAATAAAACAACCAATTTCAACACATTTTGTTGATAGTTTTAACCTACCTGGACTGTTAGCACCAGGTCTTGTGTTATCTTTTGCATGTACTTCATCCGTCTACCAAAAGGAAAGGATAAAAAAGGTGTGGGGAATGGTTAAGTAATGATTCAGAACAGGTGTCGTTTTTTTTTTTTAAGAGAGAATTGTATTTACCTTTAGGCAGCATTTCAGATATAATGTCTTTATAATGTATAGGCAAAACTGTTCTCCAGATTCAGAAAAACTGTTTATTAACTGCAGGCTTAAGGCTAATCCATTTTAAATGTAATAATAAAAATGCAAAGGTGGTTTTCAGAATATTGTGTATTCAGAATAAACATATCCTTATTATATAAAAGTAAATCTAATAAAGGGGGAAAATGACAAGATGGACACATAAAATTGATTTTAGGAAAATCAGGCACATCAAGAAGACACTAAAATACTACTAAAAATGGAAATCACTGTATCTGAAGTTAGATCTCTATGTACAGGTAACCCTATTTATAAAACATTGTATCATGGAAAATGATCACAAAAGCACCTTTCTAGAGAGAGAATAAAAGACGAGTCCAGGTCCAGCCGAGTGGCACGTTGGTTGGGAGTTGGCTTCGGATGCTAGCTCTGAGCAACAGGGCCCTGGTTCAGATCCCACATTAGGGCCAGTGACACTGTGCCCTCTACAGCTAAGATGGTGAACAACAGCTCGACCTGGAGCTGGGCTGCCGTGGGTCGCCGGCGATGGCATAGGCTGCAGCCCCTGCTGCAGTGGGCTGCCATGAGCTACAGTGAGTGGATGGCAGTCGGCATGAGCTGCCAAGAGCTGCCGTGAGCAGCCATCCAGTGGCCGGCGACCGATCTGCCTCACGTGGGAAGAGCACAATGATAGCACCAACATGCGCCAGTGAGGCGTCGTCCTCCACAACTAGACTGAAGAACGGGGGGACAGCAACTTGTCTGTTCCCCTCCTCCAATTCACCAATAAAATCTTAAAAAAAAAAAGACGAGTCCATTACTTATTACGTGCCTTAAAGGCCTACCCTTTTCCAGTAAATGTGCTGGTGTCTTAGGTACAGTATCTGGTTGCTTTAAGCATCACTAGGAACCCGGGGTTAAGTTAGTTTAGGAATGCTTTATTATATGCGACTGTTAACACTATAAAGCACTTACCCTAATGTGGTTCTTTCCAAGCCTTTCCCAGAGTTTGTCAGTTTTGGGGTTCACTGGGACAACCACATGGTGTACGGTTTCTGGAACAGAATCTTCTCCTTTTAAATCAACCCATGTGGGAAAATGCATTATCTTCTCAGACAGCTTCTTTACATCAAAAGAATGCAAAGTAGCAGAGCAAACAATCACCTAAGAATAGAAAAATCAAAATTTAGATAAACTTTTATTTTATAGTAATATTAATTCTACCTATGAATACTGATACGGGGCACGAAGTGCGTGAAGTCTAGAACCTAAAGACAAGTTTAAGCCTGACCGTAGCAACAACCAGTGGTGTGAGTTCAGGCAGGTTAATCTCCCTGCGCTTTAGTGCCCTCACTGCCACAGAAATCATGCCATCTGTTCCTCAAGGTCCTACAAAAACTGAGACGATGAAAAGGTTTTGAAGATCTAACATTACAAGCTTTAGATTTATCAAAAACTTATAAACTTACCTAAACTATATTTATCCCCTTCTCTTAAAAGCCTCTACCTATCGAATTCTTTTCTAAGAAAGATGAGAAAAAATAAGAGTAATATTTTAAGAATTACTGAAAAAACAACTGTTTTTCCACAGCTCAAAATATTTTTCCTTCCAATAGGAAACAGTACCCATAGTCTGGAACATACACTCTAAATGCTCTGTAGAAATAAAAAACAAAACTAAGACTTTTTACTTATATCTTCTGTAATACCTACGTCATTTCCTCCTATTCCCTTCTTTATTTCTAAAAGCAGCTTTTAAGATTGTTTCTTTTGTGTGCACTATTTAACCAAGTGATGAAGAAAATGTTTTATAGAGTAGTTAATCAGGAAACACTGAAACAAGATGTAAATTATTGTAAGACAAAGAAAATTAAGCATTAATACATAATGATTATTTACATGTATTTTAAGGTGCATTAGTCATTTTATACCTGAAGTCTTTTTCCATCAGAGGTAATCTGAGGAATCTGATTGTGAATCCTATTTATAAAGTCAGAGTAACCTTGAGAAAGAAGCCCGTCCTGCATGGAAAGCAAGGAATAGTGTAAGTTTTTTTAATCAGTCAAATCTTTCTTTTCTAAAACCAACGTAAAATGTAACTCATACACATACATATCCCCACATTTCCTGAATTTTTATTTTCTATTGGATATTTAACAAGTTATCAATTCAACTTTAAATCCCATGTGACTAAAATATGAAAAAGCTAACAATAAACAATCCAATAATGATACTCTAATATTCTAGAATGAATACAAGAGTTAATAGCTCCTATCACATGTCTTTAAGCATATCATATTAATGTAGAAAACAAGAACAAAAATCTGTGCTAAAAAACGACTTCAACCCATCTTGAAAATAATTTGAAAACATGTCTCAAGAGCATCAAACACAATAATGTCTTTTCACACAGTTCACATTTTGCAACTATGATATAAAGAAATAGTTTCTAATGTGAAAAAATATGTACAAACAAAAATAACTATTTGGGAAGAAAAACAAACCTACATATCTAGTAACAAGAGTGGTTAAATAAATCATGAAGTATCTATATATAAGAAACCATTAGGGGCCGGCTGAGTGGCTCAGTTGTTTAAGAGCTCGCTCAAGAGTGCGAGCTCTGAGCAACAGGGTCGCCGGTTCGATTCTCGGCCCGAGCTGAGCTGCCGCTGAGCTCAGCTAAAAAAAAAAAAAGAAACCATTAGACAGCCTTTAAAAATTATTTACAAATAATGACATGAAATACTTATAATACATTAAAAAAAAGATTTCCTGGGTTCCTCAAAGCTTGATTTCAACTACATAAAATATTTACGTAAATGTAAGGAGTGGATGAAAATATACCAAACTGGTGACAATGATTATCTCTAGGTATTTGAATCATGACTGAATTGTATTTTTAATTCATCATTTTACATATTTTATCTCCAAAATTATAAGCAAACACTTTCAAAAAGCGTAAGTATATTTCAACATACAGCTTCATCCAGGACCAGGAATCTCACTTGAGATAAGTTCAGCTTCCCAGTTGACACCAAATCGTCTAGTCTTCCTGGAGTGCCAACAACTATATCCACCTGAAAAATACCAAAAGGAGCACCTGATGAAAAATGAAGAACTGTTATAATCACCTTAAAATACCAACCAACAAGAGTCTACATGTCATAAAACCTCGCATACTGAAGTAGTCACACTGAACTCTAAGTCTGTAAAAAAAGGAGATACTGATAATGCCATGTTATCAAACTTGTATTTGGGTTGAGATTACTATGAAGAATGTGGCAACTGAATTTGACATCCTTAACTATTACATGTAGTCTAATACATAAAATTTGTATTTTTCAAGTGAAAATCAGATGAATTTATAGGAACTCTGAAATTAAACCAGGATTCAAATCCCAGTTTGACCACTACCCAGCTATGTGGCCTCAACTTATTTACTCTTTTCTAGATTCACTTTCCTTGTTTTTGAAAGGAGTAAACCTTCTGTTTTGCAAGATGCTTGTGATAATTAAGAGATGAGATATGCAAAGGCTGTGATGCCTAGTGTGCTAGGCATTCAATGTATTTGGTTATAGTTGATAATAATGACGATCTGACTACCCAGGAAAATAGTAATTACTACTTGCCAAGTGCTTATAAAGAGCAGGTACGGTGCTCACACTTTACAAGTACTGTATCAATTAATGGCACCATGAAGGTAAACACTACTCATACTGTTCCTATTTTTAAATGAGAAACTAAAGTTTAGAATACAAAAGTCTAAGGCACTTAGATGATACAAGTACTAAGTACCCAAACTGGGATTCAATGGTGATAAAAGGCCTAAATCAAATAAGAACAAGTTTTACTTAGCTTTTTATTATAAATTTTTCAAACATCCACTGAGACAACAGTATGGTAAACTGCCACGCCAGTGCAATGAGCGACATTTTCCACGCTCACCCCACACAAGTTTTCATCAAGCCCATTGGTATGGTGATGAGGAACATGGGCTTTGATGTAAGCTCCACCCAGGAGTTGTAACATCTTGGGCACGTTACTTAATATCCAGTATGAGCCCTCCTCCTAATCTGTAGAGCTGGGGAACAGTGCCATCTCAGAGGGCTATTGTGAGAACTGAGCAAGGAAACGCACGGAAGGTATTTAGCAGTGTGTGGCCCGTTTCTAGAAAGCAGTCAATAAAGGTTAAGTATTTTTAAAGTGCATATGTGGATGTATGTGTGTGAACACAAATAAGGTTTTATATAAAATCATTCAATGAATTATATGTTTTAAAGCTTCTACTCTTTATCGATAGGCATGAAAAATCACTCCTATTCTTTTGTTTTCTCCACGCTAAACTAAAATGTAACTGTCTCCTAACAAATGCATTCCACTAGCCTCATTACTTCAATCTTACCCTTTGAAAAAGTGGAAAACTGTGCTGAATGGACTTTCAACTTGACCCAATGCATTTATATTCCCATGAAAAATAAGACACTTCTGAAGCTATGGTTTCGTTTGTATTGTTCACTATTGTACAAGCAAGTCTCAGTTCAACCTAGAGAATACTGTCTGACAATATGAAGATAAAAATCAGTTCAATGTATTAAGCATCTACTAGGTGCGAAGCAGGGTGGCAGGTGCTGCACACAGCGTGAAGAAAATGCCATTCTGATTCCATGTGTAATATCCCTTTACTACAGGGTTCTAACCCACTCTGTGAGTTTCTGCCCTCCTCAATGTCAATAGGTGGAGTCAGCATGAAAACAGATACAAAGTCTCTCAGATTTGAAAATAAAATAACATCAGTTAGATTGGAAAAGCCTGAGAGATCAACCTGGACGACTTGTATAATGGCACCAACTACTCCATCAGGTCCCTACCGCACCAGGGGCATATGCTGCAACTTTTAAAGACTCAAAGAATTCAACAGCTCTACCCTCTCACTCTGAATCTGACTTCTGCCCCAGCGCAAGACACGCTGGGCTAAGGCTGAGTCAGGAGATGGCGGAAGGTGACGGGTGTAGAGAAGGTTTAAGACAGAAAGAAGAGCAGAAAGAGGGCATGTTAGGCCCCAAGTACAATGACCCTGAATCCTGCCAAGAAAGCTATGGAGTAACAGCGCCTGCACTCTGCCACCGGCTTCAGCCAGCACGCAGTTTTAGGTATGACTGATGGAAGCAGATCTAATTCCCTAAAAGCTCTGTAGCTGGAAAACATGAGTTAAGCAACTTAATAACTTACGGAGGAAATGGATTTGGGTTTAAGGAACACGGACTGGAAATGAACATATTAAATCTCTCTTACAGCCACTAAAATATAACACTAGATAATAACACATTAAAGCGATACTCTCTCTTACAGCAATACTAACAAGTACAGAAACGCGATTCTTTGCTCTTATTATGCCACAGCAGGTCTAATCTAAATCGTCAGCATAAAATTTTGTTTGACGGGGAGCCGATGGCACTGGCGGGAGGACGCATTTATGTGACATGACTCACTACCAGGTGGTTTAGACTGAATGGTCAAGTATTTCGGGAAGGAAATGGGAGGGAAATTTGTAAGGAAAAGGTTATTTCATACATAAAAAATATTTATAAAGGCCCACCTGTATTTGGCTACAAGGAATTGATGAGCAGCTAAGAATTTCTCACACTTCTCTCCCAATAATGAGGATCAGCCTCAGCTCTGTCCTTTGTCATGGTACGCCTGGGCACAGCCTTTAAGACTGCCCCTTACACACAGACGAACTCATCTCCCTCTTACTGGAACCACGTCCAACAGCCTTCCTGCCAAAATTCTATCCTCCTCTGCGATCCACTTTATCTCCATTTCTAGTCTTAACTCCGGTTCTTTTTTAATTATCGCCAAAAGAAATGACTCTTAACTCATGAAAGCAAGAATAAAGGAAATTCTCAGGTGCTCAAAGGTAATCCGAAAAAAAAAAAATCATATATGCTGGAATTTTGCTTGAGGGGTTTGGAAGAGACTTACTGTTCTGTGTACTTTTCTGAAAAGAAAAGGCATACTTGAAAGATGTCTTTGAACAAATATGTACTTTTTTTACTTTGTTTTAATGTCAGCCTCCTTTGATTTTTCTTGAAACACAACACTATATTGCCAAAATGGCCACCCATAATGTTACATTTTTGAAAAATTAAAAGAACTTACCCCATTATCTAAAACAGAGAGCTGATCCCGTGCTGCAACACCTCCAATTATCAGAAGTTCCCTGAAATACAAGAATAATAATGTATAAAAATATTAAAGTGTGCTTTACTGTTTGATTTGCATCCACTTCTTTAGGTGGTGATTAAAGTTAAGTCACAGAGACAGAATCCACGAGGAAAGTCTGGCTTAGGATGGAAACAAAGCACTTCATTTCCAGCAGCCTAACGAAATGCTAAAGCAACTGGCGAGAACGTGAAGCGCGGAGCCCAGGAAGCCTCAACCCTCATCTACGCATCCTTCCACACTAGGAGAATTCCAGGCGCTCCAAAATCACGTTTCAATCTACCTTTTTTAGACGTATGTGGTTATATGGGTATAAAATAGCTCTGAAATAATATATAAACATCAATTTTTAAAAGTTGCCTCTGGGTAGAATAACTAAAAACTGGGTGATGGGGTGAAAGGAGACATCCTTTTCATGAAATATCCTTTTGTGTTGTTTAAATTTTTCTCATTCCAAATACTTCAAAAAAATGTTTAAGCTAAAAAAGACTGCCTTATGTCAAGACAATTCAATGGAGGGAAATAGTCTTTTCAGCAAATGGTGCTAGAACAAATGGATATGCACATGCAAAAGAATGAAGTTACACCTCTCCTTTACACTATACACAAAAATTATGAATTATCAAAATGAATCACAGACCTAAATTTAAGACCTAAAACTATAAAACTCTTAGAAGAAAACATAGGAGTAAATGTTCATGACCGTGGGTTAGGCAAAGTCTCCTTATACACATCACCAAAAACAAAAGCAACAAATGAAAAAAACAGATCAACTGGACTTCATCAACATTAAAAAGCTGTATTTCAAAAAACACTATCAAGAGAGTGAAAAGCCAGCCCACAGAATCGGAGAAAATAGTTGCAAATCATAAATCTAATGTTATACATTCATACATATATATGTATATGTATAACTCTTAAAGCTCAACAACAAAAAGACAAATAACCCCACTGAAAAACAGGCAGGGGATCTGAAAGAAGTTACAAATGGCCAATAAGCACAGGAAAAGACTCTCAACATCCCTACCATATCCTCAAGGCATTCTATCACTGTGTTGTTTCTCTCCCTTCCACACTATCCCCACACTTAATCCTATGCAAACAAAGACTAATTCTCATTGTTAGATCCCTGATCCCTAGCCTAAGGTGTCACACACAGTAGGTATTCAAATAGTTACCAGATGAGTGACATGCATCAACAAAATTAGGAGTTATTTTACTTAAAAACTTTCACTAAGTAACATTTATCCCTGAATAAGTTTTACTTGTGAGAAAGGTCAACGTTAAAAAGATGGGCCTGTGATGCCAATAATTCAAATTTCTGAACTTAGATAGTAGTGATGGCTGCATAACACTGTGGCTTTACTAACAACCACTGTATCCTACACTTTAAATGGTGAATTTTATGGTGTGTGAATTTGTTTCAATAAGTCATTAAAAGTAAAATTAACAAAACCCAAGTGGCAAATCAACTGACAAGGAGGTTTATTTACATGCTATGGCCTTCCTCAAATTAAAAGGGACGGACTGCCACTGAGCAAGGAGCTCCCCAAGTTCGCCCAACGATGGTCTCCCTCTAAGGGTAGGAAGAGCCCTCTCGACAGGGACCAGTCTGAGCACTCGTAGGGAAGAAGGTCACCACTGTGAGACAGGCTGGAGCCAACCCTGCCACGTTCAATTTACCAACGTGCTAGAACTAGAGTAATACATTGTCTATGCAAATGAGGTGATGACTCTAATGAATGAAACACTCCCTTTAAAAGATTAATTTTTACTGATACTGTTTTGCAAACCATGACTCTTCATGTAAGGAACACAGAAAAAAAAATCTCAATTTCTTTTTTAAATCAAACTTACCATTTAAAGTTTTATATAGAAAATAACTGCTAATATCTATCAAAGTTAAATATATTCACACACATGTGTTTATGTATACATACTGAATTTCTACCTCAGTTTTTGTTTACCTTACTCTTCTCTAAAACACCTCAAACCTCGCGACAGCAGACATTTGAGCACAAAAGGAAGCGTTACCTTAATTTAGGATTATCGACATATTTCTTAAACTGCTTGACATTATTCAAAGTCTGTTCAGCCAACTCGCGGGAGGGCTCGACGATGAGCGCTTTGGGGGCGTTGGGGAGAAGCTTGGTCTGTGCCACCTGTGCGTTACCTAAGAGGAGACAACAGATTAGAACACAGTCCAGTCTCCCTTCCAAGTACCTTGTTTGTAAAACAGGAGCACAAACATTCCAATTATCAACATTTTAAATAACAACTGTCAAAAAGTACAGGAGATAAAACAAAACAGAGCTAAGGTTCCTGAAAGGAACTAAGGTTTCTTTAAACCCACTTGCAGTAACTGCAGCTGATATCTATGTTTCGTGATGAAGTCAACTAAGTTATGAGATGCTCTTACTTCCAGTAACTGAAATCGACTGGCAGTACAACAGGTAAGAGCCTGAGCTCTCGAGCCGGTCCTACCACTTACTTGCTCTGTGACCCTAGGCAGGTTACGTCGAGTCCCTACTCCTCACGTTCTGTCTGTAAAGTGGGGGGAGTACCACCTTCATGGTTGTTGTGAAGGTTAAATAATCCGTGTAGAGCACTGAACACGGTGCTGTGGCACTTAATAAGCACACCTTATAAATACTAAACATCATCATCATCATCATCATCATTACTGGGATCCCCAAAATGCCTATGCTGAAACAAAATACCTAGGGATTGTGAATTAAGTTTTGAAGCTGAATTTGACTGAGTGTTAAATAAAGGTGTGTGGCCAAACCACCAAGGGGAGTATACGTAACTGATGCATTAAGAGAGGCCTTGCTTCCTGGGGTTTCCACCACCCGCACCCCTGAAATCCTTCCCCTCAGGCCCAATACCTGTGTGCTGCGACTTGACAATGCAACTATCCGGAGCCTTGGAAAGAGCAACGAAACCATCTTTTGGTGGAAACTTAAATTCTTCTTCACCGAAGTTAAATTTTAGTTCAGCATTCTTGCGGGGAATAAAGGAGAAAATGAAAATTCTTAATCTAACAACAAACTCGCCAATACAAAATGATGCAGATCAAAGTAGCTTATAATCACAGCAGAATTTTTTCTAACTAGGTTCTTCATTACCTTCAAAACACAGGCAGGAAAGATGGCTTGGTTCTTCATATGTGGTGGTATTTCAAATGCCACACCAAGGTCTTTTCCTTAAAAAGAAAAAAAAAGTGAGAGAAAGAAATGGAAACTTCCACATGCTCACACCACTGATCTTCCAGCCTGCCTGCTTTCCTGCTTTCCCGCATGTGACCGAGGATAAACTGCGCTGCTGAAAGCCGACCTCTTCACTTTTTTACTCAGTCCTGAAACTGTCCCCACTCTCCCTCTACATTTCTAATTATTCCCTTTCTACTGGATCGCTTCCATTACACACTTCAACTAGACACTCCATGGCATGCAAACATCCCATAATAGCTCCCATACTAAAACACAGATAAATTTCCTTGAACCCACGTGTTCCTCCATTTAGCTTCTATTTTCCCCTCCCTTTTGCAGTAAAACGCCCTGATTCCCATCTTCACTGTGTCCAATTTCATTCCATTCTCTGTTGAACTGATTCCCAGCCAGGCTCCCCGCGTTCACCCCTTGCTCCACTCAAACGCCCGTCAAGCTCATGGCCAGGTCCAGGGCTTACTTCTCACTCCTCAATCTTCCCAGACTGGACTTGTCAATGGCACTGGACACAATCTGATTGCTCCTTCTCCTTCAAATGCTTCCTTCACCTGGACTGCAGGACCTGAGTCTCTCGATTCTCCTCCTCCTTTCTAGCTTTCCTCCTCCATCTGCTGGATTCTCCTGTTTGCTGACTTCTAACCACAAGAATACCCCAGGCCTCAGGTCCCTCCTATTCCCGATCTACTCTCCCTAGGTGATGTCATCCAGTCCTGTGGCTTTAATTATCATCCCAAAGATACACCTCCCATCCTGACGCCACCGCTGAACTCCTGACTTGCACATTTAATTACATACTTGATTTCACCACTTAGATGCCTACTAAGTGTCTCAAACTTAAAATGTCCCAAATAGAACGTCTAGCATCCAACTGGTTCCCTGCCTACTGCTACCACCCATCCACCACACACCTGCCAGCTGATTTTCAACACAGAAGCTATAATGTTTCTATTAAACTGAAGACAGATGATAGCAATTCTTTACTCAAAACCCTACCGGCTTCCAATCTCACTCAAAATAAAGAATCTGTATCTCAGCCCACAAGGCCCTACACAGCCTGGACTCTCTACCTCACTGAACGAATGCTCCACCACCCTGCTCCATGCTCGGCGTGCTCCAGCCCCACTGGCCTCCTCACTATTACTCAAGTTCCCCAAGCACACTTTCATCTTAGGGCCCTCTGCCTGAAACTCTTCTAAGATATCTGCATGACCCACCACCCACCGAATTCAGATTTCTACTCAAATATCAGCTTATCAGGAAAGCCTTCTCTAACCATCCTGTATAAAACAGCCATCACTCCCCATTCCCTTACTCTGATTTACACTCTCCTTCAGCGCACCTGTGCCCACCTAACACAGGGCATCTGTCTCTCTCCACCAGTAGGTAAGCCCCACAGATATAAACATGTTTGTCTCCTCCTTTTTCTGCTGACTCTCCAGCGCCTGCCAGGGTGCCTGGCACATAGCAGATGCTCAATAAGCATTTGTTCACAAGAAAAACAGGGACGGAGGCAGAGGGACTGAAGAAGAAGGTGAGAGGATTTTTAAAAATCACAAATATTGGGTAACACATATCTTCTCTAATGAGATGATCCACAGAAAGCTTACCATTTTTGGAGAATTTGACTTGCCCTTTGTCTATATCTAGGTAACATCCAATGGTATCATGCATAGTGAATTCCTAAAAAAGCAGAAAGTCAAGTGCTGATAATACAAAAGAATATCGTCAAGTTAATAGTTCAAATACATCTGCATCAAAAGTATGTGTTAGTGTTTCAAAATAATTCCTTGCAGCTCTAATGTAGGTGTTAGAAATGCCTATTATAGCGTTTCATACGTAATAGTGGAAGTGGCTTTTTAGAATCGACATGACTTTGGACTCACCAGAACAAGTATATTTAGATTCACTATGATTAAAAATAAGAAATCAGAATAACATATATACTAAAGTCAAAGCCAAAACCAAAATGGGGTGAAAACAGAACACAAAGTAATATACTTTGGAGGGGCTAAATAAATTTTGTAACATTTCTTCACTGAAGTCCAAACCTGAACTATCTGTGGAAAACATTCACAAAATCCACCTGAATCTGACAATCATTTCTATACCCTGTCATGTCATGAGTGATCAAGTACGCAAGAAAGCTTACTAATGCTGTAAGTCAATAATAGAACTTACCTCTCCATAATTATCAAACTGTTTATTATGGGATTTCTTTCCTGTTCCACCAAAGCCAAACCCAAACTTGTCCGTGCCTAGATTTAAAAAATATTTTATAAGTGAGGTAAGAGTAAATATACAATTAAAATTTTATAAATATGAAACTAAAAGCCCGCAAAAGAAACTTGCAAACTTACAGTAACTTAGAGCGTCTGTGCAGTGCTGTATGGTGTGTACTCCTGCATGCTAACTCCTCTAACTGCCCTCACATCCTTAACCCCTTCCTCCTGATTTTACACTGCTCTACATTTTTTTTGGTACTTTCAATCTTTTTTGGAATGGGTTGGTATGCAGATAAATATTTGATTTCCATGTCTCTACAATATAAACTTTATATGGTTAAGTTTATTATTTTGCTCCTTATTATAAAACAATGTTAACAATTCACAAACATAAATCAATAGATTCAATTTGTCTTAGAAACACTTACCCAGGTCTAAGGAAGCCTGCATGGAAGACCAGCCAACTCTGCATAAGCCTTGGTCGTGACAGGACACTTCGTAGTAGTGTTTGCCTACAAGGGCGAAATACTTTAGGATCTCTAGAAATCACACACATGGATTCATTTACCATGAAGCCACTTTCCCATTGTTTCTGAATTACAATTGGTATGACCCAAATGAAGAATTGTAGGTCTTTGTGCAACATTAAACACCTTCTCAGGTCCCTGAGTTAAAGCTATGTGAAGAACATTCATGCTGTAGTGCATGACCGCAGAAGCTTACACAAGGGCGAGTGCTGTTTGCGCACCTTTTGTTAGTCCTTTGGTGGCCCGACATCCATGCCACTCCTTCACTTCTCTGCTTTGACAGCAAAGGCCATCTGACCCAATGGCTGCATTTGGGAGAAACACAGAAAACCACGTCAGTACAGATTATATCCATCATGCATTCCGAAGTAAGGACCGCTCAGGCTCACTAATAAAGTAATTCCTTCACTTGTTGCAGCATGCCAGACACTGAGACATGCTGATTCCTGAGTGACAGTGCTATCTTCCCCATCGGTGATGAACGGCCCTTGGTCTTCCCCTGCAGGGCCTCAGCCACGCTGGGGACTTGTTACTGTACTGTCACGTGTTCACTGGGACAAGATTTTACTGCAATATGTCTAGAAAGCAATCAAAAGAGCACCTAATCTGACTTGCACTAATAGTAGCTGAGTCACTAACACAAATGTGTTTAGAAAACTATTCTATAGTCTTTTTTTTTTTTGACATATTTTATTCAAATACCAGTCTGATCACACATGGCCCAAGAACATTCAAACAATAAACCCAAAAGACACAGATGTTAATGAGAGGTCTTCAAACATGATAGCCAGTGATGCCACGCTTGCTATGATCTCGCCAACATAAAACCACATCCACCTCTCAGTGGCCACCAAACCATTCAGCAGAGCTTCCTTAACTGCGAGCTGTTTGAAGCTACCAGTTTGAGCGCTACTGACTATTTTTTTCAAGCTCTGAATAGCTGTATTCAGCAGGGTTCTCAGCAAGGTTTGGAGGAACCAGCTCAACCTTGGCATAATGCCAAAATGTGGCCAATCGAGGCTTCAAGCAAGTCACAGCAGCGTTTACCAGCGCCGGGGCCTTCTCTGCGAGGTTACGGACAAACTGGGCCATGGTTCTAGGATGGAAAGTCCGTGCACTCCTTCTATAGTCTTTTTTTTTTTTTTTTTTTTTTTTTTAAGATTTTTATTGGGGAATTGGGGGGATGGGAACAGTGCTGGGGAATTGGGGAAAGGGGAACAGACAAGTTGCTGTCGTTTTGTTCTTCAATCTAGTTGTGGAGGATGTTGCTTCACTGGCCCAAGTTGGCACCATCATTGCGCTCTTCCCTGGCGAGGCAGATCAGTCGCCGGCTTCTGGACAGCCGCTCACTGCGGCTGCTAGCCGCTCACGCTGGCTGCTGGCCACACACGGTGGCTGCTGGCCACACACGGTAGCCCATGGCAATCCACTGCCACAGGGACTGCAGCCCACGCCGTCACCGGCGACTCATAGGCAGCCCAGCTCCAGGTTGAGCTGTTGTTCAGCATCTTAGCTGTGGAGGGCAGTGTTACTGGCCCTCATATGTGGGATCCGAACCGGGGCCCTCTGGCATCCCAAGCGAGTTCTTAACCATCGCGCCACTCGGCCGGCCCTATAGTCTTTTAAAGAAAGGGATACTCAGGATGACGCAGCACCCACTCATTAAGACTTGTTGCTCTGATTTTATGCATAAATTAGGGCTTGAGCAAATGCTACACTAAAAAAACAAACAAACCAAAAAACAGGAACTGTCTCTTGCTTAGTCCCTGATTCATGGATCCAGGAACCATAAAGGGAAAGCAGGAAAAAGCACGGATAAACCTGTAGTTGTTACATTTTTCACTTCACTTATTTAAAACTAAACTACTTATTCAAAGTATAAATCTTACTCATAAGGGTACTACATTACATAAAACTTCGAACTTTGCAAAACCTTCTCTAGCAATGACAAATCCTTAAAATTTTTATATTTAAAATTCTTTATGCATGTATACAGATATAAACTTTAATATAAATTAGGTATCATATGGTGGAGAGGGGAAGTCTGGGGTTTTTCTTTATTTGCTTTTGGCATTTCTCATGCCCACTCCACCTTTCTCTGCATCCTGCTTTTCTTCCTCAACACCTGCTGAAAATTCCTCCAAGTCAACTCTGTTCCTGACACTTATCACTCCTGACAGTTCTACAAAGTCCTGACTCATTCTTGAAATGGCCTAACAGTCCTTGGATACACCTAGTCTTTGTTAGCCATTCACTTTGTTGGCGGTTTTTATCATTACAAATAATGCTGGATCAGAAAGGTTTGTTATATATCCTTGCATACTGGCACTTTCATTCCAATGGGCTAGACCTTCGGGGGAGGGGGCGTAATATACATAAATATATAAATATATTATATATATATATATATATATATATATATATATATATAAAATTTTAATAGGTAATGCCAAAATGCTTTCCAGAAAGGCAATAATTCATAAGTCAGTCATCACTCTTTTGGATTTTTGCCAATCAGGTGGGTATAACTTTAATTTCCATTTCTCTACTTCCTGTAACCTTGATCTCTGCATATTTACTGCCATTTGGAGAGGCTCTTCTGTGAACTTCATATTCATATTCTTTGCCCATTTTGCATATTGGCTTTATCTTTCTTATGAAAACAGGTAGCACTTTATCTGCCATCTACATAAGGACCACTTCCCAGTTTATAGGAGTTCTTTATCTTTCATCAGTGTTGCAAGTATTCTTTCTGTATTTATTTTTCATCTATTGACTTTTTCCTGTAATGTCTTTTCCATCTATATATTGTATTTTTAAATTTTATACAAATATATCTAATATTTTCTTCTACAATTTCTGAGTTTCCCATTTGAGTTTGGAAAATTTCCCCATCCCTAAACTATAAATGTAGTTTTCTACATTTAATTTGATATCTATCTATCTATCTATCTATCTATCTATATAACTACATAGAGGACTTTTTTCTGATGATAAGTCAATCTAGTATTGCTCCAGATGGATCATCAGTCACGTCAGTGCCCTCACTGAATAAGTTATCCTTTTTCCCACTAAAATGAAGTAGTATTTTTTTCTACGTATCACCTTTTCATATACACTGGGATCTATTTCCACCATATTCCACTAAGCTATTTGTCTGTTCCTACGTCAGTACTAAACAGTTAAACTACAGTGACTATATTCTAATACTGTCTTCCAAATCTTCATTAACTATTCTCTTTCATAAATTTTCTTGATATTCTCAGGTATTATTAAAAACAAGTTTCTGAATTACAAATGAGCTGTAAAATCTATCCACTTACCAAAAGCAGATCCTCTGTCGTATGGGTTCATCTGCCATTTGTTGAGCACTAAACAAATTAAAATAAGAAAAGTTACCCACAAACATGAAATTGAAAACACTACCAAAACTAAAGCAAATAGTTTGTATTTTATATGATACCTTAATTCCTCTAAATTCAATACAGTTTTACACATTGTTTGGAACGTCCAAGTAAAAGTGTTTTTATTAGCGGCAACACTGAAATTGAAAGCTGAAACATGGGAAAGATGACAAACACTGGCCCACCTGGGGCTTTAGCCTTTCTCCTCACTGGCTTCAGTGCCCTTGGCATTAGGTGGCACTGATCTTTGTCCTAACTCTGCGGGCACTGATAAAACGCGTGCTGGAAACTAAATAAGCTGACTTCAATCATAATGAAAATAACTGACCAACATCTCAAGATCAAATTATCATTTTATCATAATTTAAAGGAAAGGATCTCCTTTATCTTAAATAATTCAGTAGCACATTCAAAAATCCTATTTTTTTTCTCCTTACTTTTGTGGGATCAGCATTTTCCTTTTCTAAAACATCTTAGTGGTATATGGATAACCAAAGAATCCTGATAGCTATAGATAACTCAACATATTTTCAAGCCCAACTTCCCACTCAAGGTAGAAATCTTTTCTAGATTATTTCTGGTCAAACACTATCTATCATCAGCCTAACCACTTTGAATGATGGCAAAGTAACTTCCTCTTAAGGTTCCCTCTCCCACTGTTGGCTTAATCTCTACCTACCCGGAAGTACATAAGTTAAACAGAAACCTCCATCTGGATTATTTCTAATTAGTACTGGGCCTACTTTCTAGAACAATTAGTTTCTCTCAAGTTCCCTTCAATGATTTAACTTTGTCTCTTACTTGTGTCTCCATGTTTAAAAATCCAATTTCTTTATTCCTTATAGGATATGACTTTTGGAACCACGGCCATTCTGGTTACCCTCCTCTGGAAGCATTCTCTTTTATAACCATACATAGATGATGCTTTATACTTGTTACAAGTTCTGAAACTATTTTTGAATAGGCCAACAGTCCAAGGAGTTGATATCCATTATCTATCTCACAATTTATTTACAAATGAGGTCATTCTATGAAGTCCGAAACATTGTTACTTTCAAAGTACTGAGAAGAAATTGTTGATTCGGCAAATTGCCCTCCACTTAAACTTGCAACTTTGTCACAATCCTGCTTTGTATTATGAAACAAAAGACTTAAAATATGAAATAAATGTTAAAACAAAACCATACACTACTCAAGATAGAATGGAATTCAGAAACCATTTAATCAAAGCAACATAATTTACAGATGAGGAAATTGATATAAGATTGTTCATGGCACAGACAGGACCAAAAACCCTAGTAAAGGACCAATCTCCATGTAGATAGGGCTAAAAATAAAAAACTGATTTGAAAATTTATACTTTACAGTTTAACTTCTTGGGCTCCTCCTTTCTCATCTTAAAGGTAAATGTGTGCCTCTCTTCCCCGTAAAAGGCATATTTCCCACCATGATGAGTTTTTACTCCATCAATTATTTGTAAAATACTGCTGTAAAACATTGTACTAACTTACTTCAGTATTAGGCACAAAAAGTTATCATCAAGTTAATAAAAATATTAAAATAACTAAATATGTTTCAAATTTTGTTTTCTCAAAAAGGGCGCTATTAGTATTTTAGGAGGGACCTTTTACTGTCTATGCTCTATATGACATTTAGCATCTGTTTCCAGTGCAGCAAATGCCAATACCACACCCCCAGATCTTCATAAAAACACATAGCCAAATCTCACATCTGTAAATGCCAGGGATGAGAATTACTAATTCATACAAAAGAAAAATATTAATATGCAAAAATTACCTGAAGCACCAGTTTTAATTGTTGTTTTTCCTTTTTTGCCTTCCTGCTGGTCTTTCAGAGTTTCATAAACTATCTGGATAACAGGGATGCTGAAAGCCTATAAAAGAAACAATAATTCTCTATATTCGCATTCAGATATTAATGACAATTTAATAATCAATACAAATTACAAATGTTATCATGCACTTTAAGTAATTACGCATATTCCAGATTGCTGCTCCAATTTCATTTGCCCAAACACAAAATACCAGTCAGGTAATAATAAGAGAGAGTTGACTGAATGAAGGAAACAGTAGCCAGCTGACAGCCCCAAATCATAAGGAATGGGGTTCTGCAGACTGAATCTAAACTAAGGAGGAAAAACACCATCCAGCCTGACAAACTGGTTCCCTAGTTTAGGGCAACCTCTCTTTGCAACTTCTTTATTACTAGAGCCATTGTATTAAAATTCCAAAGTGAATATAAATACTAAAGACACTGTAGCTATCTCCAAGACCAGTTTAAAACTACATTATTAAAGTCATACTCTTAGAGATGTTATTTCAGAATTAGCTGGCAACAAAAATATCATTCTCAGTGGCAAACAATCAATTCTTTACATTTTGGAGGTTGTTTAACTATTTCAAAGTAAAAACTACTTTAAAAATCAACTCTTTACAAAGTCAATTTAAATTTATTACTTACACCAGTTTTTCCACTTCCTGTTTCTGCAGCCTAGAAGGGGGGGAGGAAAGTGGATTTCATAGTTTAAGTTGTCAATTAAGTCAAATTAATGTGATACCATGTAGAAATCTTTAATACATGACTAGTTCTCTTTATTTTCAGTGTCTCTAGCTTACTCAGGTTTCCTTAGTCAATTCTACCTACTGCCAGTCTTGTCACTTCTCTCCCATTTCCTCAAACATCTGTTTTCCCCTTTCTTTTCCCATTGCTACTATTTAAATCTAAAGCCTCATTATTTTGACCTAGATTGTTACAAAAGTATCCTAACCGTATCTAGTCTCTCAGAGCTATGCTACAAGCTGATACCACATTAGTCTTCATAAAAAACACAATTCTAACCATGTAATACATCCCTACTTAAAAGTTTCCAATGATCTCCACTGCCACAAATACCCAATTCTTTAACACCGACACTTGAGAGAGAGCCCAAATAACCTGACCCATTACATATTTACCATCTAACTCAAGGTACGCCCCACCAGACACGCATATTTTATGCTTCCATCAAATTGAACTACTCCGGGATCACATTCTCCATTCTCCTACCCAGTTTTTGCTGAGGAGCTCTCTACCTAGAGATCATTCCTCTTTCATCTTCCCTTGTCCAAAATCTACTTCCTCCAATCAGAGCCCCATATGGTCCCTCATCCGGGAGGATAAATGGACCCACGCTTGAATGCTATTCTACTCTGATCCCTTACAAAGGTGCAGCGTTCTCTTCTATGACATTTATCTGTGTACATCTCACCATGCTCCTGAGTTTAAGCTCCTCAAGGACAAAACCTGCACCTTACTCACCTGTGTGTTCCCCGTAACTTCTACCTAACACTTTGAGCACAGTACATGTATCATAAATGTTTGTGAATAAATAAAATTAATTTGGTGAAAATGTCATTTTTAAGCCTATGGACCACTTAAAGTAGTTCATAAACAGCCCCAGAATTGCGAACCCCTAGCTCCCAACCACCTCGCCAAATTTAAACATACCATAAGTACATCACCTCCTCCTAGGATCAATGGGATAGATTCAGCCTGGATATCAGTGGGGAGACTAAAAGAATCATATTTTGAAAAATTTAGTTAGTTAAAAAAAAAAAATCACCTAAGCTAATTAAGGCATGTTAAACTATAAACCTAACAGCGAATTTGATTTGGTAAATACTACCAATCTTTTTCAACTAGAAGTATACCGAAGTTTAAAAGGAAACTCTATAGAGAATCACAAGAAAAACTTCACTTACTCAACAAGACCAAAAACATACTTGATAAAATAATTTAAATTATGAAGCATTATTGTCGCAGGTACATTTAAGCTTTGTGTACTTACAGCCAATCCATCTCTTCCACAGCTTGTGCAATCTCAGGCATAACACCCATCTCTGAAAACAAAATTTAATTTTAAAAAACTACACACATTAAACTTAAATCATATTGCTCTTAAAATTACCGTTCATGTAACAGAGAATAGGCTTTGAAAAATAGCTCATTTTATAGAATACGTCCTGTGTGTGGCACTACTAAGTTTTGGAGCAAGGCTCAGTCACTAGCAGTGTTACCTTCGGCAAGCTATAAACCTGTTTTCTATACACAAAATGAGGCTAATATTACCTACCTTATAGAGGTATAGGAAGATTACAGATAATACATAATACATTTGGCATATAGCTGTCACTTAATACATAGTAGCCGCCGGTGTTTCCTTCCTGTGACCAATGAAAAATCTGCCAGAGTTAGAGATGAGGGTTCTAGACCAGCATATCTTGGTTGCTTCATCTAGAGATAATGTGGAATGCATGTGTCTTGGCGATTCGAGAACCATGTGAATACCCTCAGGGATCTGAGAAGAGTGAACAGGCAAGTGGAGACAGCCCACATTTACCGGGAGCCATAGTGAAACTCGGGTTAACTGAAAAAAGAGGAGCCAGTGGTGAACAATTGGGTAACTGGAAATGTAAGTTGAAGAACTACTCTGTTCTTCATTGTTCTCATACTGAAATAATTCTACTTCAAAGCCAGTAGTAAATGAATAGCTTGGATATTTCTGATTGAATTTTCACATTTTTATCATTTCTAAAATGAACTATACAGGGTAATTACATAGTTATTGGATTACATAAACCTCCATCCCACAGAAGTGATTTTTTAAAGTCTGTATTTATAAAAAAAAATGCAGCTTTTATTATTTTTATGACAGAAGTATATATTCCTATTTTTAAAAATTACAATACTCAAATATTCCCAAGCCCAGAAATAACCAACTTGGGAATTTTGTATTTCTGGTAATTGACAAAAGGCATAAATCTACAAATTGGATACAAATCCATTGCAAAAGTAGCTTTTTCTTTGCATCAGGTGAGAAGAATCATACTAGCAAATACACTAAAATTTTATATAGTAAACTAGTTAATGTAAACATTGATGGCACGTGCAAATATAAAAATCTTCTTCAAAAAGGAAAGCCCTTCTGCCTCTAAATCTCCACAGGAAAATCCAGAGATCGAAAAACTAATCAAGATCTAATATAGTAATATATCCAAGCACACCTTTCTAAATATTGTCCCCGTTAAGAGTCTGATTCTGTCTCCTAAAACGCAAACTGCTTGAACAAAGGGAGTGATGGTCTCAAATATGCTGCATACAGAATAATGTACTGCAAGTTGAAGCTGCTTGTGAAACTGTTATTAAATCGCAAGCAGAAACCACAGGCTGCTTTCAGCACATTCTAGACAACTTCTTACTCCATTCTGGTCATGCTCTCTGCATGTTTGCTTTGAAACTATATGTTCTTTAAATTTAACATTTTTAACGCTTAAGGAAAAAACCGGAATATTCATGTTCTTTAATTCTACTTTTGTCTTTATTTCGTATCACAGACTCTTCTAGTCCTTTACCCTAACATTCCTGAAATTCGTGCATGACTCCCAAAGAAGTGACCCTACGAAATGACAACCTGGAACTGCCCTACCCGCTTTGGCTCTAAAATCTTGTTTTAGGAGAGTTGGGAAAAGAAAATCAGCTATCAAAGAAACTGGCCCTTGCCTCCTAGTAGAAGATGCAACAACCATCAGGAATCCTCTCATGACTAAAATTTTGGAATTCCTAATAGTCTTAATGGAAAAAAATGGAGAAAGTATACTACTGCATTATAACATCTGAAGTCATCTTAATAGGTTAAGAACATTAAAAGACAGTCGGCCTGAATTGATACATTTGTTGCTATATAAAAGCATCACGTGTAGTATATATAAAACTTATTGCAGCTTCCTAAAATGGTGGATGTATAAACGGAGGATGATAATGGAAGGAGGGAAAAACTACGGTTGAGTTCAATTCCTGTTTGGAATAAAGGAGGGTACCATACAGAAGGTAAATAATTATTCTTAAAAACGTAAGCTGGGCTCGTGTGTATGAGTTTGAAAACGCTTTCCCAATAGCTTCACTATTTAACGTGAATGTTGATACAATTTAGTGCTGATCCACAAGAAATAAATACCAGGTTTATGCCTGGGAATTTTATTTTTGGAAGGTCCTGAAAAAAAAACCGGACCAAAAAGGCAGGCTGGTCCTCTTCCCGGCTGAGCCCTCCCCACGCCCTGCTGCTCGTCCGCCTGGACGAGTCCCCCTCGGCCGCCGGCAGAAAAAGGCTCCCTGGCAGCACTCCGGCGTCCGACCCAACGCGCAGCGGGCCGGGGACCCGAGACCGGCTGGAGCAGCGCCGCCGCATCCTCGGCGCAGCCGCGGGTCCCCGGGCAGGTCGGCCGGGCGCAGACGGCAGGAGAGAAGGCGCGGCGCGGAGGCCCGGCCCGGCCCGCGGCTGCAGGGACGGCGCCAACCGCACCGCGGAGCGCGCGCACCGGGCCTCTCGGAGCCGCCGCCGTGGACAGCGCCCTCCGGCG
>NW_017731350.1:11360848-11411900 GCF_001890085.2 Hipposideros armiger
CGCGGCTCGAGCCGCCCGCACCAGCCCCAGCGCCGCAGACGCACCGGAGAAGGCCGCCATCTTCGCCCGTCCTCCGCGGCGAGGCCCGCGCTCCCTCCCTCGGCACCGACGCGCTGCGCCGTGGCAGCGCGCGCTTCCGGCGCTCGGCCCGCGGCTTTGCCGGTCCGGGCGGCGACCCAGCCCCTGGAAAACGGTTCCGGTGGAAGAAGTGACCAGCCCCGGACGCCGGGCCGCGGACCCAGTTCCGGGGGACCTTGCCAGAACCGGTCGTCGTGAGACGTCACTGGTAGTCAGCGCTGGTTGAGAGCATGCGATGTGTCAGCCGGACCACTTTTCCAAACATAAGGAAGCAGATGTTCTGTGGAGGGTCACGCGATGGCCCGGGAGGACCTCACAGCAGAACTGTGCCCTCTCCTACTTCCTTCAGCCCCCCCTACCCCCACCCCCAACCTCTCAAAGAGAAGCAGGGCTTTGGAGTGTGTGAATAAACCTGCAGAATGGACTGAACTCGTGGCCTAGAAAACCAATACTAGTGAACGCCTGGCCCCCTGAAATAGATAACGATTTGGGTCTCCCAACCTCCTTTCCGCAGTATTTGATGTAATATTGATAATTTCACATTTATTTAATTCAATGAAGTTTTGACTCCTTTCTCTTTGCAGAGAGAAAGGAAAAGTAAATGAGTTGCTTAACCCTCCCAAACTCTGTCCGGTAGTATTAGTACCTTTAGACGAGAGCACTGAGGTTCAGGAAAGGTAAGGACCTGGAATCCAAAGCCACACGGCTACTAAGTGGCAGTGTGGGATCTGAGCCACACCTGCCTCCCTCCAGGGGCCCCGCTGTATCCTCTGCTACAGAACAAACGACATGGAGAGAAGTGAAACCCTCCGGCAAGATGTATCGGGAGTTGGATTTCAGGAGCCATACTCCCTGGGTCTGAATTCTAGCTCTGTCACTAGCTAGCTGACTGTGTAACCTTAATAAGTTTGGGCTTCAGTGGACTCACCTGTAAAACAGTCATGAATAATAGTACCTATCTTGTAGGATTCTTATGTGGATTCAATAAAACAGGTAAAGCACCTAATAAATAATAAAGCACCATATTGGCACATGGTAACAATATGTGTTAGTCTATTACTACTACACGTAACAGGATTCACCTGAGGCTCCAACAGCCAAGGACAATACATTCAGGCCTGCAGCCTCCAGAGAGCACCATTCACAATACACTATATTCTCATTAAATGTACATAGATTCATAAAAATGATATCCCTGAGAGTTATGCAATGTAAGCAGCTCTGAAGAGATGCCATGTACCCCACATTCTAAAGACAGGCACAAGATCACGTATTATGCAGGACTTGCAAAGGGGAAATCTGAAACCTGGTTTTCGTGCCCATAGCCAATCCTCACCTTAAACATACACGTATGAAAGGATGGAAGGTGCAAGGTAAGAGAAAATATTTCTCTGAAGAGAGTCGTTGAAGCACTGTGGCATTTTTCCTTCCTCAGAGGATAGTTTTCCAGGGTATTACTCAGAGAAATTTTGATCCCTGGAGTTTGGGAAGCATAGTCATGCTAGAAGAAGCTGTGGCTAGAAAGCCCCAAGGCAGCAGGGCAGGAGAAGAGACAGAGAGGAGAAGGCTGCTGTGGGGGCAGACCACACTTCCAACAACTGTGCAGGAAACGTGTGACTTTTTTCCTCCGAGGGCTAACTGGACCTGTGCAGAGTGGACTTGAAGTTATCTCCAAAGAGAAGGTGCCCAAGAGAGCTGCCTGGAGAAGCTAAATGATGCAGCAGACGAACCCCCAAAGAACCCTGTTGTAGTCATAGCTCCTCAACAGAGGAGAGATAGCACCTGCCTCATCTGTGTGTGTGTGTGACAAATATGAGTTACACTTGGAGGACACCAGCAAAGGAACTCCCACAATACACACAGACAGTACCCTGGATGAAAGAACCACCTTGAGCATAATTGAGCCAGAGAGCGCCAGAGTTATCACCATGACACTAGCCAGATAAAGGTGGGCATCTCCTCCCCGCCTCCACAGGACTTTATCTCTCCCTGGGAGTCAGAAACAACAGCTATTGGGAGACGGGAGAGCAGAGAAGACACTGGCCACGCCCTCCCCCTCATTGTAGGGGGACAGTCCAGGAATACCCTCCCTGCCTGGTCCCACAAACCCAGGTACATAATTAGGTGGGAGGAACAACCACCACCAGGTGGCGGCAAACCTCAGCTGAGCCGGGTAAAGTTTAAACAGGACTTAAAACTTCCAGCTGGGACTTCCCTGGTACCCACCTGACGTTTATTTCTATATAATCTCACAATAACACCACATTTTATGTAATTGGATCTTTTGGACCCCTATAATTATGTTATGGTGGAATTTTACTACGTTATTCATGCACCCAGAAAAACTGTGCTTTGCATAGCTCACCGCAGAACACGTGGCTTTGCAACTGCTAAGACAGGCCTAAGACGTGTGTCCTTCGGATACCTAGGACAGTGTAGAGAGGGTGGGCCCTGTGAAGGATTCTGTGGACTGTCCATCCAAAAGCCACACACAGACCCCTTTCCCCCTGCCTTTCTCTATTATACAGGCTCAGCCTGTATATGGGAGTCACCTTTCCAGACTCCCATGCAGAGAGAGACAACCATGAGTTTAAAAGTTCCTACCTGAAACTTTTTAACGGGAAGACCTGAGTGGCATGCACTCTTCTTCCTCCTGGAACATTAGAAAGTTGATTAGAAAATGCAATATCTTCATTACATCCCCAAGTACTTCCTCACAGTACCAGACACAAACTCACCCATCACGCTGCACAAGTAACCACAACTTCTCCCTTCTCAAATGCTGCCCAGGAAGTTTGTCCTCAGATCTACATGTTATGAGAAGATTCAGCAGTACTTCCTCTGGCTCCTGAACCCTGCTGAGTCAACCTCGTGGGGGCAAACCCCCCATTAGTCAGCCCTCTCCTCTTGGATACAGCTTTTCGTTGGTAAGGCTCCTGGTTCCACCCACCTTGGGATGGCGCCCACCGGCCCCTCCACCACCCGCCTCCTGCTTACTTCCTGCTTATTCCCTGGGGTCACTGGACCCGCCAGCATATCGAACTATGTACAATTCCTTGCCTGCAGCAGATGGCCTCTCACCCCTATGCATTTTCTTAACGCTGTTCCCTCTCCCTAAAACAGCCTTTTTCAGCTTCAGTTATCTATTGCTGCGTAACAACTACCCCAAAACCTAGCAACTTAAGGCAACAAACAACTTCTTTGCTCATGCATGATTCTGTGAGTCAGGATTTGGGGCAGGGAGGTTCTCCTCCATGTGACATTATGTGGGGTCATTCACTTGGCTGCACTCAGCTGGTGACTGGGCTGGACTGGAAGATCTGAGAAAACTTTGTCCCATGTGTGGTGCCACAGAGCTCCTATACATGGTCTCACTCTCCCCACATGGCCTTCTCACAGCAGGATTAGTCCCAGGGATGACAGGCTTCCTACGTGGTAGCTGAGTGTCAAGGGGATGGCTTCCAAAAATAGGAAGCATAAGCTGCATAGCTCTTAAACAAGCCTCGAAAGTAGCACAATGGTACTTCCGCCAAATTCTATTGATCAACAAAAGTCACATGTCCAGCACAGATTTATGAGGAGGGGAGCTAGGCTGTACCTCTTGATCTGATGAATGGCAATGTGCAGGCATCTATAACATACCACACCTGTCTTCTTGACAGACTCTTAATTATATTTAGCTCAGATAGTACCTTGCAGCAAATCCTGCTTAATGCAAATCTCTAGCTAGCCAATGCGGCTATTTTGCCCCAATAATTACTTCTCTCTTTCCTTAAATTTCTGACTTTTAGCTGGAAATGTGGCTGCCCAGAATAAATAACTTATTTCCCAGCCCCCCACCCCACCCCCATAACTAGATGTAGCCATATGCATGTGTTCTTGCCCGTGGCATATAAACAGAAGTGTCTGTAAGAGAGGTGCTGCATCCTTCTTGCTCCTCCTCTTTATTGTTGGCTGGAATATAGATGCAATGGCTGAGGTTTGAGCAGCCATATCGGTCCATGAGAAGAGAGCCATATACTGAGGATAGCAGAATGATTAAAGAGAAGTAGCTTGCATCCCTGACACCAAGGAGTACCACACTAGCCAAAACCGTGACTTTAGATTTATAACATGAGAGGGAAATAAAATCTATCTTCTTTGTTTTGGGTTTTCTGCCCCACACAACTAAACTTAATTGTAATTTATATATCTTCATTAGTTATCTATTGCTTCAAAACAAGCTGCCCCCAAAAACAGCGACTTCAAACTATAAACATGTATTACCACTTGCAGCTTCTGTGGAACAGGAATTCAGGATCAGCTTGGCTGGGCACTTCTACTCGGAATCATTCTTGCTGTAGTAGTCAAGCCCCTGTCTGGGTTTGCAGCCTTCTGAAGGTTAGTGAGGGAGGCTCAGCTTATAAAGGTAACTCGCTCTTGTGACTGTGACTATGCGGCAGTTAGCAGGAGCCTCTTCTCCACATGGCTCTCTTGCTGAGCTGCTGGAATGTTCTCCTGATATGGCTGCTGGCATCCTGGAAAACAAAGCAGACTGCTTGATAGCTTTTATATCCTAGCCATCAAAGTCATACACTGTCACTTCTGCAACATCTTATTGGTCACAGAAGCCTATTTATTACAGAAACACAAAGGTGTGTTTTATTTGGGGGCCATCTTGAGGCTGGCTTCCACACCGCCCTTTGTCTCAGACTCCATATTTGTTCAAGTAGCAGGTGAGAATTCCCCACTATCAGGACAAAATATTTTCACACAGCATCCTCTGGGATAAATCATCTTCCATCTAGACGAGCCATTGTTGTCATTAAATTTGTTGGCTTAGCTTACCCTGTTTTTCACCATTTACCTGATTCAGAGAGCAGTTGGGAGATAGCTCACGTTTAAATGTCCTCTTTTTTCCCCCTGAATTTCCTACAGCTCCTGAGCTGAGCAACAATCATTGAATTTTATGCTTTTGTCAAAATAAGCTGTCAGAAACTGGCCCAGATCTATTAGAATGCAACATCATTTTCACTGCCCCAGCATTCACCTTATGGTGCTTGGACCAGAGGGGGCCCTGCAAGCAGACATAAATCCAGAGCTCTATAATTCTCTATCCCCTGAAGAAGTGGCCATAAAGTCCGTCACTCCAGATATATGAGGAGAGGGAGACAAAGGACAACCCGATGAGTTGCAAAACGACTGTAAAACAGAAAAAGAGATCTCACCAACTGTGTCGGCTTCACTATAAGCAAGCCAGGCAGGGACAGGATTTATGGTTGGGTGCTGACAGGCGGCAGGCCTGAATGTCACTCTCTCTCCCACACCCGCCATCTTGAGTGCCCATCAAGCCCTGTGAACAATGCTGATGGCTTTTAGGGAAATGGTGCTGCACTTGGAGTCTGAGTAAGGGAACATGGCCTGGAGGTGGTGGGTGTTTCAGAACAGACTGTGCACCAGACAAATGTTCTGAATCCAGCCACCCAAACTCTGCTGGGACCCCTCAATCCCAATACCTGCAGATGAGAGCCATTTTGCATCAGCACACAGGGTTCAGGCTTGTGTCCTCAGCCTCCCTCCCTCTGCTGTTGCTTTAATATAGCTCTTTCCCCGCCTGTTGAAATTGATCACAGGTTTTCTTGGTAACAAAGTCTGTGATTGTTATTTAAAGCAGACTGAAACAAGACAACTTGCTATGTTTTAAAAAGGGGGGAGGGGATAAAAAGAATGGTCAAGAATTCTGCAAAATACCTGGAGAAACTAATTCTGAATATGGAAATTTATACTGCCTGCTCATAGGTTCCTATGATGCTACAATAATAAGCCTGGGAGAGTGTGACGGCTGCTTCAGGTATAGCTCTAAATAATTATGTTCCACTTACTATGGCTGCATACTAAATTACCCCAAAACATAGTGGCATAAAACATCCATTTCTCATCTCATAGATTCTGTGGGTGAGGAACCTGTGCATGGCACAGCAGGGATGACTTATATCTATTCCTCACTGCCTAGCGCCTCGACAGAAGGACTAGAAAGCTAGGGATTGGAATCATTTGAGGGTTCCTCCACTTACATGACACAGTTGATACTCGTGTTGCTGAGACCTTAGCTGGGGCTGTTGGCTAGCTGTGGTGTCTCCATGTTTCCACGTGGGATTCTTCGCAACATGGTGGTTGTATTTCAAAGCCAGCATCCCAAGGGCCACGTGGTCTTATCTGACCGAGCTTCAGACGTCAAGCAGTGTCACTTCCACCCTATTCTGTCAATAGAGGCAATTACAGAGGTCTGTCCTAGTTCAAGGGGGTCATAGATTCCCACCACTTGAAGGGGGAATGTCAACATCTCATTGTAAGAAAAGCATGTGGGACAGGGTATAAGTTGGTGTGGCCATGTTCTAGAGTTCTCCAGAGAAATAGGACCAATAAGATGTAAATATAGAAAGATTTTGTTTTGAAGAAATGGGCTTATAGGATTATAGATGCTGGCAAGTTCAAAATCTACAGGGTGGGGTGTCAGACTGGAAAATTACCAATAATGTATTCCAAGTCTGAAAGCTGTCTACTAGTAGAATTTCCTCTTATTTGGAGAAGGTTAGCCTTTTGTTCTATCAAGGCCTTCAATTGACTTGATGAGGCCCAACTTGACCCAGACAAGTTGACATGTAAAATTAACCATCAAAAGTCCACCCCTGGTCAATTGGGCACCCGTATGCCTCTCCTTAAACTATATTTACTTTCCAAATAAAGGCAGTGAGAAGATTATTTTTCCACCTAATGTGATACAACTAACCTGTGTACAACTAAAAACTCACTGACCCTTTCGCCAAAAAAGGATGCAAGGTCCCTCCATGATGTTTACTCTTCTTCTTCATATCTTGTAACTTGAATACAATGATGTAAAGTGTATATTTAAATACTATGACATAAAATGAATGCTCCTATGTTACATGATAAAGGAAGAAGAGAGAAAAGGAAATAAAGATATTTGTCATACACACACACACACACACACATACATATATTGGGTCATTGGACAAGTCATGATGCATGTTTGCAACACATGGCACTAATTCATTTTTGGAAGTACTAGAGTCATTCGTATCTATGTTATTGCTATGTCATTTGACAATTGACAGTTCTAGCTTCATTCTAAAAAAAATTGAGCGATTTGGTTGACTTTTGGAGATTTTACAAGTTGAAGATGGAAGACCAAACTGTGCATTTTTGCCATATTTTTACTGTTTTACTTCCATAAAGGGAAGAACATGTGTCAAGCTTGTGAAAAGTTGAGTAAAGTTTACAGCGACAATGCTCTACAATAACGTCAGTGCCAACGATGGTTCAGGAAATTCCATGCTGGTGTTTTTTATCTCAGTGACACTCCTTGGTCAGGGAGGCCCACCGAGGTTGATGACGAAAAAATAAAGGCATTGATCGAGTCAAACCCATGTTACATGACATGGAAGATTACAGAAACATTGAACATCCATCATTCAAGCATTTACAACCACCTGAAGAAGCTGGAATATGTAGGCAAGCTCGATATTTGGGTTCCGCATGAACTCAAAGAAGTTCACTTGACAGCGTTTATAAACATCTGCGATATGCTCATTAAATGTGAGGAAAACGATCCTTTTTTGAAGCAACCGATAACTTGTGATGAGAAGTGGATTGTTGACAACAATGTGGTGTGCAAACGGTCTTGGTCCCGACGTAATGATTCGCCTCAAACAACATTGAAAGCAGACATTCATCAGAGGAAGGTTATGCTCTCAGTGTGGTGGATTTTAAAGGTGTTGTGTTTTTCGAGCTCCTACCAAGGAACCAAACAATCAATTTGAATATGTACTGTCAGCAATTGGACAGTTTAAATGAATCTATCATCCAGAAACGTCCAGAGCTTGTTAATTGTAAAGGAGTTGTGTTCCATCGCGACAACATGAGAACACACACAAGTTTGATCACCTGTCAAAAATGTTTGGAGCTTGGATGGGATGTGTTGCCAAACCCACCATACTCGTCTGACCTTGTGCCATCAGACTTCCACTTGTCTCGCTCTCTTCAAAACTCCTTACATGGTATAATGTTCAATTCAGATAAGGCTATAAATCAGCACCTTGTTCAGTTTTTCACAAATAAAGACAGGTCCTTCTATGAATGAGGAATTATGAAGCTCACTGAATGATGGCAAAAAGTTATCGAACAAAATGGGCAATATATCATTGATTGATCTTTGTTCTTTATATAAATAAATGACCTTTCAAAAACATGGACAAAAAATGTCATGACTTTTCCGACGACCCAATGTGTGTGTGTGTGTGTGTGTGTGTGTGTGTGTGTATTTTATTTTATTTTATTTTATAGATATATCTATATCTATATCTCACCTTCATGAAAAAATAAGGACGAAGTACTCGACAATTATAGCCCATGTTTCTGAAACTGGTCATGTGATCACAGCTAGAATTTATGACTATCCTCTTCCCCTATCCATTCTACACTCCCTTGCCCTTGTGCCTCATGCCATCATTTCTACAATGTCCTACTGCCTACACAGATGAGCCCTATTCCACGTAGAGGGAACTACACAAGGGTATGGATACAAGGGGGCCAAGATCATTGGAGGACCATTTTGGAAATGTGCTACCACAGCTGGAAATAACAAATATTTCTTCATTCCTCAGATGTTAAGTTCAAATCATAAAATGGACAGAAATAAAGAGTTCGGGGCCGGCCTAGTGGCGCTTTGGTTAAGCGTTGGCTTGGGACACCAGCTCTGAGCAGCAGGGCCCCAGTTTGGATCCCACATGAGGGCCAGTGACACTGCACCCTCTACAGCTAAGATGGTGAACAACAGCTTGACCTGGAGCTGGGCTGCTGTGAGTCGCCGGCGTCAGCATAGGCTGCAGTGAAGCTGCAGTGGGCTGCCGTAAGCTACCATGAGTGGCTGGCGGCTGGTGTGAGCTGCCAAGAGCCACTGTGAGCAGCCGTCCAGAGGCCGGCAACCGATCTGCCTCACCGGGGAAGAGCGCAATGATAATACCAACATGGGCCAGTGAAGGGACGTCCTCCACAACTAGACTGAAGAACAAAAGGACAGCAACTTGTCTGTTCCCCTCCACCAATTCCCCGAAGCTGTTCCCCATCCCCAATTCCCCAATAAAATCTTAAAAAAAAAAATGACATTCTAGAAATGTGTACTTGTTGCAAAACTATTGATTTTTATCTCTGCAGTTCACTAAATTCTAGAGCAATTAAGATCATACAGCACATTTGACTTTAACCTCCTACTCTCTTACTTGGTGACTTAAGTTTGGTAAAGATTTTTGTCTCCCCTTAAATGCCTTTAATTTTTCTTTTTGTTAATTCCTTCAGGACTTAGGTTGCAAAGCTTCTTTTTTAATCATAAATTTCACGTCTATATCAGATTAAAATTGTCTTTAAATAGCAATTTGGACTTTGAAAACTTTAAGCGTATAATATTGGGTATACATTTTTATCTAAAGAGAAACCGAAAATGATAAGGACTTCAACAGGAAATAGTTTATTGCAGGAAATTCCACTGAGGAGCTAACATCATTAGAATTGAGAGACATTTAGTAATTCCACCTCAAATGGTTCTTAATCCTCAGTGTTTAATTTAACTTTTCCAGAGTGTCTGATCCTGATATTTTAATAGCTTCTGCATTTTCAATTAGTGCTTTGCCCTATCAAAACACGGTATTAATTCCTCATCAGCTTCATTGACTCCTTGTTCTTTTGGTTAATATTTCCATTGTCGTTTATTAGCGGAAGCTCAAGGATAAACTGAAGGACTTTGGTCAGAATTTCATTACAACAGTCGAAGAAAAAAATCAGAGCTCATGAATGGTCTGCTTATTGAGAGACATTTTTCTCGAGCCTATATTATTTTGCTGGAGAAAATAAATGACGTTTAAAAGGTGCAATCTTCCTTTTAAGCAAAAAGGGTTGGTTAATGGATAACAGCATCAACATAACCATGAATAATTCATACAGTCGTTAAAAATGTGCATATTAAAGGCTTACCTTCAAGCTGGGTTTATAGATTAAAAAACCATTGTCCCTGTCCACAAAGTATCACAGTATTTGGGTTTTGAAATTTTGAATTATTGGTGTTATTTGAGACTCCCTAGGTGTCCCCAGCCTGTGGACAAGAATGGTAACCATCTCTGTAACAGGAAACACTGATTTCCCTGGTCTTGCTCCCAGTTGGTGACACAGGACCCTCAGTCATCTGTAAAATTCCCCACCAGACATTTCTGGGGAGCCCCAGAGGCGTCTTAGACATGTGGGCAAACAAGCCCATCCTTTTGGAAGCTGCCAGGCTCCTCCCTTCGGAGCCATCCTTGATCTGCTCTCTGTGGTCTGTGCACCTGTGAGCTGCATGGCTGTTTGTGCCATAGCTCGGAGAATGCCCTCCCCCTTTGCGTTTCCCTCTGTGACATTCAGGGTGTTTCATTTCAGGCGACTTGTCAGACAAGACATTCTGAAAGGCTTTCACAAACACCAAAAGTGTAACATGTAAAACTTGTTAAAATGTAAAACCAAAACCGTAACTTTTGAAGTGAATGTATGAGTTTGCCAGAAAATAAAGGAAACCCTGAGTCCCAGCAACAGGGAGGAGAAGCCATGAAACAGGCAAAGCAGTGACGTCACCAGCTGCATTGGGGACCAAGCTTTGATTTCAGGGCTGACTATAGGGGTGGGGTGGGATGGGGAGCCTGGGGTGAAAGCCTCCAGCATGTGAACAGAGGAGAGTTGGATCACTGATCAGCCTACATAATAGTAGGACCCCAGAACAGCTACAGAAATAAAATAAAATCTCATAAAACAGAGGCAGACAGCAACCAAACATGTACAGTCACTTCCCAAAGGGGGTAATTTCAGCCTGTGCTTTTGGTTTCTGCATACTATAAGCTTGCAGAGGTCAGCCAGGCAATGGTCTATAACGCCTGTGCTGTTGTACAAACTATGGTAAGTGTGGTAAGGGTGAGTGTGAATCAAGCAATTACCATAGTGTGATGATGGTAAAGAAAAAAATTCTTAGCGATGTATTTGCGGTTGTCCCTGTCACAAAGCCTCCTTTGTAGGCCTGGCCGGCCACCTCCTGGCTGTGGCTGTGTTGATCAGGTGGCCAGAAAGGATGAGATAGGGAAGGGGAGTGAAAAGCCAAGAAAACTTTGTGTGCAGAGATGGGAGGGGCAGTGCTGAGGCCCTGTCCCACTTCAGGGGCCACTCCTCATGTTTCCCAGGTGCATGACGTTCCTACCTGTTCACATTCTGTAGCATGCAATGTGAGACGTGCTCCCTGGAGCCGTGCAACTGGTCAGCCCTGGTGGGATGTGGAGAGATGTCTGGTATTTGCAACTGCGGAGTTGATAAAAAGACACAGCTGCTGCTAAGAGAAGTACTTTGGCATGTAAATGTGTAAAATAATTTTTTGGCAAGTTTTTTTATTCAACAAATAATATATATTTTGTCCTGTGCTCTATGCCAGACACTGTTATAAACTGTGGGGCTATTATCATGGGGCCCTATGTATTTTTTCATCTAGCTGTTGATCTGTACCCTTTATCATATCCTTGGATAAACTGGTAAACGCTTCCCTGAGTTTGTGAGCTGCTGTAGCCAATTCATCAAACCCAAGGATGAGGTCTTTGAAATCTTAGGTCTGTAGCCAGTTGGTCAGAAGCACAGGTGAGAAGCACAGGTGATAACCTGGGCTTGCATCTGAAATGTGTGTGAGGGTGGGGGTGGGGGTGGGGTGCGGGAGGCAATCTTGTGGAACTGAGCTCTGAACCTGTGGGATCTGCTGCTGTCTCCTGATAGTGTCACAATTTTTTGAGTTGGATTCTTGGATACCCTTCTATTGTCCGAAAATTGCTTGATGGTGTGTGTGTGTGTGTGTGTGTGAAACCTCCACATATTTGGTGACAAGTGTCAGAAGTGAAGTGTTTTGTGTGAGTAGTACAGGAGACTCAGGGAAGACACACACAGTAGGGAACGGGGTTTTTCCCTACATGGGTGGAAAGCTGAGTGTCTTCCATTGTACCATCTGTATGTATATAGTAGAGCACTGTGTTCTGGCAGAGCCACATTTTAGTGAATGGGGACAATAAGCAAATATAATACAACAAGTTATAGAGCATTTTGGGTGATGACAAGTGCTATGAATAAATAGAGAAGGTAAGGGGGATCTGGTAAGCTTGTGTTCAGCGAAGGTGGTTGCAAATCTGAAAAACAAGTAGGCCTCAGAGAGGTGACATTTGAGCAAAAACGTGGAGGTGAGGGAGAGAAGCAGACAAATATCTGGTAGAAAGCCTTCCGAGTGGGGGAGCAACCCACGCAAGGCCCCTGAAGTGGATGTGTGTCTGGTGTGTTCAGAAACAGCTAGGTGAGTGTGGCCGAAGGTAGTGGGGGAGGTGGGGAGTAGGAGATAAGGTGAGAGGGTAAGGGGAAGCAGGCAGTAAGGCTTGCTAAAGGTCATTTAACTTTGAGAGAATAGGGAGCCCTGGGCTCCCTAAGCTCACTGCCTAATGCATCTTGATGGATGTTATGCAATATAATTCCTGCAAAACATCTTCAGTATTGGTTTCTTTTGAATGTGACACAGTGCTGATTCTATGTATGCTGTCTATCCATTCGGGTTACAATAGGCTCTGCTTACGGTACAAGATTTTCCACATAGAGACCCTTGTTGAATGCATGAGTGAACAAATGAATGAACAAATGAGGCTGGCATTTTAGCCCCATCTGTGTAGGTCTTCAACCTATCATTTCAATGTTACCATCCCTGCACCCTTTCTCAACTTAGATTCTATTTGGCTGCCTGCTCTTTCAACTATGTATTTTTGCCTGTCTTTGCTAACCCAATGTTCCTCTACTTGAAATGCTCTCCCCAAATCCTCTTTATTTGATTCAAATTACCGATTGTTAAAAGGCCCAGGACAAGTTCCTCTTCCTCTAGGAAGCCCCTGCAGACCCCCTGGCTTTCAGAGCCTTTTCTGCGCTCCCGTAGCATAATTCCTCTGATATCTTTCATTGGCTTAATCTGTTTTGTGGCATAACTTTTTGGTGTTTACTTAAAAAACACTGTTTGCACTCTTTCTCTGGGTTAGGCAACGAATACATAAATGAATGCTAGCATCGCAGGGAGGCAACTTTGTACCATTTTCGTTTTGTAGAAGTTGACTGGCGAGGAGAGCTCACGCAGATGAATCAGCAAGGAGTGCACCAGGACAGGACCCAGTTACCTAGACAAGCAATAGCCGCAGTTCGTCTCTACTCACAGAAGGGTTAACCTAGCATTTCCTTCCCGCTTCCCGTGAGCCCCACCCCCTTCCTCGTGAACCCCACCCCCTTCCCTGTGATTTAGAAGCGGCCGCAGGCGGGGCAGCGTGTCCTTCGCGGGACGCCGTAGTTGCTCCCGCTCCGCGGCCGGATCCCTGGCGAGCATGGCGGCCTCCGAGTCGGCGCCGCCTGCGGTTCCAGGCACAGCGGAGGGCGACGAGGAGACGATTCTCTATGACTTGTTGGTCAACACCGAGTGGCCGCCGGAGACGGAAGTACAGGTGAGCCAGGCCCCTGCACGGCTGCGGCCAGCGTGGCGCGGACGCTGCCCGGGCAGAGCCACGTAGCCCGAGCCACGTAGGGCAGTGGAGCCGGGTGGGCGGGGAGCCGGGCTGCGCGGCGTGCGCGGTTGTCCTGGCAACGGCGCCGCGGGCCGTCGGGGTCCGGGTCCCCTGGGAGGGGCGTCTGAGCCTCCTGCTGGGATCGGAGTTCGGCTGTCGCGGGGCGGGACTTGGGGCTCCGGGCCGGGTCCCCGCGGGCCCCGGGAGGGAGCTAGGGCGTCGGACGCCACGGCCCCACTGTCTGGGCTGCCGGGGGTCCCTCCCCCAGGCCGGCACGGGCGGCGCAGGGCTGCTGCTTACCGGCGGGGGCAGTCTCCCGGGCCCCAAGGTCTCACCAGCTGGCGGGCGGCCGCGGAGCGCGGCGTCAAACCTTTGCTCCTACTTGGAGCCGAGACGCTCCGGCTCCTGTGTGTTTCAGTAAACAAGCATTTAATAAGTGGACGTGCGCGTCCGGGTCCCAGACACTCTGCAGGCGCTGGGCATGCAGGGCTGAATAACTTTTGGGGTGCCTGCAGTCAGGAGGGGAGACAACCCAGCAAACATGTCCAATCGCCTAGCGTAACATGCGCTGTGATAACGGTGGGTGAGCAAAAGGCTTTAGGAGTGAAGAGCGGGGGCTACCTGACCGGGCTGGGGTCTCTGCGAAACAAGGGGTTGTAGGGCTTGGTAGCCTGAAATTGCACCTTGGGGTATCCGTTGTTCAGTGCCTCCCAGGCCCTGGGTGAAGAGTGGGAACCAGGAACCCACCTCTATCCAGCAGGTATTGAGTGCCTGACACGTGCCAGCCACTGTTTTAGACTCCGAGGATGCAGCAAGATGGAAAAGGCCTGCTGTTAAAGATCGTGGCGTCCAGGCCATGATAAATTCGCTCCTGCAGTATCTTTTTCAAGTTTCTTTACTGAGGGAACTACTGCATTCTCTTGCTCATTTTCCTATCAAGTTTGTGGTTTTTCTTTAACTTCCTTCCCACTGCAGTTTCTGCATGTCTTGAATAATGCATTTTGTAGGCTGGCAGAGATCTGTATATATTACTGTTTTTTAAAGTGTTTATTTAGTTTCTGTTTGTCTTGAACAGTGTGAATATTTTGTAGGTTATGCAGCCAGGAAGCAGTTGCTGCTGCTATGGGTTGGATAAGGATAAGTTTCTACTCTTTAGCACTCAATGGTTAATTACAATGTTTCAGAATGCTTAACATCATGAATTGATTTAAAAAATAAGCATAGTATCAAGTTACATTGAAACCTCTTAGCACTTTTGCTTTGGTTCTATTGACTTCAGCTGTCAAGACTACAGGCTCTTGGAGGGCAGCTTCACCTGATTCATCATTTTTTTTTTTGGTCTGGATGATCAACTCATGTTTGTCGAGTGAAATAACTTCTGTGCTTTTAAGCCACATCTGTCTGCATTTACTGTCTGTCCACGGTTCCTTTCTTAACAGCACATTAGTACATCTTACCTCAGTACTTGTCATGCCTAGTATTATTTAGCCTACACAGTGGTTACTCTATATTTAAAGAACTATTTAATGTAGCAGTTGTGTATCTGTGTGAGTAGCATTATCTCTGTGGTTGTACAACATTCAATAAATTTGCCTCAAGGCTTGAGTTTATTAATCTATATGACCCCTTTTTCTGAACCAAAACTTGTTTTAGGCCTCTGAACACCGTCCCGTCCCCCCCCTCCCCCCCAACTGAACTGGCGACCAGTGTGGTCTTTGCACTTGACTCCTCTTGTCTTCGGACAGGTGTTTTGATTTGAAACAGTTTCCAGCCTCAATCCTTGTTCTCTGCAACTCGGCTATGCTCATGTTTTCTCCCATTGTTTCTAGTCTTGTTTCTATTTGTTTTGTTTCTATCTATAAGTAGTTTTTAAATACTGGTAACTTGTACCCAGGGCAGCAAATATTAGCAAAGAAAAGTAACTTGACATATTGTATAAGGGTTACTAGAAAATTCTCAAATGTAACTTTTTTTTTTCCAATTGCAGCCTAGAGGCAACCGAAAACATGGTGCATCCTTTATCATCACAAAAGCAATTAGTGGTAAGCATAGCTTATTTAGTTTTCTGCATATAATAATACAGTTAGAAGATAATTTTTTCCCCCCACTTCATTCATAACTGTGCTGTTTAGAAAGTTTAGGGATGTTAAAATGTGTTCTTCAGACTTCTTATATGGAGCCTGATAAAAGTGAAGAGAGTACATGTTACCCAATTTTGATTTTATATATGTATATATTTTACTTACATGATACATGATATGTATGTATACACATATATATGTATGTGTAGGTACACACATGCATTTTTAATGCAACTTAGAGCTAAAGTATGGCCCGAGTTGAACCATTATGGATGTATTCTAGAAGAAGTGAAGAAAATTGAACCAGCATGAGTCTCCTAGTATGGACATTGAAGGTAAAAAGACAGCGATAGGCTGTTTTAAGTGGCTTCCATGATGTTTCAAGTACAGCTGGTCAGTTATTCAAATTGCATATTTAGTTAACCAGGGCATTCATTTAACTCCTGACAGACTTTACATTTGAGCTCCCAGGATCTGAGGCAGTATTGAGCACAGGTGGTGCTGTGAGGGCTTTACGTATATTAATTGATGTAAACCTTTACCAGACCAGCAAGGCAGGTGCTGTTATGAGTTGATGTGTTTAGGTGAGGAAACTTGTCCAAGGTCGTTCACTTGGAGTTTGCATGTGTTTTGGGCTCCAGAGCCAGTCCTTATCATGCTGGTAAATTTGAGCAGCTTCTAAAGAGAAGATTCAGGTTCAAAGGAGTTGAGTACTTGGAATTAACTATAATTTTATCTTCTGATAAAATAATTTTATCTTCTGATACAGGAAGCATATTCAATTTTCATTATTACAAATCTTTGAAATTTTGAAAATTTAGAAAGTGTACACAAGTAATAAAATTTATTGTAGAAAATTTAGAGATAATGGATAACCATAAATTATTCCTTATTTTGTCACCCAGAGATAATCTGTTCTCCTTCAGACCTTTCTCCAGTGATGTATACCTAACTGGGTACACACGTTCACACAACGCATATATTTTAAACGGGATCATATAAAACATTACTTGTAAATAATGAGAGATTTTGTTTTCTGTGGACTTCCTCATTTTTAGATATTATCATTTAAATCTTTGCTATAAAGTGTAATGTGTTGTTTTAATTTTTATAAAAATACTTGGTTTTAAAGGATGATTATGATTTCGACTCTGGTTTTCTTAAAGCCTCTTCAGTGACATTTAGCATCTCAAATCACTGTTACTTTTTGTACTGTTAGGAAATACTTCAACATTTTCAACATACAAACTTGGAACTTAATGTAAACAAGTATATGATCTTGTAAAAGTTATAGTGGGTATTAGATTTTATTCTCTTATTTTAAGAGTTGTATTCTCCATGTTTTGTTTTGTGATGACTCAGCCTGTAGTATATTGTAGGTTTATCATCAATAAATCTAATTTAAAATGATTTCTAAAGAACTGCTGATTCACATTTGACTTTGCTATTTCTTTTTATTACAGATCGTTTATTATTTTTACGCCAGTACATGTGGTACAGGTGAGTCGTAAGTTCTTCAGAGAAACAGCATGAACATCAAAGACAAACAACATTATTCTATTTATGACTTAAGTTTTCAGAGTTGAATTGTGATATAGATGCTGACATTCAGCTGAGCCCAGTTTATAAAGTAGACACATGTGAACCCAGTTTATAACAGACGTTTCAAACACTTGGCATACCCTCACAGGACATCTTAGTAGACTTAGGGTAATTTTTGTTCTCTTAGTCATTATTAAGAACATCTCATGACAACTTTGGTCTTCTCTGATGAGCGTTCTCAGCCTTATCTTGAATGCCCACATGATGGTTCCATAGCTTGCATATGTTTTAAAAAACTCTTTGTTCTTATTGTTGTATGTTTCGTGGTTGGATTTAGTCGCTGTGTGTCAGAGAAGCTTCTTTACGTTTCAGTTCTTGATTTATCTTTTGAGTGTTAAGTGTGTTTTCAGGCATAGTGCTGATTTTGAGCCTTAAAAACAACAAAGAAATTATTATTCTGACAAAGGATATAATTCAGCTTTTAGATACGTATGTAGGAATCATTTAGATATATTTTATAGAATTATTTATCATAGATTGCTTTTTCCTTGAGAACAGCTAATCTTAAAAGCTCCAGAGATAATATAGTTCTAGAAAAGAGACCTTTGGCTCTTCTCTAGGACTAGCGCCAATGTTTTTGGGGTGGTGGGGTGGGGTGTGTGTGTTGATTAGATTTTGAGCCAGCTCATGTGTTGTGGTTTCAGGCCGGCACCTTTTTTGCTCCCTGATGGACTGGTTCGCTTGGTCAATAAACAGATAAACTGGCATATGGTACTCGCAAGGTAAGGATGTGTGAAATTCATATAATGTACCACTACCTGGATTAGCATTTAAGTTTTATTATGGACGTTAGTTTTGGGATCCTTATGGCTTACAGTTTTGAATTTTTTATTATATAAAAATTCCCTTTGACACACATATGATTAGTATTGTTTAAATGTGTTAATTCAAGCTGTATCGAGTCATTTTTATGCCTTTGTACCTATAGACACAGCTAATTGTAAGGATGGATAATTAAAGCATGTGAAAAAATTTAAAAATGATTTTAACTTAAAATAATTCCATCGGTATGCAAGACTGCTACAAATGTTCACATAGAATTTTATTTTTTCTTTATCCTGTATGAAAGCAATGGAAAACTTTTGGCTGCTGTTCAAGATCAGTGTGTGGAGATCAGGTAACTGTTAATATTCATATTAAAGTTTTTCTTTGAGAAACATTTTGCGTGATTGATAGGGACTAAGATTTTTCAAGGGGGCATATTTAAAGGGATTTTACTATTAACACATAATTTTGTGAGGTGTCAAACACCAATTTTGTCAATCAAAGAATGAGGGAGACTTTCTCAGAGTGGCATGTTCGTCTTTCCACTTCTGCTTGTGAAACTGCTTTCTTATCCCATGTGGAATATTTTGCTAAAATTACCCAAATAGAGCTGAGACCAGATTAGTTTCACTTCGAAGACCATGTTCCTTCTGCTCCATTCCACCTGGAGCCTGAATAGTTCAATTTCTTGAGGAAATTTATTTCCATGTTTATAATTGGCTTTTGTCATAATATAACAATATTTTAATAAATGGCTAAAAATACTAAAGAGTTTAAAATTTGTTTTAAAAGTAATGCTTAGTCATTTTTACAAATATTAGAAAATACAGTTAAGTAGAACTATAAATTACCTATGATTCTACTGTGCAGACTTGTCTACTGTTAACCTTTTGGTGTATGTTTTTTGAAACTTCTGTGTGTATGTATATGTATTACATACATATTTACTAGGATAATACTGTACATTCTGATACCTTTTTTCTTCATTATTTTTGAAAATTAATGTATTGTGACAGTTTTTCCATGTCACATATAATTGCATAATATTTTCTTAAGTGCATGTAGCAAAACCTAATCTCCTTATACTGGGTGTATTTTCCTCTTGCATAAATTAGGCTGCATTAATTTGCTTGATACTTATATGCATCTGTAATTATTTACCAGGGATAACTTTATAGAAGTAGAATTATTGGATCAAATACTATGGAAATTAAAGGTTTTGATAATTGTTACTAAGTTATTTTCTAGAAGGTTCACCAATTTTCAATTTTGAACACATTTTATACTTTGATATATATTTCAAGATCACAGGTTTGAAGTATATCACCGATAAAAATATGGTCACCTATTAAAGTTATTAGATTTATTAAAATAAGACTTTTTTTCTAAGTGATTAAATTTTGTAATATGATAATGACCAGTTATTCTTAACCAGGATTAATCTGTAGAGGTTTAAAAAATATTTTTGCTGGGTTCCATCTCAGATGTACTGAATCCAAACCTTTGGCGATGGGGCCACGCATCTCTATTGTATTCAAAGACCGTGTTTAAACTCATGTATACTTGTATCACTTTAATCCTGGGATAGCTCCATTTTTGATGAAAAGGAGATGTTGGAAGAAAATGTTGTCACTAACAAAAGGGTCTTATTTGAGACACAAGCCCATCTCTGTAGGAGAAGGAATGATGTAGTGTTGCTTGGAGAAGTAGTCCGGTCTCTGTTATCTGTGGTGTTTATAATACTACACAGTAGTGTCGTGAGGGTCAAACTATTGTCTTAAGTTTGTACGTATTTTGCAGGTCTGCAAAAGATGATTTTACATCTATTATTGGGAAATGTCAAGGTAAGAGTTTCTAAAATATTTAAAAAATGATAATTTCAAACCTGCAATAGCTTACAATATTTCTTAAGTTAGAATAGATATTAAATATTTAACAAGGATTATTATGATTATTAAAATAATTTTAAAAACCTTAACTGATTTACTGCCTTAAGTATTTTGCTTTAAGATGTGCATTTTGGAGAAATTTGAAATTGAAACTTTTAAAAAACTGTAAGCCAGTTATGTGATAAAGTATGTAGGTGTCTGTAGTCTTTTATTTTGAATGCACTGCAGAAATAAATATTTAGGCATAAGTCAGGAGTTGGTCAGATACAAACAAGTTAAAAAAAAAAAAAAAGTGTGGGATTTGATCATTTTTGATATAGTCACCAAAAATTTACCGAGTGTCCTTTATGTATATGAATCGTGTTCCTGGGTACTAGGGGTGTGTGATTGTGAGTCAAAAGGCCTGGTTCCCTTACCTCATATAGACACCCCAATACATAGTTATAAACTTTGACAAATCTGATGAGGGAAAAATACAGATGCGGGTAGGGTGAGGGTTTTTAACCAGGAGTGTGAGATGCAGTTGTTGAGAAAAAGTGACTTTTGGAAAGCAACCTTAAAAATGAATAGAAGGTAGAAGATAGGAGGAGTGTTTTGATCTGAAGAAGCGGTGTGTGAAAAGGTAGCAGGAAGCTTATAGGAAGAAACAGTAAGAGGATGCAATTAAGCAAATGCACGTATTACCTGTGTTTTATTGACAGGACCTCCTGCAGCCTGCCTGACCTTGTGTTAGCTTAACAGTGTTGTCGTTGTCGGAATCATAATAATGATAATCCTGGGTGTTGTGATGGTGACAGAATTTATAGTGTCCTTACTGAGTGCCAGGCACTGTATTTAGTGCTTTATATGCTTTTTTTCATTTAATTGGAAGAACGCAATATACATATTTTATCTTAAAGAGCATTAGGATAAAGTAACTATGTAACAGTGAAAGGGGGCATCGAGAAAGGGAGGCACAGCTAGTTTTGAAATCTACAAAATGGTGGAAATACAGCAGATTCCCAAAACTCCCCTTGGAAATGCTGGTCTTCAGCTCCTTGTCAAATGCAGCATTAGTGGCCCGGGGCCAGTTTCCTTCTAATTTTTCTCATTCTCAGCCATTCACATGTATTGAGAAGATTAAAAATCAAAGGTTTAAAAATGTTTTGCGTTCCGATGTGTATGGTGATACTCATTCTATTACTGCGTCAGAACCATTATTCCTAATCAATTCCACATATACTGGTGGATAAGGTAGTAATAGAGTTCTTATGGCTTTATCTTTACACATAGTGTATATTGTGACTTAAAAGCAAATGTAAAACTTCTTACATATTTATATAAACTTATCTCCCCTTTTTATAATTTGTTCCTTCTGTTCTGTTCCCTGGAAGGTCACTGGTACCATTACCTGTACCAAGTCAGATATCTAGACATTTTTTCTTCTTTTTCCTTTTCTCTCTTCCCTTCATCAAAGATTTATTAAATTGCCACTACGTGCCAGGCACTGTCCTAGGCACTGTGCATGTATACAGTGAGGAATAAGAGGTCGGCTACCTAGATTTAAGGTTTACAGGCCCTCGGAGAAGAGAGCCCTAGTTCATTGCAGTTGTACTGAGTGACACGTGGAGAAGCATCGTCTTTCGCTTCACCACGTCTTGGGAATCTGGTTAAACGGCTCTTGCCCCTTCTGCACCTCAGCCCTCACAGCCCTAGTTCAGGCTTTTAACACTTTTTACTTGCTTTCTTGTGACGGTCGCCTGACAAGGTTTTCTTTTTTCTTTCTTTTTTTTTTTTAAGCTGAGCCATCCTGCCACCTTTTGGCAGCTCAGCAGCAGCTCAGCTCAGGCCAGGAATCGAACCGGCAACCCTGTTGCTCAGAGCTCACACTCTTGAGCGAGCTTTTAACCAACTGAGCCACTCAGCCGGCCCAAGGTTTTCTTTTGTATGCCGTTCACAGTCCACAGTTTGTGCTGCTTGCCAAACTGAACATTCTTTTTCTTTTTAAAGATTTTATTGGGGAATTGGGGGAGGGGAACAGCGTTGGGGAATCCGGGAAGGGAACAGACAAGTTGCTGTCCTTTTGTTCTTCAGTCTAGTTGTGGAGGATGTCGCTTCACTGACCCATGTTGGTATTATCATTGCGCTCTTCCCGGGTGAGGCAATTGCTCGCCGGCCACTGGACGGCCGCTCACGGCGGCTCATGGCAGCTCACGAAAGCTCACTCCCACTGCCAGCCAGCCCCACTGCAGCTTTCACCGTCGCCGGTGACTCATGGCGGCCTGGCTCCAGGTCGAGCTGTTGTTCACCATCTTAGCTATAGAGGGCGCAGTGTCACCGGCCCTCATGTGGGATCCGAACTTGAGCCCTGCTGCTCAGAGCTGGCGTCCCAAGCCAACTCTTAACCAACGTGCCACTCGGCTGGCCCAAACTGAACTGTCCTTTTGTTCTTCAGTCTAGTTGTAGAGGACGTTGCTTCACTGGCCCAAGTTGGCACCATCATTGCGCTCTTCCTGGACGAGGCAGATAAGTCGCCGGCATCTGGACGACCGCTCACTGCGGCTGCTGGCCGCTCACGCTGGCTGCTGGCCACACACGGTAGCCCATGGCAATCCACTGCCATAGGGACTGCAGCCCACGCCGTCGCCGGCGACTCATGGCAGCCCAGCTCCAGGTTGAGCTGTTGTTCAGCATATTAGCTGTAGAGGGCAGTGTCACTGGCCCTCACATGTGGGATCCGAACCGGGGCCCTCTGGTGTCCCAAGCCAGTTCTTAACCATCGTGCCACTCGGCCGGCCCCTGAACATTCTTTAAAGAGATTTCTGTCAGGTTATTTTTCAGTCTCGCTCCCCTCCTAGATATGTGACCTTGGGCAAGTTACTTGATCTCTCTGGGTTTCAGTTAACTATGATATGGGCATAATTGTATAGGGGTGTGGAAAAGTTATGTGAGCTAATGATGCAGAGCTCTTAGCATAAAGTCTGACACTTTCTAAGTACTTAGGAGACATTAAGCTGTTAGTACTACTACTAGTTGTAGTATTCTCCCTAAAATCTTTCAGTTGTTCACCGCTGAATGTACAGTACGGTTTAGATTTTCTGGTTCAGGTCGCAAGCCCTTTCACAGTCTGTCTGTCTGCCCTGTGAGACCCCGTTGCTACGTGTCTGTGTTCTAGCACAAAGCAGCCTGCGGTCTGCCAAACCCATTATGCTTTCCGTGCCTCAGTAGCGATAGTTCCTTTCACCTACAAGCTCCTGCCTTTATATTTAATTCATTAGTCCTGCATATTTTAGTCTAAGCATCAGCATTTTGGGAAACCTTTCCTCCCTGCCATCTTCCGCACCGTTTGAACATCTTAGTGTTGCTCTAGGTCTTATGAGTACCTTTATCACACGTTTGGCCTCGTCTACTTTCCTTTTTTAATTATTGATTTCCTTGCCTGATTTATAATTAGATTGTCAATTCTTTGAAGGCAGGGCTCCAGTCTTAACTTTTCTTTATCCCTAGTGCATAGCACAGTGTCTGACACATAGTGGGCACACAATGTTTGATCCTATCAAGTGGGTATTGGCACTTGAGAACTGTTAAAATGATTTTTCTGAGTGAACGTATGAATTAAGTCTATTTGCCTATATACTGTGAGTTAATTTTAGAAGTTCATGAGTGTGTATATGTATTATATATAATTTGTTTACATTATACGCACATTTATGGATAATTGTTATTTACATTTTTATTCCTAATGTACAAAAATATGTGCACATACCATGAGTGGAACAGTAAGGGCAGGTAACAAGTCTTGTTTGCTTAGTATCCTTTTGAGAATAGGAAGGGGAGTAGTGTTGGAGAGGTTCTGAAGCTTGGGACGCGAGCATTTTCTGAATTTACTTCCTATAGTTTCTTCACCAGCACTTATAGAAGAAGACCAGACCTGGCTTAAATAATGTACACGGATCAAAAATTCCCCGGGAGAGTGATTTGAAGGTATTCACTTGCCTTTTCCCCTGTCCTGCCCTCTGCTGGCTGAGGGCCTGGGGAGTCTGCTGTGAGCCTCTGAGAAGCACGCTGGGAGTGTCCAGATTCAGACACACAGGGCCCATCTGAGCACTGGCGCTAGCCCCCTGCTCTTAGCCAGTAAGTGAACTGGGAAGTCTGCACGTTAACATGAACATGGTGAGCTTAACTGGCCTGTATTTCACACCAGTTACAGTCCGTTAGATTTTTTCGTCTGTACAGTTAGTGTGCAGCATGGATGAGATAGCAGTGTTTTGAGAGCTAATGTTTTATTTCGTTGGCTTCTGAATGTGTGGATTTATGACCTTAATGTCACATTAATGGCGTCTTTCCATTTCACGTAATGTGAGGTAATGATCATTTGCTTATTATCTGACTCGTCTTTATGGGAGTGACTCTCATATGCCAAATGATGTTTCATGTGTATGCCTGGAGAGACGCAGCCAACTTGTTGTTAATGCATTTTGGAAACCACACATTGCAGAATCTGCAAACTGAAATAGGAGCTACTTGGTTCCACTTTGATATTTTTCAATTATTGTTTTATAAAATAAACACCATCTGAGAATGTTTTAAATGTGGATTGCAACTTGTTTTTGCTGTGTTTGCCAGGCCATAAAGAGTAATTGAATTTTTCTAGCTTGAAGTGAGACCTAAAACTAGAACATGGAATTAGTTTTTTAGAGCTGTACTATGTTAATAAAGAGATTTTCCTCATATTTCTGATTTTGAGATCCCATAAACCAGAGCTTCCTAATGCTAAGCCACAGCTTGCCAATCGGAGGTGTGCTGAGATCCTTTCAGCCCTCATTGATCCGGGAGCCCTGTGACAGCCCGAGCTCAGACTGTACGTGGTTCAGACTATACCTGGTTTCCATCAGCCTCATCAATGTACCGTTAGGTGCCATGCAAACATGGCTTTCTGTGTGTGTCAGGACATTCAAATGGTTGGGAAGCATAGACTGTTTGAAGCACTGAGATTTAGAAATGAAACATTTCACTCTAGAACTGTGATTCAGGAGCCTCAAATTATGTAATAACTATTTTCCCCTTTTTATATTATTTGGAGAAAATTTTTTTTCTTGTTGGAAAAAATAATGCACATCCTCAAAAAAACCCCCTAAAAACTTTAGAAACTAAAAATGAGCAGAAGTGGAAAATAAAAATAAGCATACCATCTAGAGATAGGTAGTATTAACGTTTTATGATTTGTTTTTACTATAGATATGTTCTTTGAAAATAATATGCTTTATTAGTTTGTATTCTTCCTTAAAGATAGGTTGTGAAATCTTTTAGGTTGAAGTTTAAGAACAAAGTATCTTCTTTTTCTTTTTCTTTTTTTTTTTTTAACCAAGTCACATCCTAAGCATTAGGATATTGGTCTCCCAACTACCCAAATCATCCAGCAAGTGCCTGTAAAGTTGATCTTTGAGCAATAAGCAACTCAGCGTGGTACCTGATTCTTCAAGCAAGGTGGGAAGAACCACCATCAGGCCTTTGTGCAGATAATCGTAACATAGGCAGCAGATGATTGCATCTGTGTTCATGGGGACATTAGTTTGTAGATTTTTTTTTTTAATGTCTTCTGGAGTAGTGCTGGTCTCAAAATATGAGGTGGCGATGTTCTTTCCTTTTTAGTTTCAGCAAAAGTTTGTGTAGAATTGGAATTATTTATTTCTTAGATATTTGATAGACGTCAGCAGTGAAACTTGAAGTTTTCTTTGTATGTTTTTTATATATTAAAGTTTATTGGGGTGACAATGGTTAGTAAAGTTACATAGGTTTCGGGTGTACAATTCTGTAATGCAGCATCTGTATATCACATTGTGTGTTCACCACCCAGAGTCAGTTCTCCTTTCATCACCATATGTTTGATCTTTGTACGTTTTTAATTCCTAATTGAAATTTTAGAATAGATATAAAACTTTTTTTTTTTTAAGATTTTATTAGGGAGTTGGGGGAGGGGAACAGCATTGGGGAATTGGGGAAGGGGAACAGACAAGTTGCTGTCCTTTTTGTTCTTCAGTCTAGTTGTTGGAGGACGTCGCTTCATGGGCCCATGTTGGGAATTGTCATTGCGCTCTTCCTGGGTGAGGCAGATTGATCACCAGCCATTGGACGGCTGATCATGGCGGGTCACAGCCGCTTACGCTGTCTGCCAGCCACTCATGGTAGCTCACGCAGCCCTGCTGCAGCTTACGCCATCGCCGATGAGTCATGGCAGCCCAGCTCCAGGTCGAGCTATTGTTCACCATCTTAGCTGTAGAGAGTGCAGCATCACTGGCCCTCATGTGGGATCTGAACCAGGGCCCTGCTGCTCAGAGCTGGCGTCCCAAGCCAACTCTTAAACAATGCGCCACTTGGCCAGCCCGATATAAAACTTTTTAAAATTTCAGTTTCCTCTTGTTTCAGTTTTTCATGGAATTTTCCTCTAAATTGTAGATATATTGGCTTAAAGTTGTTTAGAATGTTGCCTTATTATCTTACTGTTGTTTATCATGTCTGTACTGATGTCCCCTCTTTTTGTTCTTGCTATTGGTAATTTGTGTTCTTTTTTTCCTCTTCATCAGTCAGGCGAGAGTTTTATCAATTTATTCTCGAATAAGAAAACTTTAGGTTTTGATTTTTTTTTTTTTTAAGATTTTTATTGGGGAATTGGGGGATGGGAACAGCGCTGGGGAATTGGGGGAAGGGGAGCAGACAAGTTGCTGTCGTTTTGTTCTTCAGTCTAGTTGTGGAGGACGTTGCTTCACTGGCCCAAGGTGGTACCATCATTGCACTCTTCTCGGGCGAGGCAGATCAGTCGCCGGCTTCTGAAGGGCTGCTCACGCTGGCTGCTGGCTACACACGGTAGCCCATGGCAACCCACTGTCACAGGGACTGCAGCCTATGCTGTCGCCGGTGACTCATGGCAGCCCAGCTCCAGGTTGAGCTGTTGTTTAGCATCTTAGCTGTAGAGGGCAGTGTCACTGGCCCTCATATGGGGGATCCGAACCAGGGCCCTCTTGGCATCCCAAGCCAGTTCTTAACCATCGCGCCACTCAGCCGGCCCTTTGATTTCTTTTTTGTTTTATTTGATTTTGCTTTTATCTTTTTGCTTCTGCCTACTAGGTTTAATTTGCTCTTATTTTTGTAGATGAAAGATAAAAATTTACATTATTGATTTTAAATCTTTTATATTAGCATTTAAGCCTGTTCTAATATAAGTATTTTTTGTCATTTATATTAATTCTGATATGCAATATGCAAATATGCAAATCAAATATACAAAATGATTTTAACCTTTTAAATTTATTGAGTGTGGATTTATGCCCAACATATCGTCTGTCTTCATGAACCAAATTCTAAAAGAATTTGATTTTTGGGTATGGTGCAGTTATTGGGTATATTTTTATAAATGTCAGCTATATTGAGTTGGGTGTTAGAGCTGTTCAGGATTTTATATCTTTACTGATTTTCTTTCTTTTTTTTTCTGTCAGTTACAAAGAGAGATGGGTTGAAATTTCCAATTATAATTGTGCATTTGTTCACTTTACCCTTTAGTTTTATCAGTTTTATGTATTTAGGAGCTCTAGTTTTTAGGTATATACACATATTTTGCCTTATTGGTGAAATGGACTCCTTTGCTGTGATGAAATGTCCCTTTTAATCTCCAGTGACACTATTGTCCTGGAGTTCATTTTTTTCTAATACTAATATGGTCACTCTAGCTGTATTATGATTAGCATTTGCATGACATATCTTTTTCTCTCCTTTTGCATATAATCTGGGTATTTGTGTTTAATGTGCATCTCTTATAGAAAGCATATAATTGAGGCTTGCTTTTTTTTTCCAGTCTGACAATATCTGTCATTTAATTGGAGTGTTCAGAACATTTATATTTAATGCAGTAATTGGTCTTATTACCGTATTTGCCGGCGTATAAGACGATTTTTTGGCCCTGAAAAATATGCCTCCAAGTGGGGGGTCGTCTTATATGCCAGGTACACTTCAGATAGACTGCCCATAGTGCTTGCCCCGTGCCATAGTGGCCTCCCGATGCCCGCCCACTTCATTCCACATACCGTTCAGGCATCAGCAGCGCTGCTGGGTGTATGCTCGGCTGTTATGCGATTTTGCTGTTATGCGATTTTACCACACTCGCAAAAATCTGATATTGTTTTACCTTTTATTTGGTGTGTGGAAGGTGTGCGGAAGAGGGGGTAGTCTTATACGGCGAGTATATAACAAACTCTGTATTTTGAGTGGAAATGTTAGGGGGTCGTCTTATACGCCCAGTCGTCTTATACGCCGGCAAATACGGTAGGTTTAATTCTACCCTCTGGATATTTGTTTTCTCTATTTGTCTTATTCTTTGTTTCCTTTTAGCATTTGCTCTAGGGTTTACAGTGTGCATTTAAAAATTATTACATAGTATATATCCATCCACTCCCACACTTTTGTACTATTGTCAGTTGCTTTTACATGTGTTAAACCCCCACGATAAGTTTTATCAAGTAACTTTTTAAGAATTTACAAAACAAGTGACAAATCTTTTGTATTACCTCTATTTTCAGTTTCTGTCACTTTCTTTGTAAAACTGAGTTTCCATTTGATTGCGTTTCCTTCAACGAAAAATTTATTTAACGTTTTGTATAATGCAAGCCTGTTGATAACAAATTCAATATTTGTCTGAAGCCATTTTTCATTTTGCCTTCATTTTTGTAAAATACTTTCTCTAGGTATAGAATTCTAAGTTGATGTCTTCTCCCCCCGCCCCCACTTTTCAGCTCTTGAAATATGTCATTGTGTTGTTGTTTTTTTTTTTTTTTTTTGTGAGAAATCTTTAATTGCTGTGATTGTTTCCCTGTATATCAAGTATCCTATTTTTCTTTGGCTGCTTTTAAGATTTTCTCTTCATCATTGGTTTTCAGAAATTTGATTATCATGTGCCTTGATTTTTTATTTTTTTTTGGCCCCAGTTTATCCTGCTTTAGGTTCACTGAACCTCTTATATTAGTGGATTTGTAAAGTTTATTCAGTTTACATAATTTATGGATATTATTTAAAATTCAGTGCAATTTTCTCACCCAATGTCCTTTTCCCCGTCTTCTGGCAAGATGACTGTATGTGTTACAGACAGGCTGTGATTGCTCTGCTGTCCACTGATGTTCTATTAAGTTCTTCAGTCTGTCTTCTCCATTCTTCAGTTTGGATGGTTTCTTCTGCTAAGTCTTCAAGGTGGAAGCATACATATACTTATATATATATATAATTTTTTTTCCTGCAGTGATTAATCCATCCAGTGGATTTTTCATTTCAGAAATTTGTTTGATTCTTTTATCATTTGCATCAGACTCTGTTGAGATTTTCTATTTCTTATTTATATTTTCTTTGAATTCCCAAATATGTTTTTTTTAAAGATTTTATTGGGGAATTGGGGGAGGGGAACAGACAAGCTGCTGTCCTTTTGTTTTTCAGTCTAGTTGTGGAGGGCATTGCTCCACTGGCCCGTGTTGTGTTCATTGCGCTCTTCCCGGGTGAGGCAGATTGGTCGCCGGCCATTGGACGGCAGCTCATGGCGGCTCTTGGCAGCTCACCCTGGCTGCTGGCTGCTCACGTAGCTCACGGCAGCCCACTGCAGCCCCACTGCAGCCCCACTGCAGCCTACGCTGTCACCGGTGACTTCTGGCAGCCCAGCTCCAGGTCGAGCTGTTGTTCATCATCTTAGCTGTAGAGGGTGCAGTGTCACTGGCCCTCATGGGATCTGAACCAGGGTCCTGCTGCTCAGAGCTGGCACTCCCAAGCCAACTCTTAACCAATGTGCCACTCGGCCGACTCCCCAAATATTTTTTGAAGCCCTTGTCTGCTTATTCCTCATTCTGTATCATTTCTGGGCCTATTGATCGTTTTCTCATGATTATGGATTAATTTTTTGCTTCACATATCTAGGAACTTTAGATTGTATGCTTAACATTATGGCTGCTATGCTTATTGAGTGTCTGACATTTGTTATCTTTTTTTTTTTTTAAAGATTTTATTGGGGAATCGGGGAAGGGGAAGACAGGTAGACAAATTGCTGTTTTTGTTCTTCAGTCTAGTTGTGGAGGACGTCGCTTCATTGGCCCATGTTGGTATAACCGTTGCGCTTTTCCCAGATGAAGCAGATCGGTCGCCGGTAATTGGTCGGCCGCTCCCAGCGGCTCCCAGCAGTTCACACTGGCTGCTGGCCGCTCACGCTGGCTGCCAGCCAGCCACTCATGTAGCTCACGGCAGCCCACTGCAACCTATGCCATCGCCGGGGACTCACAGCAGCCCAGCTCCAGCTCGAGCTGTTGTTCACTATCTTAGCTGTAGAGGGCGAGCGTCACTGGCGCTCAATGTGGGATCTGAACCGCAGCCCTGCTGCTCAGAGCTGGCATCCCAAGTGAGCTCTTAACCAGCTGAGCCACTTGGCCGGCCCTGTTATCTTTCTTAATAGAGTATTAAGTTTTTTTCTGAGGAGTGGATATTCTTTGTGGATATGCTTTTTTTTTTAAGGCTTATTTTTAAATGTTGTAAGATGCGGTTCAGAGTAGCTTTTACTTTAGGGTTAGGTAAGCCCTACTTTAAGGTGAAGCTTTTCTGGGATCTCTTATGAATACTCAGAGTGTTAGGTGAAGCCTGCACTGTGATGGGATGGAACTCAAACATTTCCAAATCGTCTCCAGGCTCTGGAAGTTGTTTTTCCTGATACTTACCCCCTCCTTAGCTTTGTAGGACCTCTCTGTGTGTGTGTGTGCAGCTCTGTGCTTGCCTGAAGACCCAGGATTCCTCTTCTGGCTCACTCCTCTTTGGAATGCTGCCTTGCAATTTTTAAAATTTAATTTATTGCACTAACATTGGTTATTAACATTGTTTAAGGTGTACAGTTCTATAATATATCATCTGTATATTGCATTGTGTGCTCATCACCCAAAGTCTAGTCTCCTTTTGTCACCGTATATTTGACCCTCTTTACCCTCCTCATCCGGCCCCCATCTCCTTCCTGTCTGGTAACCATCATACTGTTTTCTGTGTCATCAAATTCTAGTCTAGCTTAGTAGGTCCAAACTCCAGTCTTTATCTCCTCAGTGGTGAGACTTCCATGTCCTTTTTGAGGTCCCTTTTCATGTACTGTAGTCCAGAAAGTGCCTACTGGCAGAAAGCAAGGGTGATTCTGGGGCTCACCTCATTTGTGTCCCCGTCCCAGTGATCACAAGCTGTGCTGCCTGTAGCACAGTCTCCAAAAACAGTTCCTTGACATGTTTTTCTTTTGTGGTGAAAAGCCTAGACTGAAACTAGTTACTTGGTCGTTTTATTTTTAAATTACAAAAGCAGTACATATTTGTAATAAATTCCAACAACACAGAAGTAGAAAAAGTGAAGACAAGATTATCTTCTCAATTTGCATTCTTCTCTGTTGTAAGAATGTGAGCCACATTTTATTTATTCCTCTCTTGGTAGAAATTTAGGTGGTTTATGGTGGCTTGTTTTCTTCCTGTGCGTCTCACCCATTTTTGTCCCCCTTCCTCTTCTTAACGGTGCTGGGAAAAGACATCCTGTTTGTCTACGGGTGTAGTTTGTAAACTGTGATAGCTATTGCTATAATTCCTTCAGAAACTTATACCTATTTTTACCACCATGAAAAGGTATAATTGAAGCCATTTCTTTTCTCCATTGTCGGCACCATATGTTACCTATTTTTAAAATATTCATCAGGTTTGCAGGCAAAAGAAAAAGCATCTCAGTTTTAATTTGCATATCTTTAGTTATTAGGTATAGCATATGTTAAGTGTCTATTTTTATTTTTTTGTGAAATGTTAGATCATATCCTTGTGCTTATGAATCCTCTTAGAATACTTGACTTTTTCTTATTGGTTTGTAATATTTCTCCATAGTGCAAGTGTTAACCCTTTGTCATATATGTTGCAAGTATTTTTACCCAATCGATTTGTTTTTAAAATTTCTTATGGTGCCTTTTTTTCTCTGGGGCTGTTTTCTTCTTCTTTTTTTTTTTTTTTGTAATTGCATTTGCATTTTTCCCCCTTTATTACATCAAGGTTTCTTACGATATTTAGTCATTTCTTATTCTAGGATTATAAACTTTTTCTCATGTCTCCTACAGATGCTGTTATTTCAAACATTTAAATATTTAGCTTCTCAGCATGCCTTCCTAGCCCCACTAGTTTGCTCTCGCTCAGTGGTTCTTGATTTAAAAGTCAAAGAATGTTTTTTTCAATTTCACATATAAATAAAATCATACAGTATTTGTTTTTCTCTGTCTGACTTATTTCACTTAGCATAATACCCTCTAGAAAACAAGACAGAAACACACTCATAGATACAGAGAACAAACTGATGATTGTCAGAGGGGAGGAGAGTGGAGGGGTGTACAAAAAAGTGAAGCACATTAAGAGGTCCAGACTTCCAGGTATAAAATAAGTCATGGGGAAGTAATGTACAGCACACAGAATATAGTTAATATTGTAATAACTTTGTATGGTGACAGATGGCTGCTAGACTTACCGTGGCGTTCATTTCATATGGTATATAAATGTTGAATCCCTATTTTGTACACCTGAAAATGAATCTATGTCAACTACAATTGAAAAACGAAACACTGTCAAAGAATGTATGTGAGAGATTGTTCATCGAACCCTTCATTTTGCAGAAGAGGAAACGGCGCCTTGGCGATCTCCCCAGGGTCGCCCCGGCCGTCTTACGGCAGCACTGAGAATAGAGCCCAGTGGTTCTTATTTTTTACTCCTTGACATCTTCCACCTCTCATTTGGGTCAGTGAGCGCCCTCAGCACTTGAGTGCCTATTATATGCGTGAGTGCTGAGCGGTGGTGATAGGTACCAAGTCCACTGGGCACAGCACCCGACATTTTAGAGTTTAGAGTCTAATGAGTAAGGACGCCAATACAAAGTAGATAGATACATGTGATATTATGGTGTGGGATAGAGCTGTGAAGGGAAGGAAATCATTGGAACGGACGATCATAATGGGCTCTGTCTGAGGCTCAGACAGGGTGGTCGCAGGGAGTGATGCTTAAGTTGAGACCTGAAGGGCGAAAACGAGCCAGGGAAGCTTTCGGGGAAAGCGTGTTCCCGGCAGAAAAAACAGCCTGGACAGGGGCTCTGAGGCGGAAAGAGCTTGACAGCTGGCAGGTGGAAGGGGCTGCAGCTGGTGCAAGATGTGAGCGGGTATGAACAGCTTCACCGTGACCGTGGCAGTTGTCAGAGGCTGGTTAACTTTACCCGCCTTTTAAAATTCAGCCTTTTTGAATTATTTTCAGACAACTCCATTGACACTTGCTTTGTAAAAATCTACTGTTCATTCCTCTCCAAAACCACACAGGCAGCTGGAAAAATCCCGTGATAAAGTCTTTATTTTCACATTGTTATGTAAAATCTTACATTGGAGTAAAAACCTATCTTTATCTGGGTCAAAACACACATGTTAAGTTTTCTGGAGCTAATGATTGCAACTAAAAGTAACAGTATCAACAGATCCCCTTCAGATGGAATTTATTTCAGAACAGATACAGAACGTCGTGCATAAATCTAGCCTATAAAATGAAATAAGGGGAAAAGTGTTACCACAGGTAAAACAGCAATAATGGAAAAAGGTTGCTGTTTCTTTTGCACGGATTTTTTCAGGGCCTTAAGTCGTCCTCTTGCTGGCGTGTACGTAACATTTGTGCATAGGTAGGCCTTATGTGGTGGTGGTTATTGTTTTGTGCCTGTGTTTACTTCTAAGTTTGATTTAAAAAAAAAAAGCCATCTGAAGATAGGGAACTGATTTTTTCCCCTCCATTTTATTCCCACCTAGAAATTGCGTTTTCTGAGTGAATGCAATATATTGTTAGGCTTTAATAAAATCCACTAGACCCTCCTGTGTTCAGGGGCCTCTCTTGGATTATTTTGCAGACTTTTTGCCTGTTGATCAATAGTCAAAATGAAGAAACTCACTGGTGCTTGGTATACTTTCCCCATATACAGAACAGGGGTTACATCTATGACAGAGCTAGGAGGGCAGTCTGAATCCTACAGCACCGTTTAGGTGGGAGGCGACTTCATTTATATCATGAACGTTTAATTGTTTGGTAGTCCTTGTGGGATGGTAAACCCTTCCCATTTCCTTGCCCTGTTAGTTTAGATTGTCCTGAGTCTTGGGCTTTACCCACTAGTCAAACATTGATCACTTTCTGTTCCTGGTTCTGGGATGGCACTGTTGACTAAGACATCGTCTCTAATTTCATCAGCGAGTTCAGAGCCTTGTGGGGGAAGCAGTCACGTAAACAATATGATGTGATAAATGCTCTGAAAGACTCATGCACAGCGTATTTGGGGCACAGAGAGGAGAGCCATGAGTTCTGAAGAGTGTCAAGGAAGAAGTAATAGTTCGTTACCACAGGTTGTAGCAAACAAGAACCCTTTGAGTAATATTGGAGAGGAACATCCTAGGTGGAGGCAGCGATGTGTATGAAAGACAGACTCGAGTATTGATGGTTTGCTCACATGCCAGGTGGGTGTGTTGGTGGGTTAATAGATAGGTAGGGGGAGGTGAGGCTGGAGAGCTATGGTGAGACCGTTCATGCAGGCCCTTCCATGTACACGGAGGAGCCGGGACTTGATTGTGTTGCAAATTGAGAACCATCAGGGATTTTAAAGCAGCAGAAAGATGTGATCTGTTCATCTTTCTGTTTTAGAAAGGTATCTTCGAGTAGTACTGAGGCAAGCTTAGAGGGAAGGAGACAGAAGGCATGAAGGAAGACTGTGGTGAGTCTAAGCAAAAGACGATGAAGCCTGAACTGGGATGCTGGCAGAGGAGTGGAGACGTGGTAAATGTCAGAAGCATCTCGGAGGCAGTCCTAAGGCCAAACCCAGGCGGCAGTGTGTTGTGTGGCACTCACACTGCGTGGGAAGGCAGGACGCTGAGTTTCTGGGCTTTGTTCTGCTCTCAACTCATGGTATCACCTGGGGTCTCCTCATCTTTTGGAATTCCTGGTGGTAAAGGGAAGTTCCTGGTCCTACCTGTGTGTCCAGTTTCGGGATTCTAGTAAAGGGAAATTAAAGCCGACAAAACATCAAAAACCTCAACACAGCTTTGAGTTTCACAGTCTTTTTTTTTTTTTTTTTTTTTTTTTGCACCTGATGGCCTTTCTCTCTATTGTAAAATTCAAAACAAAAAATGTAGGTGTTGGATTATTAACGTGTTGAATATCAAAATCTTATAATTGTGCAACTAAGGACAGTTCTTGATTCTCCTGGCTAATATACATTCTATTTTGTGTGTGTGTGGTTTGGTGTGTATGTGTGTGTGTGTTTCTCTAATACTGTCAGCATCATCCTGCTTTATATTACCTCGACATCTATATTTGATATATTTAATAGCCCTTAGTTGAAATTTTCATGTTTTTGCTTTTAGAGAAACTGAAGTCATTGGATTGGTATTATTTGCTGCGCATTCTCTGCGCTGTTGATCTTCTAACTTCCTAAGTATTTTGAGGTGTACTATTCCCGAGCTGTTAACAGACTAGGGCACACTCAGCACGCAGCAACCCCTGGTGTCGGTAGACTTCACCCAGGAAGTGGGCAGAGCTTGCTGGCTTCCATTTCCCACGCTTACTTGCAGTGGGTTTCCTTGAAGTGTTCTTTTCTAATGAACTGAAGCATCAGAGATCCTTCGGACATGATATGATATAGTTGGATACTTCAGTTGCAGTCACTTGAAGCGTTAGCTGTCTTTACAGTATCTTGTTAAAAGCACTTCTTTCTTTTCATTCCAGTTCCCAAAGACCCGAAACCCCAGTGGAGACGTGTAGCATGGAGTTATGACTGTACCCTGCTGGCCTATGCAGAAAGCACGGGAACCGTGAGGGTGTTTGATCTCATGGGAAGTGAACTCTTTGTTATTGCCCCGGTACGTTCCTGCCTGAAACCAATAAGCTACTGTTTTTGAACGCCTTTTATGCATAGGTACTCGAATGAATGTGAAGAAAGGGGAAATATAAATATACATCTGAATAATAAATTGTGAGCTTAAGAGTCTACATGAAATAATTATTCTTTGTATTTTTGTAATGCGCTATCCAGATGTGTAATCCACCATTATTAAAGCATGGTAGTAAGCAAAAACTAAATAGACACCGAAAGCTGTTGTAAAGTTCCAGCGAGGTAAAGAAAGTCAGTGGGCTGTCCCAATAGGAACAGCTTGGAGGAGGGCTGGAATTTGTTACCCTCAAGGGGAGAGTGGAGAAAACAATTAGTGGTGGTAATAACTTGTACAGTGCTTTGTACTGATGACTTTGATGTACTGCATTCTTGTTCAATAATCACAACAGTCCTTCCAGTAGTTTCGGCTGATATTACCTGCATTTTATACTTTAGAGAACTGAAATTGAGAGAGAGAGTAAAATGACCTTTTCCATGGCAGTGAAGTTAGCAAGTGTCTCTCTTAGGAATCCAGTGCTTTTTACTTTGTATCCTTCTTGCTTAGGTGAGCAGATACAGGGACAGGTAGAACAGTGTTTCTAACTGGGCTGTATCCCAGAATCACCTGGGAAGCTTTACAAAGAAAACAAAAACAAACAAAATAGACCCTGGCTTCCCTCCTAGAAATTCTGCTTTCGTTGATCTGTGTGGGCCCTAGTCATTAATATTTTTTCCAGCTGATTAAAAACTTAATCAGTTGGATTAAGTGGATTCTAATGAGAAGCTAGGTTGAGAACCAGTGAGCTACAGAATGATTTTTGTTCAGAAATAATGCGTGGAAAAACTTAAAACAGCATGTTGGGCTCATATTACGGAAGTCCTGGGGAACCAAGCTAAGATGTTTGTATTGCTCTTTTCTAGACTAACAGTGTCTGATAGAAATGTCATGTGAGCTACACACACACACACACACACACACACACACACCCCATATGTGATTTTAAATTTTTTAGTAATTGAATTGAGTTAAAAGAAACAGGTAAAATTTATATCTTTTATTTACTCCAATAAATCCTAAATATCATTTCAACATGTAATCAATGTAAAAATTATTATGAGATATTTTACTTTGGTACATTTTTTCTTGAAATTTGGTGTGCATTTTTATATTTATAGCACATCTCAATTTGGACTAGCCATGTAGCCGGTATTCAGGGGCTGTGGCCACAGTATTTTGTTGCCTGGTTCCCACTGAAAAGCCATTCAGGGCGGACAACTTGATTGTGTGCGCTTCCCAAGGTGCATGCGCCCTCAGATCCTTAGCAGGATAACCTGATATTTAGACGATGAAAAAAGGTTGGCGCTGAGTGAGTGGTTTTGTGTCCTGTCCTTTAAGTTGCTGATTAGGCAAATACAAAGTAATCGGAGACTTTTTTTTTAGCATTGGTCACTGCTGGGTGTGAAATGAACATGTGAAGGCTTATATCTGAATTCTGTATTTTAGAACTCATTGAGGTTGAATGGTGGCATGACTTTTTTTTTTTTTCCTTTTTTGCCACGGAAGCCAAGTCTGAACATAAAACTCACTTATCTAAGTGAATATCTTGTCTAGGGAGGCTGCTGTGGTTGCAGCGTGAGTTTGGAGGGATGGTGGAGGCCTGGGTATCTGGTTCATGGCACGTGGGTTTGCATGCTGCTTCAGTATACAGATCAATTCTGGGCTCTCTTATTTAAACCGCACCTGGTAAGGCCAATGTCTCGGATATCTTCCAGTTGTATATATGTTAACATCTACCTTTTTAGTAATTTAATTTCCCCCTCTTCTACAGGCATCTAGTTTACCAGGTGATTTGAGCTATGCCATTGCTGGGTTGATATTTTTAGAATATAAAGCAAGTGCACAGTGGTCTGCAGAACTTTTAGTCATCAGTTACCGAGGAGAACTTAGAAGTTACTTTGTAAGGTAATAAAATACTTTTTTTGGGAAGACCCATTTGAAATGTTTATTTCTCTGGTGTAGTGTCTGATTTTGTTGTTTTTCTTCTCCTTTTTTTTTTCTTTCAGCATTTTATTAAAAAAAGTTGCAAATATAATAGGAAAGTTGAAAGAATTGTATAGTGAAAACTCATATGCCTCCACTTGAATTCTATTAGCATTTTACTATACTTGCTATGTCACATTTCTTCCCATCCCTCTATCCAGCCATTAATCAATCTTATTTTTTAATGAATTTTGGTACTTTAGCATGCATATCATTAATTAAAGCTCAGTATTTGCTTATAGTTTTCTTTCTTTTGAGATAAAATTTGCATACAACAAAATGCACAGATGTAAGTATATCAGCCAGTGAGTTATGACAAATGTATATACTTGTGCAGTTCAAACCCCTGTCCAGATACAGAACATTGCCATCTTGCTAGAAAGTTCTTCCCTCCTGCCCCTTTCTAGTAAATCTTTGTCCACACTCACCCCCAGAACAACTACTGTTTATAGTTTTTTTCTATCATAGATTAGTTTTGCCTTTCTAGTAATTCACATTAATGGACTCATAGTATGTACTCTTTTGTTTAAGTCTTCATTCAGAATATTTTGAAAACTTTTTTTTTAGCTGAGCCATCCTCTACCTGTTGGCAGCTCAGCGGCTGCTCAGCTTGGGCCGGGACTCGAACTGCTGTTGGCTCAGAGCTCAAACTCCTGAGCGAGCTCTTAACCAACTGAGCCACTCGGCCGGCCTCAGAATATTTTGAGATTCATCCATGTTTTTATATGTATCAGCTTATTCCATTTTATTGTTGATTAGCATTTCATTATATGAATATCTCATGTGTCTTAGTTTGGGTTGGTAGGACAAAATACCATAAACTGTGTGGCTTATCAGCAACAGAAGTTTATTTCTCCCAGTCCTGGGTGCTGGGAGTCTGAATTCAGGGTGCCAGTATGGTGGGCTCTGGTGAGGACCCCCTTCTGGCTTGCAGACTGCTGACTTTTTGTATCCCCACTTGGTGGAAAGAGAGCTAACTAGCTCTCTGGCCTCTTCTCATGAGGGAGCAAATCCTATTCATGAGGGCTCCACCCTTATGACCTACTTACCTTCCCAAGACCCCACTTGCAAATACCATTGCATTAGCATTAGAGTTTTCACACATGCATTTTGGGGAGGATGCAAGCTTTCAATCTGTGGGGGTGGGGGTGGGGTCAGAACATGCAGTCCATAACATTCATGATTTGCTTACCCATTCTTTTGTTGATGCATACCTGAGTTTCCAGGTTTGGGCTATGAAACTTCTATGACCATTCTGGCACAAGCTTTAGGAACCTACGTTTTCATTTCTACTGGGCCAATATTGAGTAGAATTGCTGAGTTATAGGGTATAGATAGTTTATAAGACTGCCAGACCTTTTTCTAAAGTTTTTGTATCATTCACATTCTCACTATAATGTATCAGTTCTGGTTGCTTTACATCCTCACCAGTATGTGGTCTTACCTGTCTTTTACATTATAGACATTTTAGTGGGTTTTTAGTGGTTGATAACTTACTGTGGCTTAATGGCATTGATTTCTTTTTTACCTTAAATTTAGTGTTGGAACAAATCAGAGCTATCAGGAGAGCCACTGTTTCAGCTTCAGTAGTCATTATCCTCATGGAATCAACACAGCTGTATACCATCCTGGCCACAGGTAAGCATCCACTTGTTCTCGTATTTGGTGGGGTATTAAGTGGATGTAGAAATCTTCGTCCTGTTTTAGAAGAAATTGTCCATTCTGATTCTCATTTCGGCCTTCTCATTTTCTTCTCTTGTGCATAGTTATCTTAAGTATCTTAATATTGTTGTAGTCCTTTTCTGAGCGCTCCTGCTCATGTGTGGCTGACTGGGCCCTGAGCCAGGTGGGGCGCTGACAGTGCTCACTGAGGAATTCCTTCTTCTCCCTTGACCCTCTAAATCTTATTTTTCTCATCTGTAAAAATGTGCGTAATCCCTACCTCTTCTCATTGTTGAGAGAGCTCTTAAAATACTACATATAAAGTGCACTTGTATAGAAGGGCCTAGTAGACATTACAGATTCCTTTCCTTTTTTGTAAGTTTGGCCGCTTTGATTGTTGCACTGTTAGACTTACCCTGTCTGTGAGTCCTTTGATTGTTGGACAGCTGCTTCCTACAACTACTGTATCCCAGACTTCATCTCTGCCACTGCTTGGTCTGTTTGCCGTGTCAACTGAGAGTCACTGGAAACTTTGGGCATTTTCTAATTCCAATGATTTCTTCTCTTTAATTTTGTTATATGAGAATAAAATTTACATATATTTTATAAATTAACCAAGCTAAATTTTTGGTTCTCGAAATGGGAAGAATATCAACTTGTGAGTCAGACAAACCTAGTTTGAGTTCTGAATTTTAAAAATTTTTTCTTTTAATTAAAATTTATTGGGGTAACAGTGGTTAGTAAAATTACATAGGTTTCAAGTGTACAATTCTGTAATACATCATCTATGTATCACATTCTGTGTTCACCACCCAGAATCAGTTTTCCTTCCATCACCATATATTTGTTCCCCTTTACCCTCATCTACCACCCCTTCCCCCCGTACCCTCTGGTAACCACTAAACTGTTGTCTGGGTCCATGAATTTTTGTTTCTTTGTCTTGTTCTTTTGTTGCTTTCAGTTTTGTATCCCACATATCAGTGAAGTCATATGGTTCTCGACTTTTTCTGTCTGACTTATTTTGCATAACATAATCTCAAGATCCATCTTTGTTGTTGCAGATGGTACTATTTCATCTTACGGCAGAATAATATTTCATTGTGTCTATATACTACATCTTCTATATCCAGGCATCTATCGAAGGACATTTTGGTTGTTTCCATGTCTTGGCCACTGTAAATAAAGCTGCAGTGAACATCGGAGCACATATGCCTTTTTGGATAAATGTTTTCAGATTTTTTGTGTACATACCCCGAACTCATTTTATGAGGCTAACATTACCCTGATACCAAAACCTGGTAAAGATAACACAAAAAAAGAAAATTACAGATCAATATCGCTGATGAATACAGATTCAAAAATCCTAAACAAAATTCTAGCAAATCGAATACAACAATGAATTAAAAAGATTATACATCACGATCAAGTGGGGTTCATCCCAGGGGCACAAGGATGGTTCAACATCTGCAAATTGAGTTCTGAATTTTCAGGCTTACTCTGCCTGTTTGCAAGTCCTTCAACTTTCTGACTCCCAGTGTACTTAAGATTTTTTGATTGACAATGTGTGTAAGTTTTCTATGCTATTCAATCATAGGTCTGTTCTTGTCTTTTGTTCAGAATTTTATTATTATGAAAATTGTATTCTACAGAAGAACAGCCCCCACACTCACACCCACATCCATGTCCCACACACCGAAAACTCCTTTGTGCTCTCCCCTGAGCCCATCCCCTCCGTCCCCCTAGAGACAACCACTGTCCCGAATTTTGTTTATCATTTTCTTGCTTTCTTTATAGTTTTACCAGTTATTCATATTTAGTTTTGCTATTTGACTTTCTGTAAATGGAATCACACAGAAGACATAGAAGTCTTGCTTTGAGACTTGCTTTTTGATGCATATTTCTCTAGTTCATTCATTTTTAATTACCATTAGAATATTTCATTCTATGAATATATTGCAGCATATTTATCCATTCTCCTGTAGATGAAAATTTAGTTTGTTTCCAGTTTTGTTTTTTGGTTATAAAAACAGTACTGGGGTAAAATTTATTGTGCATTTCTCTGACACATATGTGCAAGAATTTCTGTAGTGTATATAATAACTAGCAGTGGAATTGTTAAATTGTCAGGTAAGCGCATCTTAAACTTTACTAGGAAATGTAAATGTTTTCGAGAATGGTTCTTCCAATTTACAATTTCATCAGCAGTATATGAAAGTTTTTGTTGTTTTATATTTTTTAAGATTTTTATTGGGGAATTGGGGGATGGGAATAGCGCTGGGGAATTGGGGGAAGGGGAACAGACAAGTTGCTGTCGTTTTGTTCTTCAGTCTAGTTGTGGAGGACGTTGCTTCACTGGCCCATGTTGGCACCATCATTGTGCTCTTCCGGGTGAGGCAGATCCATCACTGGCTTCTGGACGGCCGCTCACTGTGGCTGCTGGCTACACACGGTAGCCATGGCAACCCACTGCCACAGGGGCTGCAGCCTACGCCGTAGCCGGCAACTCATGGCAGCCCAGCTCCAGGTGGAGCTGTTGTTCAGCATCTTAGCTGTAGAGGGCAGTGTTACTGACCCTCATATGTGGGATCCAAACCGGGGCCCTCTGGCATCCCAAGCCAGCTCTTAACCAATGCACCACTCGGCCGGCCCTTGTTTTATATTCTTATTAGCACTCTTGATGCTGTCAGACTTAAATATTTGCTAATCTGGTAGGTATAAAAGAATATCTTATTGTGGTTTTAATTTACATTGACTTGATTACTGATGAGGGACCCCTTAAAAAGTGTATGCGTTTTGTTAGAGAAATGTCTGTTATTAGGTAGATGGATGAGGTAGAATACCTATTTTATCTTTAGCTGCACTACTTTCCATCACTCTTATTTATTGTAACTTGCTGTGTGCAACACATCATGTTAGGTTTTGTGAAGGATGTAAAGATGGAGGACAGTTCTGACCTCAGGGTCTCATATGGTTGAACGGGAAATAGTATGTACATATATTATAGCTATGCATATAGATCTAGCGTATATTTCTGATGTCTAATATACATTTTCTCTATTTAAATATGTATATTTTCATATGTATGTGTGTGTGTGTGTTGTGTGTGTCGTGTGTGTGTATGTGTGTGTGTGTGTGTGTGTGTGGTGTGATTGAAATTATGGTGAATGTTTAAATAAAAAATTTATTACAGGAAAAGACACATTGCCCTTCACCCCCCTCAGTATACTCCCCCTGGCTTCGAGCACACTTATCCTGTCATTCTTGCCACTTTCTGAAGCAGTTCTGGAAGTCCTCTTTCATGAGTGTCTTTACTTCATCTTCTGTCATGACAACACTCCGTGTCACACATCGCTTTTGGTTCAGTAATTTCTGTCAAATAAAAACATTACGGTGTGTCCTCATCCACCTTATTCACCGGATCTGGCACCATGCGACTTCTGGCTCTTCAGGACATGCATCGAAGCAGCCATGACAGTACAACCAAAGACATATTTATATGTACAGAGGATGCCCCAAAATGTACACACTTAAGAAAGGAAAAAACTGTATTGAAATTATAATACTCAATATATACCGATAACAAAAGATGAATACAAGTCATGTGTATACATTTTTTGGCATCCCCGGTATATTTATATATAAAGACATATTTATATATATAAAAATATAAAGATATAAAATGTGTGTGTGTGTGTGTGTGTGTGTGTAAACTGGATTGCAAACTAGAAACAAGGGCCTTGAAAGCGTGTGGGTGGTTTTGTGGGCATCCAGACAAAGGAGATACTCCTTCCTTGTAGGATCAGGGAAGATGGCAGGTGGCCCTTGGACTTGTTTTGGAGAATGCATGCGATATGGACATGATGGGCATTCCAGACAAGGTGACAGTGACGAGGAAGGCAGCTACAGTGTACTTCTGGGAAACTGCCACTGCTGTCGCTTGGCTGGCACTGTGAGGTGTGTGTGTGGTGGGGAGGGGAGGAGGTGGTGGTGATGGGGGGCAGGGCGCTGGAAAGACAGTGTGAGGTCAGATAATTGGTATTAAGTGTCAGCCTGCTGGTTAGGGATGCCAGTGGTTGAGGTGAGGAAATGCGGTCAGGTGTGCTTTGGGGGATGTAGATTCAGTGGGGAGACGAGAGTCTGGTGGCGCACAGATGACGTGCACTAGTTCAGACCGCAGGCAGCAAGGGCCTAGTCTTTTTCCTGCATATAATTGCTGTTCTCTGTTTGTGCCACATTTGGACACTACTTATGTATATATCACGTTATTATTTTTTCCTGTTCTGATGAGTAGATCCTACATCTCCCATTATCATGTCAGATACTTGGAGACCAAGAATGTAAAAGTCCCAGCATCTTCTAGTATAAGAACTCTGTTAATTGATAGCTCTCTGTCTGTGGGCTCCTTGGAGAAGTAATTCTAATTTCCTGAGTGGAGAAGAAAAATTGTTTCTTTTAATTTTTCTCTTTTTCTTCTCTATTTCGTATTCTTGTCCATCCCCTACTTTTCTGTTTTATTTTTCTTGTCCCCTTTAAAGAAGCGTATTTTATATCTTGATTCTTTGCCATTTCTGTTTGTTTTATTTCATACTGACCATCCCACTGTCTTGATTGATTGCCAAGGCTGGTATTTGGTTTCTTTTTTCCTCACAGTATTTCAAGAGGGTAAGTGGGGTTCACTTGGGAGCATAGGTTTGAAATTATCATACACTAAATAGTTATTACATGATAAGTCAGATTTCATTTATTATTTTTCAGGCTTTCACTTTCTGGCCCAGGATCTAAGCAAAGGCATTTTTTGGGGGATGACCTCTATATAAAAATTCTGGAAAGTGAAATATATTACCAAACCCCAGAATGCGGGGGAGGGGGCTCTCCTTGGTTCTGCAGTCATATACAACTCTTGGTAACAGTCAGCTCGAAGATGGATGACTGCGTGAAGGTTTCTGAATGAAAATTATTACAAAGCAAGGAGTATGTGCGACGCCCTGTTGTGTCTGACAAAAATAGTGCTAGCTTGTTTGTTTTTCATTATATGGGTTTTTTTAAATGGAAGAAGCTGAAATAGTCATCACGTTTTTATTTATTTTCGGTTACTCTAGGAATATAAGCCTGTGATATTTATCATCTACAAGGATTTTATAAATATGAAATAAATCAGCCAGAGTGGAGTTGGGATAAATTGGGAATATACAAAATCAAGGTTTTATGAAATTCATTGTTTTGCCTGATGCTGCGAGCACTGTTGAGGAAGAGAAATTGAGGTGGTAAAATGGGTAATATAAAAAAAAAATAATTGAGAAGCTTTGGGATAAGCTCTGTGGATGTGCTGATTTTGACGATTTTCTTTTTAACGTATCCTAACTCCAGCCTAATGGCTGTATTTCACCCTCCCCAAGCCATCTCACACTCCAGTCCTGCTCCCCCTCCTGAAATCCCGCCACCCCCTGCCCCCCATCACTTTCCTGCCTTCTCTTTTCTGTTCTCAGTGTTCTCTCTGTCCTGTTAACTTGTTAATTTTGGCTTACATTGTACCTGGTTATAGCTAAGAGGAATCTCTTACCTTCTCTGCATTTCTTAGAGGGACGGCATTCAACTTAGTCTCCGCGGGTCCTGTGCTTGGTGGTGGAGATTCAGTGTATTGTCTTCCCTCTAGGAGCGCACAGTCTAGTGTGGGAGCCATGTATCCACAATGAAGGGCACTCAATGTGAGTTAAGTTCAAATACAAGGTTTCATCTGTGTGCATATTTTTAAATGATGTTGCTTTTAACAGTATATAGATTTTTAAAGGTTTTATTCCTAATGTCACAGTGCATTTTTACAAGCAAAATCTGACTTGTTCAACTTTGAATCTCCTGCAGTTCCTTGATAACTACACAAAGATAATTATTTAGCGTTTGAAGTCAGCTTCTTTAGACCTTAATTTACATTTCAGCAAAGACAAATGGTGGAAAACATGCCACTTTTCTTGGGCCCTTTTGAAAAGCCACTCATGCTGAAAAACCTTGGTGACCTTGTGATACTGACTTTAAATGTATAATTCAGTGATTTTTAGTATGTTACAGAGTTGTGCAAACTCTATTACAATCAGTTTTAGAAATTTTCCATTACTCCTAAAAATTGCTTATGTCTGTGAGTTATGGGATGTAAATCATCTCATAGAACTATAATAAATAAAGGAATGAATAAAAAAGGAAAAATAGATCCTTTAAATAGGCTTTCATTTGAACCCTTTATGTTAAGAAAGAATCATGTTTCCTACAGTCTATGGGGAACAATCAGGATTGATTAATGTGTATCATGGTTGTGCAAAGGATGATTCAAGGTTTTTATTTTTGCCCCCCCCCCCCCCCCCGCTGCCTTTTTCTCTTAGTCAGCTGTGTTTTAGGCCAAATACAGATTCTACAGAAAGAACTTGAACCACATTTACAGGGACTGATAAACTGTGGTTTCAGGTTGCCTTAAAGTAGATTACAATCAGATTACAAACTGCTCTGTTGAAGAGTCATTGGGAAACCGCGTTGCCCCCATCATGCACCACCAGTAGGGACTGCTGCTGCTCTGGGAAAGGCTCAGAAGATGGAGCAGGACGGGGTCTTTAGGAAGCTGTTAATTTTAGGGGAGACTGAGGAATACCTTTAAGTAATGACATGCTGAAGTGTTAAAGGGCTATGCTTTCTGTGTTCTGATTTGGTCGTCTCATTTCTCCTAAACAAAACCTTAAGCATTTTAAATACATGAGTCCTTGATGCTCATGGGATAAAGGGAGCATTCCAAATAAATAGCTAGTATGTAGTGTGTGTGTGTGTGTGTGTGTGTGTGTGTGTGTGTGTGTGTGTGTATCAGAAATTTTTAGTGACTGAATGAGCTCTTAGGTGACATGATACCAAGAAGATAGTGTTGGAAGTTCCCTACCTGAAAGGTTGACCCGAGGGCCTGGGCAAATTTTGTCTCCTCCTGTGAGGTGTAAGTTCCATCTAGACCTCTGAGATGCTTTTGGAGAGTAATTAGTGGACTTCACAGTCCTTACATTGCCTGTCTTTCTCTTTGGTTCCAAAGGTCGTATATATTCTGGGCGGATCAGGGCATTGATATGTGGAGATACACTTTGTTGACATCTGGAGGAGCAGATAGGTATAAATTGCATTGTAAATTTTTCATAAACCCTAACTAGATAAGATTAATAATTTTATGAAGGGTTGCTTCTAGACAAGGAATGAGTGCTTTAGTCATGCTCATTGCTGATTGCCTTCCATTGCTGAGAGAGTACATTTGGCCTTTGGTAATGTAGAGGCTGTTGTGAGAGATGAATGCGCACCTTGTACCTGAGAAGTACAGGTTTGTCAGTAATTGAGTTGACCTTATATTCCAGGTGTTTTTCATTTTGCTTCTCAATTTCTCATTCCTCCAGCATGAGAAAATTCTTCCATAAGTTCAGGTTGGTTTTTTGAAGAGAAATGCAGAGCCGCTGTTGTCTGTAGAGAAAGCTATTGGGTTGTCGGAAAAGTCATGACGTATTTTTTTTTTTTATGTTTTTCATTGCAAAAATGCGTCATGACTTTTCCGACAACCCAATACATGGTGTCCGTAGAGGTAAAGCCCTTAGATATAAATTAAGGGACTTCTGAGTGTCACAGGCTAATTTTTTGTTTTCTGTTTTGTTTCATAGGCATTTGTGTCCAGGGAGGCAGGGCAGTGAGTCTTGGCTATATCCTGTGACCTGTTTTCATCCAGAATATGTAAACAGACAGACAGACACGTGTGACTCAGAAGCATCTTAGTCCTCAGCTGCCTGGCTTTTAAGTCGAAGCCAATGCTGTATTAATTTGACCTTTTTGGTCAAGCATTGAAAAGTATTAAATTATTTGGAAATCAGCTTTGACCCATCCATCACGCCTCCATTTGGAGATTCTTTGTTAGTAGAGGCTAATTCTTATTATGTTACCGTTACATTTAAATGGGCCTTCAAAGATCTTCATAAATTATTGAATCTGGTTCAGTCAATCTCTCTACCCCCAGCCCTTCTTTCAGAGTGTTTTGGTTGTAGTTTAACTAGATATGATAACCTTATATGTCAGTGAATTTCATTGCTCTTCAGCAAGATATTTTGTTTATACCTCCTCCGTCCCCCCAGTTATAAGGACTGCTCCACATTCCCTCTGCAAAGATTTGTGGCAATACAATTTTAAGGAATAACTTGGGCCAGATTGAATTTCTTGTTCTACTTGGAGTGATGCTAGCTGTTGTGGATCCCTTCTGGGAGTAGAGAGTTGAAAAAAGTCTATTGAGTTTTTAGCTTATTTTATAGGAATGAAACGATGATACTTAGTTATGTTTTATAGACAAATAGAAAAATTTAAAAAAATATATTTTTGATGTACTAGAATGTGTACTGGATTAGGAGACAGGAGACCTGTTTTTGGTTTCTGTAAATGGCCAGATGGTCTCTGCGGTAACTACTCAATTCTTCCATTGTAGTGTGAAAGCAGCCATAAACCACATATAAATCAATGAGTGTTACTGTGTTCCAATAAAGCTTTATTCACAAAAATAGGCGGTGGGCCGGATTTGGTCCAGAGGCTGTAGTTTGCTGACTCCTGCTCCAGAGAACGTGAGACATATGTAAATTCTTGCATTTCTCAGGATGTCTTTGTTTTTAAAGCCTTTGTGCTTCTTGTTTTTTTCGTTTGCCTGGAATGTCCTTCCTGTTTGTGTTCTCGTCTGTCTGTCTGCTGTACAATGTTTGGCTGGGTTGACCAGTTAGAATCCATCTTTACGTTGGTAAGAAAGAATACATTTATTCAACACTTGGTAACCTGCTGGGGTGTGGCCTCCCTGAGGGCGAGCGTCTTAGTGCTGGGTCATCAGTGCTCATTGCAGTGCTTTGCCTGGAGAATCTGTCAGTAAATTCTGGTTCAATTGTTAACATTTACTTGGCTTTGTCAGAACATATGGAAAAGGGTAAAAGCAATACTGATGCTCTGGAATGTAAACTGAGGGTAGAAACTTTATCTGTGTTACTTGTAGCTCTATTTTCAGCACTTACAACACAACCTGGCAAACAGGGTGCACAGTAAGTATTGAGTAAATGAGTGAAAGCCTGACTTTGGCAGAATTCAAATTTAAGAGCTCAGGTGGAACACAACTGTATGAATGGAAGGCCTGAAAAGGGTTTTTCAAACCTTTCTTAGGTGAAATTACAGCCTCATCAACCCACAGGACTATAAATTCCTTTAGGGGAGGGAAAATTTGGTTTCCTTTTGCAGTATTGCCTGCACTGCTAGCACAGTACCTTTCAAATTTTAGGCACGTCCTAAATTGATATTGAATTCACTTGACCTTTCAGTTAAGATTATTGCTGAGAAAATGAACTTGATGGAGTCTTGACTGATTACCAGGTACTTACTGAATCCTAGTCTTCGCAGTCCTGTAAGATCCTATCACAGCTGCACTTCTGTAGATGGAGAATCTGAAGCTCCGTGAGGTTAAGGACTTTCCTAAGATGGCGTGACGGTTAAACGGTAAACTGTGTCTTCTGATTCTCGTGCTCAGTAAGCTTTTCTCTGTCCATGGGTTGGCAGACAATGGCCTGTGGGCCAAATCTGGCCTGTTTTTGTATGGCCTGTGAGCCAATAATGGATTGTACAGTTTTAAAAAAATGTTTGAAAAAAAAATGAAGACTATTTTCTGACCCATGAAAATTACATGAAATTCAAATTTCAGTGTCAATAAAGTAAAATTTTATTAGAACATAGCTGCACTTTTAAAATATGTTGTCTGTGCTTTCTTGCACAATGACAGAAGTGAGTAGTTGTGAAAGATACCACATAGTGCACGGAGATTAAAATATTTATTATCTGTCCTGTTATGGAAAATGTTAGGTGACCTCTATTCTGTGCCATCCAACCATCCAAGCATGGGTCCAGTTCTTCTTGGAAGGTATAAAGCAAGGAGTGTTGAACTTTATAGATTTTCCTGTACCTCTTGATTCTGAATTATAAATTATGCAAAGGGTGCCAAAAAATATATATATATACACATATACACACACACACACACACACACACACACGTTTTAAGAAAGGAAAACTATTAAAATTATAATACTCAATATATACTGATAACAAAAGATGAATACAAGTCACGTTTGACTTCTGCAATCACAAGAGGTCCTCAAAGTGGTTACCATCAGTGTCCAGACACTTCTGATTACAGTGAACTACTGCTTGAGCAACGTTGACCAAAGTGTTCACTTGTATACATTTTTTTGGCACCCCAGGTAATTTAAGGAATTTATAACCAGGTACCACTCAATTTTAAATACATTAAATACCTAATTATCAAATTGCCAGGAAAAGGAAATTTTATTACTGAACTAAGTAATCTTCAATAGTGCTTTCTCCATCCAAGAAACATTCTCATGTTTTGTCTTTAACTACTAAGCATTCAATACAATCCATTTTCTATGATTAGCCTTAAGCGTGTGTTGACTAAATAGTGTGACGCTTCATACTGTGTTTTATAGTGAACTTTGTCTTCCAGAGCTCAGCTTACAGATTCCCACGTAAGGCAAAGCTCTGCATTCTCACAGTGTGGGGCCTGTACCAGCAGCACCACACTCACCCGGAGAGGCTGTCAGATGTGCGAACTCTTGGGTGCGCCCTAGACCCACTGAGTCAGACCTGGAGGAGCCGCCCGCAGTCTGGGTTTTTGCAAGCCCTCTAGTGGTTCTGATGCATACTTACGTTAGAGAGCCATTGACGCATAGAGTCACGGTTATGTATGTTTTCTTATCCTTTATCTACTAAGTAACGGTAAACAGAATTTTAAATATTGAACTAATAGGATTTTTGTAGTAAAGAATGTTTTAGATATACTAAAATGAATTACAATTGGGAACATTGCAGTTATCCCAAGAGAGGAATAGCTTCTAGGCGTGAAGTACGTTGTCAAGCCCTGACTCTACCAGGTATGATCTCAAGCACTGTTCAATTTTGAGACAGGCCGTTTTTTCTTTCTTTCCCTGTCCGCCCTTGCTGGTTGTGTGTAGGGCTGGGCACATCCGAGTCTCCCTCTATGATTTCAAACTTCCTTATCTTGGCTTCAGGAAGTTTTAAGCCACTAGATGGCAGATTCTTCCAACAATTATCACCTTGGATCTTCTCAATATATCCTTTATAATAATTTTTGGAAATGATTTGCAGTGTCATGTTTAGCTGCCCCAGTTAATCAGCCTCACATATGTGTGATGCTTCGGGTGCCGCTTTCTGTCCCCCCCACCTGAAAGGTTGACCCGAGGGCCTGGGCAAATTTTGTCTCCTCCTGTGAGGTGTAAGTTCCATCTAGACCTCTGAGATGCTTTTGGAGAGTAAT
>NW_017731350.1:11419830-11428715 GCF_001890085.2 Hipposideros armiger
CTAGCAGCCATCAGTTGTTCCTCTATATCTCTGAGACCACTTCTGTTTACTTTGCTCATTCATTCAGTGTTTTAGATTCCACATATAAGTGAAATCATATGGTATTTGTCTTTCTCTGAATGACGAAATTGACTATTTAAAATAAAAATTCTCTTGAAGGGAAATTTGAAACTTGTGTCCCTAGTCATTCCTCCAGCCACCTGTGCCTCGGTTTTGAAGTAAATCCTGAAAGCATGTTATTTCATTAACTATTTCAGTTTGTATTTCTAAAAAATAAGGACTCTAAAAAAACCCATAAACATGAAGCCATACTAAAAGCCGAGGATAATTAACAATAGTGTAACAATACCAGGGGTTGGCAAATTGCGGCTCGCAAGCCACATGCGGCTCTTTGGGTGAGTTCCGTCTCAAAAGTTTGCCGACCCCTGGAAGAGCCAATCCTGTCCCTCACAACAATTTAAAACTTATTCTGGAGCCATAAATATACTTTTACATAACCACCATTATGTGAATATCCTTTAAAAATTTTATAAATGAAACTATGACAGTTTTGTTTTCATTTTCAATTTTACTTCAGAGCCTGCAGCTTGCAAGCTGCAGTTTGCTGACTCCTGGCGGCTCTTCCATCTCAAAAGTTTGCCGACCCCTGGTCAATACCATCAAACACCCGAACTGTTCTTTTAATTCCTTGCTCTGCTCTCCCTACCCTCGCTCTCACGCTGTGCGTGTGCGTGTGCGTGCTGAAGGAACTATGTCATTTATTCTGTAGTTTCCTCCTGTCTAGATTTCCCAGTGTTAGATTGCATCTTTATAGTGTTGTGTAAAGTATTTTTCTTTTGTCTACTGTATTTTCTTGAAATTGGTAGTTAGATCCAGAGGAATAATACGATTTTATCTGCACTAGGTATACCCCTTTTTTGGGGGAAAATTGGCGTAAAAGAATTATTTGAGCTGAATGGAAGCCCCTGGCAAGTAATACTCCTGCCACTAGCTTGACTTTGAATTGAAATCTGTTTTGCCCTGGTGGACGCTGTTAATGACCTGTTAGCGCTGAGGACTGGCATAGGGTGGAAACCACCAAGTGGGCTGCCTCGGGCCATCTTCTCAAAATGTGTTGCTTCTGATGTGCTGTGATGTAAGCTTGTTAGAGCCACATAGAAAAGCAACAGGAAAGAGGCTTCGAGTGATGGCTCAAGTTGTGTGTCCGTGAATAAAGCACATATTACTTTATGAAGTTTGAGATTTTGGCTTGGGCTAAGCTCCATAGCTATACCTGGAAGGATTTTATGCAGTTTTCAGGTTTTACGTCTGAGAGTATGTGGCACAGATGAATTTTTTTTTTTTTAAAGATTTTTATTGCAGAATTGGGGGGATGGGAACAGCGCTGGGGAATTGGGGGAAGGGGAACAGACAAGTTGCTGTCTTTTTGTTCTTCACTCTAGTTGTGGAGGATGTTGCTTCACTGGCCCAAGTTGGCACCATCATTGCGCTCTTCCTGGGTGAGGCAGATCAGTCGCCGGCTTCTGGACGGCCNCCCCCCCGCCGCCTTTCCTCAGTGGCCTTGCCCAACCCCTTATTACTGCCCTCTGTTCTGCCTGGGCTTCTGCCTCTACTCCTGCTCGTGTAATTTGCTTCTCCTTGTGTTTTTTGGCTCTGTCAGTCAGTTTATTTTTGTTGTCTGACACCTCCGTTCCTGCTTTGAGTTTTAGTCCCTTAGAATGTCAGCGCTGGGAACGAGTTACATCCATCATTTGGCTCAGCTCCTTCATTTCTCAGGTGAGAGAACTGAAACCTGGAGAGGTGAAGCCAAGGACATGGACTGTGCCTTGTTTATCTTTGTGCCTCTGTAGTTCTTTCCACGTAGAGCGCAGATAGAAGTCTCCTGAGGGAAACAGCTCTGGCGAATGCTGGGAGGGTTACAGACACAGTCTCTGTGCCCAAGTGGCTCCAAGTTTCATAAAGTTTAAATAACTTACAGTATAGATGGTAGAAGGTGATAAGTGCCCAGGAAGGGAGCAAGATAAAGCATTTTGTGTTGTTAAGGACCCCTTTGAACTTTCTGTCCTGCTTGCCTTTTATATAGGCTAGAAGCACTCACTCACTGCGTTTCCTGTCATTCTCTGAGTACACCAGTTACAAATTTCCCTCTGTGCTCTTATACATCAAGTTCCCTTGGCTTACAATGCTCTTTACCTGATCCCTTTATCTGCCTGGGCAGTGGTTTAAAGGATTAACTTTTCTCTGGTGTCCTCAGGAGAGCCATCCTTGGCTGCTTCCTCCATGCAGTTATTCTGTCCTTAAGGCTGTGTTTGTACCCAACTCAAGGTCATTGCAGGGGTCCTGTGCAGCAGTGGTCTGTGGGGACTTGTCCTTTCCCCTGGAGCGGACCATGCTCATTTACATGTATGAATGAGTGAATGGATGCGTGCATGTCCAAGGACATCTGAGGAAAGGAGGGTAGGATAGAGTGCGTGCCCTCAGTCACCACACCATAGTTGATGCTGATGGATGGGAAGAGCTGAATGTGACATTGAATTGATCCCAAGAAGAATTAGAAATGGTTTGTTAAAGAATTTCTGCAGTTGCTCAGTGTATTCCACATTGCTTAGCAGGCAGTTTGCATTTAGTAAATATTGATGGGATGCAGGGACTTCAAGATTACATGGTTACTTTGTTGCAAAGGTGCCTGATACCTCTCATTCCTAGACCCATGATTTTCCTATTTTCCATGGCATTTTGAGGTAGAAGATTATTGGGAAAGTTAATGTTCTCCCCTCACCCCCATTATTTTTGTTAAGGAGAAGTAAAACTTTAACTCCCATACATCATATACTTTAGTGTAGAGAATTTAATTTGTATTATAGAAATTCTGCTTTGCCTTATATCTTTATAGAATAACTTAAAGATAATTATTTGCTTCAAAATGTGATTCTTACAGTAAGCACTTAAGAGCCAAATACCCTGTATATTTAAGGAGGTTCTGGTTAACACTGCATATAAATATTCTGGGGGGAAGAACCTACCGCAATAGAAAATAACATTAGTGATATAAATTATTTTCTACAGTGTTGTCTGTGGACTTAATTTCTGCAAAAAATTAATCCTTTCAGTAGTAAATCACAGAATGATTACGATACAGCCATTAATTTATAAACAATGTCAAAATGTCAGAGCAATTTATATGCTAATTTCATTTACAGTATTTGACTAGACCTGTGGGTTGATGCTAAGAGTTAAAGCAAATTCACTGAGTTTTTTCTCCTGGACTTCATTAACTGGAAACATTTATACACATAATTTGGGATACTGTCTTGATGTTCCTCTCTTTAAGTTAAAAAAAAGTACAGGAATGATGCAGTGAACCCCTAAGTACCTACTACCTAGAATTAACAAATATTAAGATTATCTTTTTTACTTAAGATGTTTGTGTATGTCTATAATACACACAAATATATAAATAAAAGAGAGACAAACAATTTCCTACTTCCAGTCTTTCGCCTTACTTTCCTTTCTAGAGACAACTGCTCGTGATTTTGGTATGTGACTTTCCAATATATATATTTGTTTGTTCCAATATATGTTTGTTGTTTTTACACTGTATCTGTTTCCCTGAACAGTTTATTGAATTTACCCATGCCTTTTAAACATTTAAAGCACTTCTCATTTTCCTGCATTATAAATAGTGGTGCATGAAATATTATTTTACCAAGAGATAAATGTACCTGTGCAAGAATTTTTCCAGTTTCCTTAGAACACAGTTTGTGGGATTATTGGGTATGTGCATTTATTAGTTATTGTCATGTTCTCCAAAATGATTGCTCCAATCTCATGTATAGTTTACAAAACATTACTGTGGATTTCTCTCATGACTTGCGTATTCATTGTCCATTTTCATTTTGGGCTGGTTGTGGGAGGTCTTTGTAGATCCTGCCGGCTAACACACTGTTAGTTTTATGTGTTGTAAATAATGTCTTGTGTGTGACTTGTTTTCTCACTTTATGGAGATTTTAATGTGGTCAGATTCGAAGGAGAATGTCTCAATGATACCAGGGTAGGGAACTATAGGTCAAGGTGCACAAAGCACAGCTCATCAAAGGAAAGAGCACCGCATGAGCCAAGTTGGCTCTTCTTAGCACCCTGCTCTCCCATGTGAAGTTTATGTTTGTCTGCTTCCATTACAGCAGTTCATTCAGTTGCATGAAAAATTCTCTGGGGATTTTATTTGAAATTGCATTCAATTTATAGATTAATTTAGTAAGATTGGCATCTGTACGGTTTTGAGTCCATCAAAGAGCGTGGTATTTCTCTCTCTTTATTCATGTCTTTTATGTCTTTCACAAATATAATATTTTGAAATTTTCTTCCTGATGCTTCCCTTTACTAAATTCTCCACTTAGCATTGGCTAGTGTCTTCTTTGTCAGTTTGAGACATACCCCTCCCGGCCCTACTCCCCGTCCCCACTCCCCGTTCCCAGGACGCTTCCCTTCTCCCTGCCTCACGCCTTCCTTCTGAAACCTAGTAAGAATAAGGACAGGCAAGGAAAGGGCGGTCCCTGTAGCACTGTGCACGCTGTGCTGCTTAAGGAGAAAGTGATTCGGAAATGCTTATTGTGTATACCGAGCTGGGCCTCACACGCCTCCCTTTGCCATTGACTGTCTTCATTTAAATCACATGGTTTTACCAGTGGAACGTCTTCGTCTTCACTTTGCCTCGTTGCCCAGGAAACCTTCTCTAACACTGTGATCATGATGGAGAAGGTTTATTTTCTATGCCAGGCATCCCTGTCAACCTGCTTTATTTTTTTATTTTTATTTTTATTTTTTTTAGCTGAGCCATCCTGCCACCTGTTGGCAGCTCAGCGGCAGCTCAGCTCGGACTGGGACTCAAGCCGCTGTTGCTCAGAGCTCGCACTTTTGAGCAAGCTCTTAACCAACTGAGCCACTCAGCTGGACCTCAACCTGCTTTATTTTGCTTTTCATAATTCCCTGTGAATTAGCCTCAGTCAACATCGTGAGTCCTGTAAAACAATCAAGTAACGGACAAATTAGTATCTCGAGGTGGGGTGATACCCCTTGGCATGTATAACTGAAGATCACTCCAGTAGACGTGACTGAGGTACCATCTTCAGATGCGGCTGCCATCTTTTGCAGCACAGGCTCCCAGCTGCCTATCCCTTTTATTTGCCCTAATTAGAGAGGGAAATTTTGAATGCAGAGAGCACACCTTGTTCATTTCAGTGCGCTCAGCGCCCTGCACAATGCCTGCACACAACAGCTCCCGGTTCCCCATTTTGTGAATATGTTGGTGACTCTGTCAGGCACCCCCTTTAAACACACAGAAGCACACGCCCCCTTGCATGTGTCAACACATGAACACATGTGCATTCTGGTACCGAGAACCCCAGCGCCCCAGAGCTGCCATACCATCTGTGGGAACAATACATGATAAGTGACGTCATTCTGCCTCCTTTTCCAGGCTGCCCTGAGCGCAGGAAACGTTTGGAAGCAGATATTGAATCGCGTTTGTTCTTAGTGGAGCTTATCATTTTGTAGCCGTTTTGATCTGTGTGTGGCCATGATGTTTGTGAGAATTTCAGAGCGAGAAAGTGTTTTCTAGTATCTAGATGAGGAGATAATAAATCTGAAACCTCAGCTCTGTGTCTCCGTCAGTAGTCAGGCAGCTTCAAGTTTTACATATTTTTTTAAATCTGAAAATCAGATATGACACCGGTCCCCTCGTGCCATAGCAATGCAGATTAAATGATAATGCTCAGTGCCTTGAGCAAAGAATTATACCGTTAATATAAATGTATATGCTGCACATTCATCAGACGAAAGGTATTTTAGTTATTAGGATCTGCTTTATCTTGGCCTTTTGGGGACTTGTGGAATTCTCAGTGTTTTTATTATGATTATGATTATTGTGATATTATATTTTTAAAGATATGTTTTATGACTCACATTTTCTGTTTGAAAAAACACATTAAATTTGGAAATGTAGATGTTCAAAATTATCTGTTTTGTTTCTGTTTATTTAGAGGAGTTTTTCCGGACAAATTGACTATTTTTTTTTCCTTTGGTACGTTTTTTACTTCAAGTAATGTTAGTGACAATTAGTTTTGAAATTTGAGACTCAGCCACAATTTCCACTGGTTTTCATAGTGGAGGGCTTCTCTCCCCAGCACTGGAATCCTGGGTTGGGGAGCCTGGTGTGGGGCTGGGACTCCTTGGCCGCCTACACCTAAAGAGGCGCTACTTGATTACGCCTCCACGGTCCATTCTTGGGTGGAAGACACCAAAATCGTCTTACAAAGTGTAGACATCTCCTAGCCACCCCGCACCGGCCCTGGCTTATTTCCTCTCCATTTCCACTGCAGCTGCTGAGGCTGTGGCTGGAGGGAGAGTCTCCAGGGCGACACGGGAGTGGGGGTGTGGGGGGGGCTGGGCTAAAGATGGTGGTGGCCTCTGGGGTGGCTCGTGAGCGGCGGTTGCGGCCTCTGGGGCGGGCTCGGGGGCGGCGGTTGCGGCCTCTGGGGCGGGCTCGGCGGCGGTCGCAGCCTCTCGGCTGGGTGGTGGGCACTTGGGCCAGGCCTTAGCAGGTGCCTTGAACCAAATACGAGACTCCACGATGGCCGCTGCCTTGGAAGACGTGTGGGCTGGGGCGAGACTGCGGCTCTGCAGCTCCGGAGGATGAAAGGCTTCCACGGAGGTGGTATAAGAATTGGTTTTGGCTGTCACATGGGTGTACGCTTTATTGGATAAAGCCGTCTCAGTTTCTTCCAAAGAAAACCCAAACTTCAGCATCTTCCTGGCTACCCAGGGGTCTGTGACACCCCTGGGTGACTCCACATAAGGCTAAAGCTCCTCTTGCCCCAGATTCAACCACGGGTCGCGCATGAAGACTTGGATGTTTTGTCTGCCCTCGCGGTTGGGGGTGAGCAGATTCTCTATACGGTCTTCCGCTTTTGAGGATACATAGCATGGAATGGAGTACTCCCCACAAAGTATCTCCTGCTGCACCCCTCTCCAGCGCGTTCCGCGGAAACGGAGGGTGTCCTAAGTATTAGCTACAGCGGGACCCCCAACGCCTACACATCGACGCCAGGGCTGTAATTTTCTCTCATGCAGAGCTCTGGCGCAAAATACTCAGGGGTGCCGCAGACAGTGCCGAGTGGACAGCCATGAAAAAATGTTCCCAGTCAGTTTAGCGTTCATGCGGCCGTCTAGCAGCACGTTCTGTGCCTTGATGCCCTATGGACTACACCTTTTTCATGGCAATGGTGTACAGCCGAGATTAGCTGCCCGAAGACGTGGCGGGCCTCGCCCTCCGACATGCGGCCCTTCTGAAGAAAGTCGTCGATGTCCCCTTCCGACACGAGCTCCATTACTAAGAAGAGCTGCGCCGTAGTGTTGATGACGTCGAAAAGCCGGATGATGTCTCAGCACTGCCATATAGCTGACTTATTGCAGGAGAAGTCTGTGAAGTCTTTCAACAGCCCGTTGTTGAATTACTTTAACGGCCACCAACGTCCCTGTCAAGAGGTGCTGTCCCAACATCACCTTGGCAAAGCTGCCCTTGCCAATGTTGCCAGCAGCTTATAATTCGCACGATGGTGGTGCCCCTGGTCAACAGGGATGTCTGAAAAGTCGTCAGACATCGTGACCTTTAATACACTCACTGATGATACTAAGTGTCCTCACTGTGCTAACTATGTTGACTAAATCTAAAACTAATAAAAAAGAAAAAAATGAGACAAAGAAAACAAGGGTGAAGGGAACAAATAAAACGGGGGCAACAAGGGAGCAAACAAGCTATGGAGTCCAACACCAACTGTTCACCAACAGTTAGCTTCCTGGGCTATTAAGGGACATAAAGCTCAGCCTAGCCAGGGCCTCATATGGAGTTTTTGGTAATTGTATCACACTGGTGCACACTGAGCTCAGAGCCAGAATCTGACCAAATATGGCTAAGTGTAAACTACAGTGGTTTTCTCAGTTTTTGGTTTCAAGACCCCTTTACTCTGTAAAAAAGGGGGAATCCAAAGAGCTTTTTGTTTATGTGGGATATTAAAGACGGATATTTACTTTATTAGAATTTGAAGTCTGTAGGGTGCTTAAAAAACAAAACAAAACGTGTATTAGAATGTTTTTCCAGGGGTGGATTGTGTTGCATTTTGAAAAGCCTCTAAGATGTGATATGTTTCCACTCCCTCAGCCAAGAAATGGTGCTGCCCTTTGAGAAGCACTGCTTGGGTGTATAATAAACTAAGTTTTATGTAAAATGTTTATTTAAAAGTTATCTACAAGCAATTGTTCTTTAAAACCACCTTGTGCTTATTAATACCATAGGTTAGCTGAGTAGTTCCCTCAGAAAATACTTTCAGGTGTGTGTTCATTTTGGATGCCTTAAGTTTTGTTGTTGTTTTTTAAATAAATGGTAAGAAAATTTTTTTTTGAAAATTGTGAAAGGGACAGCCAAGCGCCATCTTTTTTATTTCTGTTTGGGTTAAAAAATAAGCCTCCATTGATATTTACCTATCATACTCGTCAGTTGTCTAACAACACTGACCTTGTCACTTTAATCATAATTAGTATTGCAGTAATATGTATTTGCAGTTTCTCTAATGTCATGTACAGAGCAGCCCCAACTGACAAGGACAAGTTCGAGCATTTCTCACCAGATAATGTAATGCCAAGTGTTGGCAACCATTGGGGATTTCTATGCAACAAACATTACTGCATGCCTACTATGTCAGGATTCATCTATCAGAGAGACAGACTCTTTCTTTCCACCATTCAAATTTGCTCCCCTGCCCTCTGCTTTTCATTTTTAATTATTTTTTATTATGAAATATACATTTTTTAGAATTAGTTTCAGCTGTACA
>NW_017731350.1:11430835-11476548 GCF_001890085.2 Hipposideros armiger
GAGGGCAGTGTCACTGGCCCTCATATGTGGGATCCGAACCGGGGCCCTCTGGCATCCCAAGCCAGCTCTTAACCATCACGCCACTCGGCCGGCCCGAATTTTTGTTTTTGTTTTCCCTTTTCAAATTGTTGTTAGCTTAGTTCAGAAATGTGATAGGAAGTAAGTGGTCAAATGCGAGCAGAGCAGTTGCTGGAATTAGAGCCTGATAAGCCGTCTGAGTTCTGGGCTGGGAAACAAACAAGGTGTGTGATAGTTTTATATGTTTGCTCTGACAGATTGCCACAAACTTAGTGGCCTGAAACAAGCTTGTTATCTTCCAGTTCTGGAGTCTGAAATGGGTCTCACTGAGCTAAAGCAAGGTGTCAGCAGGGCTGATTCCTTCTGGAGGCTCTGGGGAGAATCTCCTTTCTTGCCTTTACCAGCTTCTACAGGTTGCCCAGCTCCCTCGGCTCGTGGCCCGCCTGCCCTGCAAGCCAGCAATGGCTGGAGGAGTCTTCCTCACCTCACCTCACTTTGGCCCTGACGCTCATTCTTCTGCCTTTGAGACGCGTGGTTACGTTCGGCCACCTGGGTAACCCAGGGTGATCTGTTCTAAGGTCAGTCGCTCAGGAGCCGTAAGTCCCCGAGATGTCCCGGATTTGCAGGCTCCAAGGACAAGGGTGTGGACATGCTGGGGGCCATTGTTCTGCCCACCACCCAAGCTGGGTACAGTTAACAGGGCAGGCCTTGCTTTCTGCACTAACGGAGTGGTTTTTGACTGTCTTTGAGTATACGCTTCTACTGGTTTTGAAGGGACAGTATTTAGAACTCATGGTGTTATATCATGAGGTACTTATAATTATATAACATTTCAAAATTAACATTGGTTAAAATAACTATTTAACTGAGTCAGCCTTTTGATCTGCTGACGCTAAGGACCTTATGAAGTGTTTTCTTTTTACTTTTCAATGTCTGTACAGAAACTTTAAAAAAAAGTTTAGCTTTGGTGTTTCTCTGAGCATGACCTATAAAAAGGTAAATACTAATTTGTGTGACAAAGTGCGTCCTCTTTTTGACAAAATGGGAGGTTAGTGATGACAGATGGTAAGTATGTTTTGATGTAAAGGGAGCTTGATATTTTCATTTGGACAGTGGTAGATCGTGTGAGGGGATCATTATGTGAACATGACCATTGCAACCTCTGTTTTAAGTCTTTCTCTCACTCTTTGGCAGCAGGGAGTTTCCAAAGCACAGGGAAGGGACGTTTTAAAAAATTGAGACTTCGGGAAGTCTGGCTGTTCCCTTCTGTTACTCTGTCACCTGTTGTCATTGGGAAGAAGCAATCACTCACTGGTAGTTGCAGTGTCCCTTTCATGTATCAGAACTTTTACTTCAAGCTGTTTTCTTTTTTAGACAAGTGATTATAATATGTTATACAGCTCCCTGCCAGATTTACTAAGCGTAAGTTTAAAAATCATGACTGTTTGTGGCAACTATAGTTAATAATCATGGATTGCCTATTTGAAAATCGCTAAGAGAGCAATCTTTTTTTTTTTTTTTAAGAAATTTTATTGGGGAACAGTGCATTTTTCCAGGACCCATCTGCTCCAAGTCAAGTTGTCTTCAGTCTAGCTGTGGAGGGTGCAGCTCCTTGGCCCATGTGGGAATCGAACCAGCAACCTTGGTGTTATGAGCCTGTACTCTAACCACCTGAGCTAACCGGCTGCCCTAAGAGCAGAATCTTAAAAGTTCTCATCACAAGAAAAAAAAATTTGTAACCAATTGTGGTGATGGATGTTAACTGGACTTATTGTGGTAGTCATTTCACAATATATTATACATACAAATATTGAATCATTATGTTGTACACCTGAAACTGTATAATCTTATATGCCTATTAACATCTCAGTAAAAGAATACTGTTCATGTTCCATTATTCATCAGCTTAGTTTGTATCATGGTCATACAGTCATTTAATTTTTAGTACATGTTAGGCTGTTTTTCCCTGTTGGTAACTGGCCTCTGATTGCTAAGGAAGTATAACAAGCAGGAAAGAGAACCAATCATAATGTGCAGCTAAACTGTTTACTCACCAGTCTTGCCCCAGAATAGTTCTTACTGTGTCGCTCTGCCCACGGCACTCCTGCTGCCATTTCTTTTGTTTTGTTTTTTAATAAAAAAAAATTCTATTTACTTAGAAGCATTCAGGATGTCAACAAAACAGCTGCATGTTTTTTTTTTTTGCAGTTAGTGTGGTATTCAGTTAATGGAACCACAATTACTTTGTAGAAGCTGCATCAGAGACAACTGAAGATGAAAACCTGCCATCCCCATATGGAACTAACTGGTGCTGTGCACCAGCAAGGACCGCCTTTAAATCCCCATGCCAGTCAACAGCCCCCGTGCTGTACCGTCAAGATCAGCGGCTATTGGAAATGCCACCAGGACAGGGCCACCTAATGACACGTTTGGTAGTGTGCTAACTATCCAAAAAAAGACGCTGTACAGTTAAAAAAACAAATCTTACACAGCCTTACATTTCAGTTTTTTTCTTTGAAAGGAGTCGGGTACAGAGGCGTTAAATGCTTTATAGAGAAGAAAAAGAAAACCGCGCTAGAACCAACTTATCTTCGTCTTCCTCCTCCTCCTCATGCTCTTCGTCTTCCTTCCTTTTCTTGCTCATTTCAGCCTTGACAGCTCCCCTTTTTTGGCCGCATCAGGCTTTCCTGTAGCTCGGTATGCAGCAATATCCTTTTTGTATTTTTCCTTCAGCTCAGCAGCCTTCTCATAAGGCTGCGTGTCATCTGCAGCAGTGTCACTCCCCATCTCTCCCAGCTCCTTGGCAGCGTCACCAGTGGAGAGGCTGGGATGCTGTCCTTTGATTTTTGGGTGATTCTCAGAACAAAACAAGGAAAAGGCTGAAGGAGGCCTCTTGGGTGCGTTGGATCATTCTTTTTCATTTCCCGTTGGGAGGGATATAAGTTTTCATTCCCCTTTCATAACGGGCCTCGTCCGCCTCTGCCCCGTCTTCACAGTCCCCTTCTCTTTAGCAGATATGGTCTCCCTCTGTGAGCACTTAGAAAGCCCTGAGAAGGTCACCGAGGCATTTAGGGGGTGCTGCTCCTTGTGCTGCTCCCGGCAGGTTTGCACGAAGAATGCACATGACGACCGTTTGCCTCCTGGCCTCTCAGGGTCCCCTTTGCCCGTGTTTAATTATCTGTCCCAGCGAGCAGAGTCGCCTCGTGCCCGTCCAGCTCATACTTGTCCCAGCGCTGTCCCTGTGGAGCTCAGTGCACTGCAGTGGCTGTCCCACTGTCATTTCTAACGTCTGTTAACTGTCCTCATTGCGTCCCGTGCGCAGCTCTGATTTACACATATGTATGTGGGTTAGGTAACACATCTGTTTATTAAAGCTTATTGGTGTCGATGCAGACAGGTTCTTTGATGTTCAGTGGTCAACCTTAAAACAATTTTTTTTTTCTTTTCTAATTTCCTATCTGGGTTTCAGGCGCTTGGATGTGTAAGCCTTACCTCTGCAAGTGAAGGTGAAATTCTAATTGAAAAACACCTAGTTTTCTTTCCATTGTTTCATATAAAACATTTACCTTCTAGGTTTCGTACCTGGTGATTTTACTTCAGTTTTCCTTGTGAAGGTAACTGTCTGCTCTTTGTTTTGATCTTGTTCCTATTTGCAATTTATCACCTTTCACTTTTCTCTTTTTCAGACTTTTACTGGTTGGTGGATGTGAAAGTGCTGAAGTGGGCATATCAAAAGCTTCAAGCTGTGGCCTTTCTGCCTGGAGGGTGCTTTCAGGATCACCTTATTATAAGCAGGTCACCAATGGTGACGACAAGGTCACTGCGGTAAGTATGACTTAGAGCATTTTAGCTGCTAATAGATCGTAGGCAGACAAGCCATTTGTAGAGTACAGAGGAGCACGTGATTTGTCTTGAATGAGGAAAGGGATTCAATGCTAGTGAAATTTTACTACTTTCTTCAAATATCAAACTTATCTCAAGTATATTGCATTGAACTTGGTCTCATGACTAGAAAAACAAACAACCTAACAGCGGTCCTGGTACCTGCATTTGCTTATTTAGATATTAACGTTCATTAAGCACTTTTTATGTGCTGGCAGCTGTTTTGAGTGCTGTTACCTGGATCTGCTCACTTACTTATCAGTAACCCCTTCAGGTAGGTATTGTTACGAGCCGGAGTCGATGAGGACAGTGAAGCGTAGTTTAGTGACTTGCCCTGGGTCACCCAGCTAGCAAGTGGCAGAATTAGAGTCCACACAGTGGCAGAAGGTCCCCTGTTCAGGGTCTTAGCTGCCATGGTGCCCATGTTGTTTCATATTTACATGGACTGTTCATCCCACCATTCATTCATTTGTTCGTTCCATAATTGAGCTTCTGTTTTGTGCCAGGCACCCTTTTGTGCTGTAATAGTCAGTATAGGCGAGGCTCTGATGTGATAAAAGCAGTCATATAAACAGACAAATGAGAAAGCCTGCCATTCTGTGGGCTACAGCATAAAAACACACTCCTTACTCATGGCAAAGCCTGCTATTGGTGCCATGACTCTCCTGACAGCTCGTTCAGGTGATGGTTCAAGGATCCATGGAGGCTGGTGACCTCTTGAAGTCCTGCTATGTTGGCTTATGGCCTTAGGAGGGGAAGAGAGGGCTTAAAAGATGGAACTTTTTACTGTCTGAAACTGAGCTGACGTCACTTGTGCCTGCAGTTCATTCATTGTAACTAATCACAAGGCCCCTCCTGCCTTCAGGGGGGCTGAGAAGTAGCTTTCTGTGTCCAGAAAGGTACGCAAAACTACTTACTGGTGAACACGAGTTGTGTCTACCATGTTGGCACCTGTGGGGTTGTGTACCCTGGTTACTTGTGTGAACTGCGTGAATGCAGGCACTTGATCAAAAGCCTCCGCCTGTGCTTGGCACACTGCCTGGCATGTGGTGGGCACTCACATCGTGCAAGCGAGGGAAGAAACCAACAAATGGGGGTGAAGCACAGCATAGGTGAGTGTGTTATGCTGTTTCTTCCTGCAATGAGTGTTTATTTGTCCTATTATTTTGTCTTAAAATATGTTGATGTCAAAATAATCCTCTAAAACAAGGAATGGTTATAGGTTTTGGCATTGAAAAGGAGCTAATGAAGAAGAATTTTTGAAAAGAAATCCTTAGCGATTATAGTAAGCTTCCATTAATTTTTTTTTTTTTTTAGCTTTTAGCATATATTGAAATATGTGATTGTGAATTTAATCCAACAAAGTAGCAGGGGCTTTATTTTTTATATTTTTATTAATTAGGTTGACTTTCTAGTTTATCTGGCATCAGACCTTACAGCAGTTTGTGTGTGTAGTACTGTGCTTTGTGCTGTTCCTTCACTCATTATCCATCCAGTCATGCTAGCACCCATTTATTCTTCCCATAGGGTCCAGTGACGAATCCTGTCTGAGTATTAGCCACATTTCACAGATAAGGAGCCTGAGGCCCCATGAGATCTTAACACTTAAAAATAGGGGGACAGGTGATATGGGAACCAGGTCTTCTAGTTTCAGCTTAACACTTTCCTTCCCTCCTCATATGAAATTATATACATATCAGTGGTCTTGTCATAGTTACGATCTGATGATTATCCCATAATTTATTTAAAAAGTGAGGTCAGGTTTGCTTATACATATTGGACATATTATTTCATATTTGCAGGAACGTAGGCATGTTTCTGCAGTTTTGATGGTGAAATATATCAGGGCAGAGCTTGGAAAGACTGAACAATGTTATCTGTAGATTTTAATTATGCTGTCTGCAGCTTATTTTTAATTTTTATTTTTTTTAAAGATTTCATTGGGGAATTGGGGAACAGCGTTAGGGAATTGGGGAAGGGGAACAGACAAATTGCTGTCCTTTTGTTCTTCAGTCTAGTTGTGGAGGATGTCGCTTCACTGGCCCATGTTGGTATTATCATTGAGCTCTTCCCGGGAGAGGCAGTCACTCGCCGGCCATTGGACAGCCACGGTGGCTCAGGGCAGCTCACAGCAGCTCATGAAAGCTCACTCCCGCTGTGAGCCAGCCCCACTGCAGCCTACGCCGTTGCCGGCGACTCACGGCAGCCCAGCTCCAGGTCGAGCTGTTGTTCAGCATCTTAGCTGTAGAGGGCGCAGCGTCACTGGTCCTCATGGGGGATCCAAGCCGGGGCCCTGCTGCTCAGAGCTGGTGTCCCACGCCAACTCTTAACCAACGCGCCACTCAGCCGGCCCCTGCCGCTTATTTTTAAATGGTTCATTTAAAAAATAATTTTAAAGTGTATGTACACACAGATAACACAAATGTGGCAAAATGTTAATAATTGGTGAACTCTGGAAAGATATACTGGGGTGGTTCATTGTGTGATCATTTCAATTTTTCAGTTACTATGAAAATTGTCAAAATTAAAGATCGAGGGGTAAAAAGAAAACAATAGGTATGGAGCATACAAGGAGAGATGAAGCAGGCAAACTGTGTGAGTCCATCTCTGCACAGTGATCACATTATCTGTGACAGTGGCCTGGGAAGGGAAAACCACACAGTTCTGTCGCACACCATGAAACCCTTATTCACCTTGGCTTTGAACTCGCTTGTGCTTTCACTTTGCTTCGTGCCAAAGTATTGGAATCTGTTCTGCTTTATATGGTCCTTCCCTCTCTGGCCTGAAGCAAGCTTCAGTATTGGAGTCTTTTAAAATAAAATTGGTTGTGCATTGATGGGATAAGTGGGGAAAAATATTGAATTGCAAATTGAGTCCTCTGCTGTATGATTAACTTCTTGAAATGCTGCAAGTGCATTTTAATTACGTTAGTGGCTTTTCAATGTGTCTTGCAGCTAAGCTTACAGTCATTCTACATAGCTTTCCTCAAAGTAATTTGAATTATAGGATTAGTTGCTTTTGTCAGGTGGCAGATATTGTTTTCATCGAACCTCCTTATTGTTTGCTTAAGATTGCTATTGTGTTGGGTGGATATTGACCGAAAAAGGCTGCTGACCCGTATATTCTAGTCTCTTGTAAGGCTGCTGGGTTGTAAAAGAGACTATGCAAAATTCAATATATGCATTGACCAAAGTTTCCAAATTAATGGTAGTGACATCTCTGTGAGATAGTTTCATTTATTCATTTGTTCAACATCGAGTCACTGCTCCAGGTAATAGAATATACCGGTAGCAGCCCTCAAGGGCTTTACTGTATTAGAGGATATAGGTGTGTCCACAGGTAAGGCCAGTAAGCTGTGACAGGTGGCAGGTTAGAGGTCAGTAACTTCGAGGAGTTCAGTAACCCCTCTCCAGCCCCACCCCAGCTCAGGAGGCAGAGGCTGGGACTGGAATTCGAGCTCATCACTTACCATGTGTGTTAAGGCTCTGCCAGGGTCCTTTGAGGTAATACCTGCAAAGGCAACTGAGAAACCATACAGTGGTCTACTGTGTTAATTATTAGTATCTGTTTCTATTTTAAAATCAGAATTTTAGAAAAACGTGTATGAAGTAAACAAAACTGACCGTATTTTTTGTTATTGCTGCTGCTGCTTTTTCATTGTAGAATGTTGTGGAAAGAACACAGGCTTTCTGGAATCCAGTTTCTCTGAGAAACCCCACTGCCCTGAGAAAGTAGAGGGAATCAGAAGAATATTTCCACAGGGTCCCACCACCCGCCTGCTCCTGTGCCATTTCCTTGTTAGCCCTTCTCTTCCTTGTTGGCGCTGACAGGCCGGCGTTGCGCCAGCCGAGGCCAGCCCTTCCGTTTGTCCGCTGGGCCTCACATGCTTGCTCAGTAGGGATATTTTTCCTACGTCATGAATGTTGCTGTCTATTGGATTTGTCAGTGTATGGCATGCTTCTATTTTTCTCACCATAAAAACTCTGTAGTTTCGGGGTGGGATTTAGACCCCACTACATCTTGTCATTACCCTGGATTTATTTTTCTTTCTCTAACATATTCAAGAGTTGTCTAGACTTGTTTCCAGTTCCTCTCTTTCCAGTGTCTCCTGAATTCCCTTGAGTGGGGATTTACCTCTATCGTTCATTTCACTGAAGCTGCCTTACTGATGGCAGCAGTGCCCTCCAGTGTTATACCAGGGTATCACTCTTATTGATCCTGTTTAATTCTTACTAATTGCTTATACAAAATTAGTTTATTTTTCTCTTTTCCTTTCCTTTCCTCTCCCTTTTTTAGTTGTGTTATTTATATTTTGTCAAAACACATACTATTTACACATTAGTTTCTCCATTCATCCTGACCTTTCGTTAGTCATAGATATCCACTTATATAATTCCAAAATGCTCACTGTCACTTTTTTTCTTGAAATTTTTCCAGTCATCTCTTGGTTGGATGAAATTATTCTCTAGTAGATGTTTTGAGAAAGGCTCACAGGTGAAGAGTTTCTTAAGTTTTTGGATGTTCAAAATTGTTTTTCCATAATCGGGATATCTGAAGGACAGCATTTCCAGATATAAAATCCTTGGTTTACCCTTTATTTCATTGAACTTAAAGTACTATTCTATTGTTGCTTTGTATTGTGTCTGCGGGGGAGGTGGGGGGGGGCAAAATTTGAAAGCCTGAAGTAAGTTAAATTAATTCCCCTTTGTATGTTATTTGGCCATTTTGCTTGGAGGCCTTAAGGATTTTCTTTGAAATCTAATAGCTTTCCTAGGATATTTCTTGGAGTTGATTATTCTGGGTTAATTTTCCCAGGAACCCACTGGCTCTTTCAATGTATAAATTCTCAGATCTTTTTCTGTTTCTGGAAAGTTTTCTTGGATTACAAATTTGACAGTGCTTGTTAGACCCGCTTGCTAGTTTCCCTCGTCTGCCCGCGCTGGACCCTGCTGTATTTTCTAATCTGCTTTTTCTCACCACCAGGCCTTGTGGTGGGCCTGGGTGGAGAGCGTGGGGTCATGGCATGAGCAAGAACAAGTGGAGATGATACCCTGGGATTTGGTGATTTTTCTTTCTACTTACAGTTACTTTGAAGTTTGGATTGTCCTCTATCTGCAAGTTAAGCTGTAGGCATGGCTTTCATGTAGGGTTATTTTTCCTTTCTTGTTCTTTCTTCCTGGAGAAAATATCAGGAAACGTGGAGCTAGGCCATTCCTGATGTCCTCAGCTACTCAGCAGTTGTGGTAGGAAAATTTTTAACCTCAACAAAACAGTGCCTTCCTTGGCCTTTTTCTTTTCCATTAAGGTAAATTTCACATAACATAAAATGAACCATTAACCGTTTTAAAGTGCGCAACGCAGTGGCAGTTACTGCATTCACAGGGCTGACCACCATCACCACTGTCTAGTTCCAAGACATTTCCATCCCCCAGGAGGAAACCTCCCACCCATCAAGTGGTTACTCCCTGTGCTCTCCTCCCCCAGCTTCCAGCAGCCACTCGTGTGCTTTCTGTGTTACAGATTTACTTATTTTGAATATTTCATTTAAGTGGAATTGTACAATATGAGGCCATTTGTATTAGGCTCCTTTCATTTAGAATAATATTTTTGAGGTTCGTCCCAGTTGTAGCGCCACGTGTCAGTACTTCTCTCCTTTTTAGGGCTGAATAATATTCCACTGTATGGCTGGGCCACATTTGTTTATCCATTCTTTAGTTAATGGACAGTTGAGTTGATCCCACTTTTTGGCTATTGTGAATAGTATTGCTATGAATATTTGTGTACAAGTATTTGTTTGGATACCTGTTTTTGATTCTTTTGGATATATACTTCGATGAAGTTTCTATATCCTATGGTAATTCTGTGTTGAACTTTCTGAGGAACTGCCAAACTGTTTTCCACAGTGGTTATATCATTTTATGTTCCCACCAGCAGTGTGCTAGGGTTCCAAATTCTCTACATCTTCAACAGTACTTAATTTCCATTTAAAACAGTTATACCCATCTCTCCCTCTTTGCTTTTATAAGTATATTTCTTAGATCTAAAGACAAAAATTGTCTTGGGGTATGTTATTTCAAATGTTGTTTTCTAAATGATTTTTTTTTCTGGTATTTTTCAAGTGTAGTATCAACTCCTTAATGAATGAGATTTCCGTGGGAAGTTTTGACATTTTCCGTAGTGACGTTAGGATCAAATGATAAGCTGGGACAACCTCAATGAGAATAACTTGGTGTGGATTCTAATCTGTGTAGATTGTACTGGATTTATTATGTGTGTATTTTAAAAGCACTTGATTATGGGTATATTTTGTAAGATTAACTGCTTGGTGGATTTTTTTTTTTCAAATAAAAATAGTCTTACCAAGATCTGTTGACACCTATTGATTTTCTTAACCATTTCTTTAAATACTAGATTTGCTATAGCTTTTATTTTATAATCAAAGGTCTTTATACAATGAGAAAGCATTACATTAACCTTTCTTTGTGTGATGTACATTTATTTTGTAGGTACCAAAGACACTGGGATTATTAAGGATGTTAAGTGTCAAGTATTACAGTCGCCCAGGACAAGAACAGGTAACTCCAAAGATTAACCTTGTGCTTCTCAAGTATTTTCACTGGAGCACCTTTTAAGGTCAGAGTAGAGTGGACCTTGAATGTTACGGGTCTTCATGTGGATGTGTTCTTAATTAATTGTACACCGTGTGGGCGTTAGTAGGAATTCCTGCAGCTGTTCACTGAAGATAAGTGTATTTTACTATTTAAAAAAATCCCTGTGGGCCTCGTGAGGACTGGGGAGGATGCGAGAAGCACGCTGGAAATGTTGATATTTGTTTTAGCCGGTTGTTGGGTCTGTGGGTATTCATTGTACTATACTTCTTTCTGCTTTCCTTAATGTGAGTGCAAATTTCTACAGCAAAATGCTTCAAGAAAGGAATGGTAAGATTGCAGTGTGGATATCATAGTATTAATTGAAACTAAGGGGATCAAGAACCCTTTACATTAACAGCAATTGGTAACGTTTTAGTTCATGTATTTATTGCTTAAGTGTCTAGAAAGAAAGGGTGGAAAGGAAGTCAATAAGGAGACAGAGATTATTTCAAAAGAACATTTAGCATATTCATTATTTTCCTGGTCACGATGCTATTGTTAAATTATTCACATTATTCAGTATATATATATTTTTTGTTAATGTTGAATAGATTCATAGCCTTTATTCTTGCTTTGAGAGCACTTTTAGTGGAGGTGTTTAATGAAGCATTGTTATACTTGGGAGTTACCATACAGATCATTCATGACTAATTATTTAGGTGACAAAGATAGTAAGGCATACTTGACCATGACTTCTACCGGGAAGCGTGCCTGTGACTCCTGGAAAGGCCACAGCCCAGGTGAGGGCAGTAATCCTGGTGCAGTAATCATGGAAGTGACGTTGATTAGGATGGGGGACTCTGCATCTAGTTCAGGTTCTGCAGTCTATACTCGAATGATCTTGGGCACGTGTCTTAACGCTTTCAGGTCCAAGTTTCTTCCTCTGTAAGCTCTGAAGGATGGGCGGAGAGATCGCTTAGCGCATCAAGATCTGTGCTTCTGAGGCTCACCTTACGTGAAACGATGGAGCTTATTGATGTTAGAGCTGGAAAGGAAGATGCCAGGTCCTTCACCTTCTACTCCTGCCCCTGTCTCCATCACACAGGAAGGGATGTGATGTATTCAGAATCTTGCTCGAAGTGCTTTGGCTTTCATTGATCCTTGCTTGAAGTGCTTTTGCTTTTATTGATTCTTCCCTGGGTCCCAGGCATTGGTATTTTATGAGACTGACGCTTTGTCTGCTGTGCTACGAAGGCACCTTCAGGCATTGGTATTTTAAACTTTCTTACATTTAGTTCTGGCGTTCTAGGATAGACTTGTTATATCCAGGTAAGGTGATTTCAGCATTCAGTGAGGTTAGAGGATGCTAATCTTTTCATCTACCCATTTTTCCAGCAGTGGTCCTCACTTCCTGAAATTGTTCTATTTGTTTTTGATAGCTAATGTGCCTTAGTCATTTTATTTTACTTTATTTTTTTTTTTAAGATTTTATTGGGGAATTGAGAGAGCGGAACAGCATTGGGGAATTGGGGAAGGGCAACAGACAAGTTGCTGTCCTTTTGTTCTTCAGTCTAGTTGTGGAGGACGTCGCTTCACTGTCCCATGTTGGTATTATCATTGTGCTCTTCCGGGTGAGGCAGATTGGTCACTGGCCATTGGATGGTCACTCACCACGGCTCACGACAGCTCATGCCAGCTGCCGGACGCTGACGCTGGCTGCCAGCCACTCACGGTAGCTTATGGCAGCCTACTGCAGCCTATGCCATCGCCAGAGAATCACAGCAGCCCAGCTCCAGGTCGAGCTGTTGTTCACCATCTTAGCTGTAGAAGGCAGCGTCACTGGCCCATGTAGGATCTGAACCGGTGGCCCTGCTGCTCAGAGCTTGTGCTCCCAAGCCAACTCTTAACTAACACGCCACTCAGCCGGCCCGCCTTAGTCATTTTAGAATTGAGGACTTAAACTCTAATGACTCCAGAGGCTAGGTAGACCTCATGGTGTATTGAGCCAGATGTAAATTCTTGGTTTTTTTAGAAGAGCCATGTTTACTTTTAAGTTGTGTAGCTGATATTTGGCCTTCACCTTGAGGTCCTCATAGAGAATGGTGGGGCTCTGCCTGGGTGGAAAGCCTATGACCCTTCTCAGAGTGCATGTGTTACCTAGTCCCACCTGATTGTTGCCACCTGGAGTGGGTGGGCCCTGTTTTGCCAGCTTTTCTAAATGTTCAGGAGAAGTAAGGTTCTGGGCTACCATTTTCAGGTCTTTATTTTGTTCTTTGTGGGTAAACTACCTTATACCCTGTCCTTAATAAACGCTTGAATGGGAAGTAGATGTCCAGTTGGTGTGTGTTCATTCTTTGCTTCTGTTGTAGGCAGGTGATGGCTCTGTTTGTTTGGTGTCTCACTGTGGTAGCTGAGCAAACCTCGTACTCTCGTAGGAAAGGACGGGGATAGCTGGAGAAGAAGGACCTAAAGACAAGACTTTCTCTGTGTCCCTGCGCTTGGCCATGTGAAATCAGTGTCTTACAGGGTTTCTCTCCTCTTTGGCAACAGTTAGATTCCTTACACTGGGTAACCCACCAGCAAATCTGGAAAGTCTTCAACACTCATAGTGTTCCTTAAACTAAGGAGTGCGTTTCCTCCCCCGTGGCCTTCGTTCCCGTCAGCCTTGGATCCTTTTTTCTTCCATCTCTCTCTTCTTCCCTCTCCCTTTCCTTCTTATCCACGGCATGAATCTGTGGCCTGTCTGTGATGTATAGACTATTCCAGACATTGTGTACAGAATCTTGTAAAGATGTGGATCCAAAATTCAAGAAATTCACAATGGACTCAACCTTAACCCATCAGAGTTACTGAGAACTTGTGGTAGTTGATGTGTGATATAAAGAAATATTTTAATAATGCTCTTTATATTTGGGTTTGGGGTTATATATAAATTATAACACTGTAAAGTAGATTTTAAGAAAAACCTCCTTGAGGATAAGAGTCCTGTTTCTCTATGCTAGAGCACTTTCATAACGTTAAGCTGTTGGAACCCTTAAAGATGAGAGATTGTTTATGACATGGCACCCTCTGAAGAGTGTTATTAAATCCTGGAGGTTATTTCTGCTCAGCTGTAATTCCCTTGCTCTGACATTAATGTGATATCATTATTGTGTAGGATGGGATCTTTAAGATGAGCCTTTCTCCAGATGGGACCCTCCTTGCAGCCATTCACTTCTCCGGGAAGCTGAGCATCTGGGCCATTCCATCGCTGAGGCAGCAAGGGGAATGGAATCAGAATGAGCAGGTATGTCCCGTGACTGTCATTATTCATAGGATGATTCTTGCTTCAGGGTGAGTACTGATAATACTAATTTCATTTTGTTGATATTCTGCTATAGTGCACGGGTTTTATTTATTATCATCATTCCAAAACTTTAATTAAATTATATTATCAGTATAGCAGGGCAGATTAAGAGTAGCACTGTGAACGATTGGGTTGTCAGAAAAGTCATGACGTAGTTTTTTTCTATGTTTTTCGTTGCAAAAATGCATCATGACTTTCCCGACAACCCAATGATTTTAATTTGTAGTGCAATACACTCTGTTTACTGAGTGTAATCTGTCCATGGAACCCTCCATGCCCCCCCACTTTTCTTTTTCCAAAAATTCAAAATGGAGATGTTAGGTTTTCAGCATAAGTCACTAATGTGATGGAGGTTCTGGAGGTTCAATATCCAAAAGGTGACAATTCTTCCCAAATTTTGCAACGCTAGTATTCTAGGGCTACTTAAGGCTTGAAGGGAGTATGGCCTCTTCACTCAAAAGGTGGATGGTGAAGATATAGAGAAAGATAGAACTGTTAGTTTTTTAATGTATTAAAAAAATGACAGGTTTTAAGAATTAAATGGTTTAGTTGTTTAGAAACATAGAATTGACATCTATTATAATTTAAAATCACAATGAGCGAGTAAGGTCTGCTCATGTAATGAATGCCATACGTTGTGATAAAGCGACGATTTAAAGCAAAATCTTCTCAAGTACAGCCCGTGTTATACATTTTTTACTCCTCTGATGATTATTTTGCATTTCAGGACATTATGGGTTAGTTTTCCTTTCTGTCACTTCCGCATTCCCCTTTTCCTATAGAAATACCTTGTCACCAGCTTTGTTAGATAGTTTTGTAATTCTGAGACTGGAACATATTCCTTGAATGATCTGAATGGAGTTTTCTTTCAGAATTCTTTTAAATTCCATTGATCAGTTAAACTGCACTATTGAAAGAACCCTTAATAAGCAGACGGCACTTTGGTTGTTTTCAGAGTAGCAGAGGAAAAGGAAAGTGGCTGTATGTTTTCTTACTCTTTCTACAGACCTAAATTTGATTTGTTTTGGCTGTTCTTCAGTGGACACTTCTTCAATACCTTCAACACACGTTTAGGAGGATTTTTTTTTTCCTTAGTTGCTACTCACCTTGAATTTAATTTGGTCTCCACATCTCCACCACTCTGTCTCGCGTGATCTAGATTTGTTCTAAATAGAAGGAGTGTTTCTCAGTCTTCAGCCTCAGTCACTAAATGCAAGGGACGTTCTCTTGTCTCTGAAATTACAGCCGACCTGACTTAGATCTTCACTCTACAGGTGGAGTGGTCAACTCTCAAAACTGTTTTTTTTTTTTTTTAACATATTTTAGCTAGGCATGTCTTGTAAGTGATCCAAAAGGTACCCTGTATTTTCCATGGTTGTCAAAGTATAGTGAGAAAATGTTCAGCTTTTCTCATTTGGGGATGGTCCTGATGTTCTAGTATATGTAAATTTTACATTTGGACAAATTTTTTCTTAAGTGGTGAAAACTTTGAATATTAAAGGCATGATCGCCTCCCCCGAGCTTTCTGTTTTCTTATTTTCATTCACTCAATAGAAATACTGCCCTACCTCTGGAGCTCACTTAGTATTTCATCTTGTGAATACCCTAGAATGTCACACACGTGGTAAAGGGCTATTCAAGCAAAATCTAGTAGTCTGCTTTTCCATTTACTGAAACTCTGGATACTCTGTTTGCCGGCAAAGATAAAGTTGTACTCCTTGTTGGCCTACACTCAACTTTTTAACTGGTTAGAGATTTTGTTGTCTAGTTGCCAGTCAATGCCATTATAATCCATTACTCTTTAACTCATCAATGTTATGTGTTAATTAGAATTTTGTAGTGATTCTATCAAAATACTTTAAAAATTGGTTAAAAACCTTGAAACTCAGTATGAGTTTCAGAAAGAATAAGTAGAAATATTGCAGTAGTTTGGACTTAGGTCATCAGAAAAGCAAGGGGATAGGAAAGGAAGGGAGTTTGGAAATGGCAAAAGAAATGCATGGCGGGAAGAGATGAATTCAGGCCAGAGTTCGTCTCCAGTTTGTCCTAGTGCAAGTCCTGTGAACAAAAGCGGCCTGAGAGTTTAGGAGAGCAGCTCGTCAGGAATTGTTGTACCCCGGTTTTTCTGCTGTACCCCAGTGAGCGCCCATCTCCCCGCTGTGGCTCGGATCCAGAGCCCCCCAAACAGTGCCGACAGACCACTTGGCGATCAACTTCGTTCTCAAGCTAGTTGTATCTTTTATTACAAATTTACAAGTTTTTAGGGTTATGCGTCAGTTTCTTCTGATTTGGCTGGTATAAATTTCCCCTGAATGCCCGAGGAAACTGGAAAAAGCAGTTTTTTGGGCTCACAGAACTCAAAGCCATGGACCTGGCTGCCACCACCAGGGACATTTAGCAGGTAGTGGAACCCTTTGCTGAGGGAACGGTGGCTTAGCGATAGTCACCGAACCTAATCCTACCGTCACGCCGGTTCCCACTGCTGCTCAGCGCGCCTCACTCCAGAGCCCATCCCGTGGTGGGACCAGTGGCTGTGGGCCCCTCCCTGTTCTTGCTCAGCACACAGACAGACCGAAAGACTGCCCTCTGTGACCCCTGCTAATTTTAGCCTCAAAAGAACTTTTTGTCCACAGTTGAAAACACAGAGGGCATTTGATTTTATCCGTACTTTTCTTTAAAATTCTAAGGTTATGGTCAAAACACAAACTCCTCCTTTGACCTGCCGTTTTCTCCTCTGATCATTATGCTGCTTCACGCCTGCTCCCTGAACCTCCTCTCCCTGCTCCCTAATTTGGTCCAACCCTGTCTTCTATTCTTTCTGAACCTTCGTTCCATCATAAACCCCTGTGAGGCTTCAACATTTTCACAGCACACTCTAGTTTCTTTCCATACACTGAGATCAGGCTTGTATCGCTCAGCAGGATTGAGGCGCACACACACGATATTCTTGTAGCTTTTACAAAATTTACCCTGATAATCACATTGCTTATTATTTACTGAACACTTGCCCCAGAGTTATTTTGCAAGCCGTAGAGCTGAAATTTGATTTCATATCTCTTGGACTCTGATGTCCATGCTCTTTCCATGACCATGTCGGGAAATAAATACATTTTAAAAGGTGGAAGAAACCCCTATTTATTAGGCTTTATTTATTTGATGATCTTTAAAAGAACAGAGACAAATCTTTTTTCTCAGTGAATGTAACACAGATTTCTTTAGCCCTCTCAGATATGTTAAACTCTTGAGCTAGTTAATGTGTACCAGGTAGTAGAATAAATAATTGAGATAGCCTCTCATTGTTAAACCCTTCACTTTATTGTAGATATCTGTAGTATTTGTGTGGTGGGTCAGGAGGTGATGGTAATAACACTTTTCCAGCAAAAGGACTTTGGACAGCCATACTTTGCTTCAGTCTATCATTTGCATGCTGGGGATTAATCACATTGGATCAGGCGTTTTAGATTTGGACTGTAATATACGAAGGCAGTCATTAAATGTAGCATGCGAGAATTAAGTGCTGTAAAGCTTGTCTGTAATAGTACTATAAAGAGGAAGTTGTTACTGCATTCATAACAAAAATCATAAAATAATGAAGGTCAACTGTTTATGAAATCTCTACCAAATGCGATAAGTCACAGTCTTTGTTTGCCCTTAAGATGTGCATAGTCTTGCAAGGGGAATTATAAATCAATAAATAACATGTTAATGTTATGAAAAGATAAGTTCAGAGAAAAGGCACATAAATTCAGTGTGTGGTGTCGGCGAGGATTGTTGGGGATAAGTAGCGTCTGTACAGTCAGGCTTGGCTATCCACAGAGCCGTTTTTATCTATTTCATTTGCTGCATAGCTACCCTAGCAAGTAAAAAATGTGTTTATACTCATTTTAATAGATAGGAGTAGTGCTAAAAGCAGTTAACTGAGATCATGAAGTGTTGGAATGAGGGTTCCATTTTGACTCAGGTCCTCTGACGTCATAGGTTAAGCCCTTTTTCAGAGTTTCTTCTTACAGTGCTTAACGCTGAGAAATACCTTTCTGTGGGCAAATAAGGTACTCGCTGTGCTATGACTGGAAAGCGAGTGCGGGATAGCCCTTGCAGTTCATGTGAATGATCCCCCTGGCGCCATGCACGTCATGTGTCGAGACGCTGGAAATGTGATCGGTAAGTGAGAGGTGTACTGTGTGCTCACAACCAGCTGCCCTGTCCTTCCTCGTCTGGTGATCATCAAGTGACGTGGGCCAACCAGGCCGGACAGGGCTTCGCTCCTCGTTATGGCTACTCTAGGAAATGGATGGACAAGCCACTTAGATTAAAATAGGTTCCATAGTAATACATAGCATATAGCCAGAGCTTGTAATTTTAGCTTAAACATCGCCTTAGAAGAAACTAATGTTACCGTTGCCCTGTCCAACCTTAAACTCTTGTAACAAATTGTGAATTCTGCTCCTCGGGGGCTTCATGGAATTTGCTGCTTTATTAGTTTTCATAATGTGCTTTGCGTGATTGAGTATTTTCTCTGTAAAATCTAATGATTAAAGATAGTTGTGAAAGTGTCTGTTCTGATTGACTTCTGTCTAGTTTTGAGCTGATTAAATACCTTGGCTTTCATTGTCAGAGTGAAAACCCATCTGGCTAGAAATCTGTAGGTATTAAGTTCTGTTCATGTCTGGAATAGAATAAAATTGATAAAGTGGTTTTCATTTCAAACATTTCCCATATGTTTATATATTTACATCTCATTTTTGGCCTTAATTTTTCTCTGAAGAAGTTTTATTACTTGCCTATTTGTATTTCCTTAGATGTAATAGACAGGAAACGTACCCTTTTTGCTTTATTTTCTCTGCGACACTGAGTAGATATGGACTAATTTTGTTAAATGGATGAATCAATGAAGGATAAGCGAGAAGGTGACAGTTCATGTGATTAATCTTGATGTAATCCAGAGCTGTTTCCACAGCTTTATTAGACTGAGCCCCTGAGAATGAGCCCTGAAAGCCCATTTCTCCCATGGGCCCTAACGTAGGGCTTGGCATATTAAATACTAATACGTGTTGGTGGAATGAATTAACTTTTGAGAGGCTGGTTTTAAGTTGTTGGAGGAAGGGCCTTCACTATATTTAGCTTCTAGCCATTAAGAAGATCAACAAATAAAATACTTAAATCTGAAGGAAATGTTGGCTTAGCCATAATAGCTTTTCTGTACCAAATCTATGACTGGATTCTGACGACATCCACCTCTAGGCTCTCCGACACTCTAAAGTGAGGTTACCTTAGGCTGTCTACAGACATAGGGCAGCATGACTTACAGAGGAGTGACATGGAGGTGGCTTCTCAGATTGTGTCAACACGGTGCCAGGAGTGAGTGCCTCCCGTGTGCTATATGGAGTCCTGGGAGCTTGGTGACACCAGCCTGCCGTGTGTCACGTCGTAAGGCATGGCCAGGCCACGTTCTCCTCACAGATGGGGGCCTCGGAATTGAAGGTTGGTGAGTTTGGGTCAGTTTGACCAGCACGAGAGGAGCAGTGGGAATATCAGGTTTGAAAGTGGTGAGGGACAAGCTGTGAGGTTGCTGGTCTGACAGGCTGCCTCTGCCCGAAGCAGAGTTAAGTGTGGAGTTTTATTTGGGCTTCTTTCTTAAGTATACTGTACAGATAGTTTTATCAAACTCCCACATATTGTGAGGTTAAGCATTTAGTTCAGGTATCTAGAATGACCCTGCTATGTACTGCTAAGGCAAAAGCCAGATAGGTGTGTCTTCCAAAGAAGTTAAGGCAGATACACAAACAAATACACCTACATACGTTACAGCAGCAGTATTTACAACAGCCACATGGTGCATTACTGGGAGGATGGCTAAACAAATGATGGTGTATATCTGCAATGGAATATTATGCGGTGATGAAAAGGAATGAAGTACTGAGACACGCTGCAACTTGCATGAGCCTTGAGAACATTACACTAAGTAAAAGAAGCCAGACATAAAAGGTCACATATAGTATGAACCCATTTATATGAAATATGTGGAACAGGTAAATCCATAGAGACACAAAGCACATTGGTGTTTGCGGGGGTTGGAGGCACAGAGAATGGGAAGTTCCTGTTTAATGGGTGAGCGGTTTTACTATAGAATCATAGAAATGTTTTGGAACTAGAGGTGACACAACATTGTGGATGTACTAAATGCCACTGAGTTGTTCATTTTAAAATGGTTAATTTTATGTTATGTAAATTTCACCTCAATAAAAAGTGACATTATTAACTCTCTCTCCCCACAAAAACTCCCAAACAAAAATGCTTATAATTAGTCTGATGTCCTGTACGTCAGTTAAACTGAACTACTTGTTTTCCTAAATACATTTGGTATTTTCCTGTGTTGTTTTGCTCACATTGTGGTCTCGGACTGCAGTGTCTTTCCTCACCCATTTTCCATGTCCAAATCTTATGCAGACTTAAAAGTGTAGCACCATAAGGCTTTCTCTGTGTCTCTTGAATTCCCTTCATCTTTCTAAAGCCCAGATGGTCCCTCCTTCCTTTGAAGACCCCTGGCACTTTATCTGTGCGTCTTTTGGGAGCAGTTATCTACTTTGCCTTGGGTTACAGTCATTTATATCCATTTCTTATCCCTTACTGCTTGCGTATGGGCCCTATAATGCCTGATTTTTTTTATTCTCTCTCTCACAGTGTAAGTAAACAGAATTCATTGACTAAAGTAGCAGAAGAAACCACACTTTTGAAAGGGTGTAGGAAGACTAGTGCTATGTCGGCTAGGTTCCTAGAGCATAGTCATTCTAATTAGGGCTCAGCGATCTCGATTGGTTAATTCATTCATTCAGCATTTAGCTACTAAGGCGCGTGGGCAGTATAATGGATCTGGATACACAAGAACCAATCTTCACCTTGTGTTTAAAATTGAATTTGCAAGAGACACGCATTATTTAAGCAGCCTGCGTGGAGCAGTAGACGGGCTTTCGTAGACCGTTGCTGTTTGTTCATCTTGCTCTCTCCCATCATGCACGTTAATGAAAACAAGCACACTTTGCATTCTCAGAGTACTTGTGCCAGTGAGATGATTTCTGTAAAACATTTTCTCACGTTTTTTGGTGGTATTTCATTGTGATCTGTACATCTTACATTTACCCCAGGGTGAATCATAAGGGTTATTATTTGCTGGGCTTAAAGTTTTAAAGTGTTATTTTGTGCTCCCCTGTACACTCCAGGATGTAAGTAGGGAGACACACATGGCATCATATGAATAAATGGGAGTGTTGGGACGTGTACAGCTGGTGGTTCAGAGGCACTGGAAACTTCTAAAGTTCCTTATAAATGATCAAATGTGATTTCACTTTAGTGGATTAGTTTCAGAAGTACATACCTTATTCTAATTCTTTGAAACTGGTCTTTTTTTATAATTGAGCCATCTTGGACAATCTGTTTCTTCCCTTAGTATACAAATAGCCTTTTATGGTAACTTTTTTTGGGATACAGTTGAAAGAATTTTATCTTCTGTTCTCAGGGACCATTCCGAGTAACTTGTTACAGTAGTAGAGAGCAGGAAGTTCCTTCAGGCCATGGAAAGAAAAATCAATTTTAATAGTTTAAAGTATTAGTCACTGGTAAATTGGTAATAACACACACATATTTATTGTATTACATTAGATGAAAAAGTGCATTTGACTTAAGTATACCATCACGTTTTTTAGGCCTAAGATTTCGATTAACACCTAAATGATTTTTTTTTTTGGGGGGGGGTCTTTTCCTATGCTTTTGTAATTCTGAAGATCAGTTAACAATGAGACAAGAGGGTGTTTGGCAGTGGCTAAATCTGAGTTGTTTTATGATACTTGAGAGAGAATGATATGTCATTATATTCCTAAAGCTGGGCATGATATTACGAGAGTAGACTATGAATGGATTCAGTTTGAGGATTGCATGGTTATATTTTTCTGCTTAATGAATTTTTCATCATAGAAAGTTAGAACTGGAGGTACCATGGAGGTTGTGCCTCAGAGGTGTGGAAACCAAGACTTGGAGGGGTTGCTTAGTGTCTAAGGGGAGGGGCGGGACTTGTAGCCAGGCTGGGGTTTATTCAGGATGGTGGCTGTTCTCCTCCCTGGAGGTATGTGTATGAGAGTGGGTAGAATTAATTGTTAGCATATCTGCTTTCATTTGTTTTAATTGTATGCTTGCTGTCTTATTCTAATGCATGCTGTTTTCATCAAATTGAGTCCCAATACTTGCATGTGCGCATTTTAACTGTAAGAATAGTTGCTTTTCAAGATTATGGAGAGGAGTAGATTTCAACTAGGGATAACCAAGAGATCAAACGAAGCATCGCCTCGAAATTTTGCTTTTTTTAAAAAAATCCATAGCTCTTGATGATGTTCTCATAATTTTCTTACATTGTTGACCCAAGAAGTCATGTGAATATTTTTCATATTTAGCCAGGCTATGACGACCTTAATCCTGACCGGAGACTCTCTACTGAAAAGAGAAAAAAAATCAAAGGTGAGTTGTATAAAATATGATAATTAAAACCTTAAGAGACTGCTATTATATAATGAAGGTGCTCTTTAGGTGACATAAGATGTGCAGGGGAGGGAAAAATCTGTTTTTCACTGTCTTAGGTTTTCTGGCTGGGGCCCTGTAAAATTAGATTGACAAAATATCTAATAGGAGAAGAACAAACTCGCTAATTAGCGTGTGCGTGGAGCTCACACATGGGAGCGCCAGAGATGAGTAACTCCAGGGGTTGTTGGAAAGGGCTCATAAAGCATCCTAGCAAAGGAGCCGTACATTTCAGAGAAGTGACAAGATGAAGGAAAATAACTTTGAATTTCTCCAATGCCTTCAGCTTCAAGTATTTCTTAAGTCAAAGGGGCCTATTTTGGGATGGCCTGTCCTGATCCTGTCACACGTTTACGAGGAAATAGCACTGAAAACTATTAGATATCTGTCTTATGCTTTTAAAAAGGGTGTAATTCTTTCATATTGTTTGTCTGAAAAATGGTGCATGAACATTTTCCAGAACCTTTAATAACCTTCATAATTTGCATACTTTGTACACACCTACCTACCTTTCAGTTTGTTATGTTGAAAATGGTGAAATATATCTGTATATTCTTCAGTTTTTGAGAGGAAATACCTTAATATATTTTACCTGCATCCCTGTAATTCTGGACTTCAACTGGCAAATTCTTGGCACTCATGTTAATTAAATAATGTACCATTTTGTAAAAATTTGTTGATGACTTACAATTTATTTTTTTCTCATTATTTAACATACCTTTAGGGCCCAAATATGGTTTTTAAATTTATTATTAGATTAAATGTGTTGTGTTTAAACCACATTGACAGATGCATTTGTGTTGATTTGTTCTCCCCCATTAGATAAAGAGTCCTTTTACCCACTGATAGATGTAAATTGGTGGGCAGACAATGCAGTGACTTTGGCTCGCTGCTCTGGTGCTTTGACTGTTTCCTCAGTGAAAACTTTGAAGAATTTACTGGGAAAATCCTGTGAATGGTTTGAACCATCACCTCAAGTCACTGCTACCCATGATGGAGGATTTTTAAGCTTGGAGGTAATGCGTTCCCTTGTAGAGCAAACAGTGTGTTTGAAAGTAAACATGTATTTCACTAAAAAATATAAATATCTTTTTTTTTAAAATTTTAGTTATCCCATTATCAAATTATGGCTTTAAAAACAAAGATATATGATCAGAATCTGAGATTGAGGGCAGTATGAAAAAGATCTGTTGTTTAGTCTATTAAAAAACTTGCATTGTAAGAGAATGAAGAAAATTTAGTCATTTTGCTCTCTGCAAAGCATTTTTTTCTTCACTGACATGACAGATTTTTCTCTTTGTTCTACATTAGTCATTTTAAAATGTAAAGGTATTGCTTCTTAATAAATATAGTCTTTAACCTATTTCTATGAAGTATAAAAACTTAAGAATTTTGGTTCTTTTGGTAAGAAAAACTTGTTTATCGTGACAAAACCTGGAAAATAGAGGCTAGTAGTTTAAAGTTATGTTTTGATCATTTAAAATTCTCATTGTAAGTCTTTTAAAGGTAATAACCTTCAATAGCTCTCACTTCAATGTAGATGAACAAGAATTTTTACCTTAAAGTTTTACCAAGTATAAAGATTTAGTGAGAACTATAGCTTAAAATCTACGCCAACTCTGTTAAGTCTGGAATGAAAGTTATCTTTCACAGTCAGACTTTCAGACTTAGAACTTTGTGAGGCTATTAGACATTTTTAAAAACTGGAGGGTGAGAGAGCTATTCTCCGTAAAGCAAAATATTCATGTTCATTTTCTAAATAGATTAAAAAATCATCATCTTATTTTTCCACAGCTGGTATAAAAACATCAAAAGTGAAGAAATTAGCATCCCCAACTCCTTCATTTCCCTAAAATAATTACCAAGCATATATTTACGACATCATATTAATACCTCCTTATTAAAAGAGCCTTCAATTTTGGAGATTTGGAGCCAGTCATCTATGCGCATGTTTCTGGAACTGTTGATGTTTATAATGTTTGTTGTTGAGGTCCTTTGAATTTCATTGTTACTATTAATCTTACTCTTAATCATGTGCCAGAGTAGAATTAAAATTATTTTTCTCATTAGTGCTAACACTTGTCTTTAGTTCATCTCTGTTAATGTAGCATCTCCTTTTTCCATTTAGTGTGAGATTAAACTTGCCCCCAAACGATCTCGTTTGGAGACAAGGGGTGGAGAAGAAGAGGAAGGAGAAGAGGACTCTGATTCTGACCAGGAAATGTCTGCCAAGGCCCGCTACTTCGGGTACATAAAACAGGGCCTGTACCTTATGACCGAAATGGAGCGATTCGCACCGCCGCGGAAACGCCCGCGCACCATCACTAAGCACTACCGCCTCGTGAGCTTGCGCTCCACGACGCCAGAGGAGCTTTATCAGAGAAAGGTGAGAGAGCATCAGGTTCCCAGCAGAGCTCGCGGCCGTCTAGGTTTGGTGTGACTGAGAAAAACGAATTGTTTACTGAAGAAATTTGAAGAGGGATTATCATGTAATTGACATGTTAGAAATATCGGCATTATAAAGCTTTTGAAACTAATGCTGGTCTTGGTGACTGAGTAGTGAAGATAAAAACAGTGGGTAACAGGTGAATTCTCCTGGACTGATCATTCACCGTGTGGCTGAGTTTCCCGCTCCCACGGCATCTGGGTCTCAGGACAGCTGTCTCCTCAGACTCCAGACGGCGAGGGAAGCTGTGCCGACTCACTTTCTAGCCAGGGCTTTGCACAGAGGGTTCTGGTTTTTGTGCTGTTCCCGCAGCATCCTGGGCAGAGCCCTGGACTAGGAGTCACGCTGTTGGCTCCGCTCATCCTGGTTTTGCTATCATTTTACTCTAAATGAGGGCATTTCACCTTCTGTCTCTTATCTTTCTGTTAAAGTGATAAAAGAAATCCCCTCTCTATCTGCCCCTCAAAATGTTTATGAGCGTCTGTGTGGTGCCCCAGGGCACATGGGAGTCATTGGGAAGGCATAACACGCGGTGTAGGTTAAGGGATGGTCATCATTCGTCCCATCTTCCTAGTGACCCCGCGGACAGTTCGGTAATGTCGCGGCCCCGTCTCCATTTCCTTGTCCACAGATCGAAAGTGAAGAGTACGAGGAAGCCTTGTCTCTGGCCCAGACCTACGGCCTGGACACGGACCTCGTCTACCAGAGGCAGTGGAGGAAGTCGGCGGTCAACATTGCTTCAATCCAGAATTACCTGGTATGTTTACTTTGGGAACATGGTAAAATTCGAATTTGTAGACTATCTGTGGTTAAAGCGCTTCATAGTAGAGCCTTTTGTATTGCTGACTTTTCCATAGCCGATGGAGTGTGTTTTACTCAACCTGGAAGGCTGATCTTACTGTCCTGTTTTCTTGGTGCTGAAGCTGGGCCTCGGCGCTGGAGGCGTGAATGCCGGTAAACCAGCCACCTGGTTTTGGCCGCATCCTTCCTCTTCCTCTACCCCAGTTACCTCGCTTTCCCAGAAACTACAGTAACTTGGACAGGGCAAGTTTTAATATTGAGAATGATTTTCTAGTAATGAGAGTAACTGTAGAGGGGGTAAGGAGAACGCTAAGAAATTCCTTCACCCCTGGGGCTGAAGGAGCAAACCCAAGGAGGGCGCGGACTTGGCAGGGAGGCCCCTTTTCCCGGGATGGGATGCAGACCTCATTGGACGAGGAGTGGCTGCAACACATCGGATGGAAGGGCTGGTCCTTAGGTGTCAAGGTTGGTCCTTAGTTTCCGAGGTTAGTCCATAGTTGCCAAGGTTGGTAGGCAGGAAAAGGTGGGATGGACAGTCAGGCTGGATGCCTATTGCTAGAGTATTCCAGTGAGAGGGGGTCGGAAAACCCCAGAGAGTGGTAAGCAGGACCCCCCGCCCCCCCACCAGAATGTGTGCAGCTCAAGACTGGTATATCAGGAACCACGGCAGGACTGAAAAGGAAAAACTCCCACTGGAATGCACCGTGTAGTCTGGGAAGGAACCTGTCCATGAGAGTACAAGTGAAATTCAGTGGGACGTTGTCTTTGGGGGAGGAGGAGGGGAAGTCAGCGCCGGGATGTCTCCCTACCTGCTTTGCCAAACCATAGGAGGGGCAGGAAGAAAAGCGGAGCACTTAGCACTGGAAACACGGAGCCTTTTCCTCTGCAGTGGCCCTCTGGCGCCCTCTATCGGCAAAGCTTCATATTGTGTCAGCTGCAAATGGGAAATTCTGTTTATCCCATAGCTGGTTGCAAAGAGGACTTTGAAGCTCAGAGGTAATAGATAGGTAACTGACATATTATTTTGCCAAATATCCCTTTTTGGTTTAAATCCTGCAATTGGACTCCTGCTATCTGCTACCACAGTGAAAGTTGTTATGTAACCTGTATATTTGCACCTTTGACACCTTTGTGAGGGAGTGCCTGGATTTATGGCATGCTTTTAAAAGGGTGGGACTTCTCATCTGACATTTAGAAAGGAAAATACCTTTGCATTTAGGAAGATTTTAAGAAATGTTGGGAAAATGTCATAAGTGTTTTCGCTACAGATTTATGTACATGAGTAATTAAAAATAAAGGAAACCATATGTAAAAAATTGTGTGAAATAAGTTGATGTTTCAACCAAACAGGAAGCTAAACTGTTAATCCAAGTAAGACATCAGAGACAAGAAATCATGAGAAAATGAAATAAAGGAAGAAGACAAAGTTGCTAGTATTTTTTTTAGAATATTAGAGCACCAAACCTGTGTGATCTTTCTTCTTTTGTGACTCAGGACGGTAAGGTCATGAGTTCATGTATACCCATTTTATGGCTTTTTCTGGAACTCAATAAAGGACAGTTTTGGTCTCTGAAGGAGTTGATAAGTTTTAAAAAAAAACAAAGCAAGAACTTTCCTTCCTTTTTTGTTTTTGTGGGGGAAATACTTAATCCTGCTAAATAAACAGACAGTTAAGAGTAAGATGGTGAAGGAGTAGAGGAGCCGCTTCCGTGGATTTTGCTCTCAGGGAGCTTTTAATTTTCCTGATAAGATAAGCGTCATGCCTGAGAGATAAATAGCCACACAAGGAGATTCCGCGCAGATGCTGTGGGAACCCAGTGAGGTAGCAGTCATCACAGGCCAGCGGTTATGGAAGGCTTCACATAGTGAAGATGCTTTCAGCAGGGATCTGAAAGGACTCTGAGGAGACCTTCTGGAGTTAGAAGAGAGGAAGAGATTTGTCCGTGGGACAAACGGTATGAGCAAATTAAAAGAAAATGAGCCTGACTCGTAAGGCCGGTCACTAAATCTGTCCTAGTCTTTGCTGTATCTTCACGTCTAGTTCAGTGCCTGGCACAGAGTGGGTGCCCAGTAAATATTTCTTGGATGAATAAATGGGCTCTGTATGTAAACCAGTCTGCAAGTTTAGAAAGACATCATTGATTTGGGTTTGGGAGGATGCGGAAAGCTTGTGATGACTTAGACTTCTTACCTTAGGGTAATGGGGGACTCTTGGGGAGTTCTGACCATGTTGGTGCAGAGGAAGATGGCGTGGAGGATGGAGTGGAAGGGGAGTCGGGTGGGAGACCCCGAAGGGCGAGGGGCTCCTGCAGCGACCCAGGTGTTAGGCACGGCGGCCAGAGAGCTGGGAAGGGGAGCTGCGTTAGGAGACATTGGAAGGAGATGGATATGCTAGAATATGGATGAGGCTGTAGGGCATGAGTCAGATTTTACTTCACATTTGTCACCACAGTGACCCTAGGAAGAGGGCAAGTCAGGGATTTTGAATGGAGTCAGAGGAAGCAGTTGGGAGGGAGTAGGACTTGGTCTTTTCAAAGCACAGCGTACTTCGTCTTTGATGATTAAATTATCAGCCACACTTTGTGATGCACCTCATGGTCAAGCACATACAGAACCGTGATGTGCTGTGCCTCGTTAGTTTTGTTTCAAAGTTAAGCATGCTTCTTATAATAGGAGGTGTCTTCCCTTTCTGCTTTATTTTCTTCTCTATTATGTAGCCCAAGTGCAAACTAAAGAGTAATTATAAAAGTTTGGAAAAAACCTTTTCTCTTTCCAAAAAGGAGTCCTGAGCTTTGTGTTTCGTTGTGGTACGTTAGAAGAAGAAAGCAGTTGGAACCCATTCTCTGCATCGCGCTCTAATCACCATCAGGGAATTAACGAGCTTCTTTCTGTTGGCCTTCTCTAGCAGCTCACCTGCACCCAGTTCTTAGGTAGCCAGACTCCCTAAGTTGTCAGGTGCTGTCGGATGCCATGGGTGGTTTGATGCCTCTGTGTTTTCTTTGTCTCCAGAGTAAAATAAAGAAACGATCCTGGGTTCTCCATGAGTGCTTGGAAAGAGTTCCTGAAAATGTGGACGCTGCTAAAGAACTGCTTCAGTATGGACTGAAGGGCACAGACCTGGAGGCTCTGTTAGCAATCGGAAAAGGAGCGGATGATGGCAGGTTGGTCACAGAAAGGTTTGGATTCAGAAGTCAAGGTGACTTTGTGAAAACTTTTAAGCCAAGACATTGAAAAGAGTAAGCTTTTCTTTATTTAGGTTACTCGGTAATGAAGCAGTTGTCTTGATCGATGCCTTCTTATCTGAGCTCACAGCTTTCTTCCCTTGAAGTTAAATGTGTTTACGTATGATAGCTGGATGATGCTAAGGAAAGAGCAAATTCTATAAACATTGAATGCAGGCCATTTGTGAGCTGTGGGCTTAAGGCACGTGCCTGGGTGTGATGGCTAGTCACACGAACCCCCTTAGGCAAGCCTGCGCCTCATGCACTTGCTTTATGTGCAGCGTCATACCGCTGCTTCACAGAATTACCTCGAACGGTTACATTATATATCCTGGGGAAACACCTCAAACTTTAAAGCACCATGCAAATGTTAGTTAATAAAAATAATAATGAACTTGCTTGCTAAGACCCGTTGCTCATCAGGCATTTGGAACTTTTTGTGAGCTATAAATGTGATAGTATATCTGATAAATAAATAATGTAAATGAGACTGCCATTCGTTACCATTTTGAGACCTTAAATAGAGGGGATTCAGATTGTAAACTCTGGGCAATATTTTCTTCACATTGAGTGACTATAACCGCACGTGTTTTCCTAAGTAGTTCTCATTTTCTTGTTTTTTTTTTAAATTTCTAAATGTGATAATTACTGATGACCTGATGACTTTTTGCCCATCCTGTGGATATAATAAATGAGTCCCTTTGCTTACAATAGCAAAAGGTTTCTTCCAAATAACTGGTTGTTTTTTGTGGAAATCAATAATGAAATATGTCAAAGTAGGGGATAGCAGCTTTTCACTACATGGAATGAAAAAAGAAAATTAGAATGGATTTGGGCTTTGTTGTTTTCTTACAGATTCATATTACCTGGTGACGCAGACATCGATGGTGTGCCCTACGAGGAGCTTTCACCGTCTGATGAAAGGCCTGCCGGGAGGAAAAAGGAGAAGGAGCCAAAGAAGAGACGCGAGCTCCTTAAATTAGTGAACTTTTCAAAGTAAATGATTTATTACCATTCATTTGGTAATTCCTTGAAAATAATTAGTCATCTGAGTGTGTTCTTTACTAGGGATAATTGCTCTAAATTATTTCAGCAACTTAAATCAAGCACACTTAATATTTTATCCTTGTGCTTTTGTGTACCGTGCCATGAATTTGGGGCTCAGTGGAATATTGATCATTTTTGTTCCATTTTTAACTCTTACAGAAATGTGCTCTTATGTAAGAATAAATGGCCTAACATAGTCATTCCAAACAGGTTAACCCTGGAACAAAAGGAACTCTGCCGCTGTAGACTGAAATTATTAACCTACTTAGACCGGCTCGCAACCTATGAGGTAAGGGGTAGTTGTAATCAGACCGGCGACGTTTATTTAACCTGTCATTACCAGCGCTATGGCTGCCCTAATATCTGATGTTCTTGGTCTTCAGAGCTACTTACGTGGCAACAATTCATTGCGTACAGAAGCAGTTTCTCTGGTATACCGGTTTGGTAAAAGTGGGAGATTGTGAAAGGCCAGAAGCTGTTTTGTTGTCTACGGGATAGAGATGCTGAAGCCTTTGCAGCGTGTGCCTGTGCCCTACACTCACAGTCCTTTTTGTTTACTTTGATGTTACAGTTTGATTGTAAGGTTATGGCACATGGCTGTCTCCAGGACCAAATTTCAGTAAATGCTGGGTTTTAATAATCCTCCTATGACTATTTCTGATTCATTTTATTTTAATGATTTGTTAGTGAGTTCAACTTAGTTGGTTGACCTTTGGTCCTAATTATGGCCAAAATTAGACACGTGCACTTGAAAAAGTATACTTCATGTTTGTTTCTTCAGGGACAACAACACAGATGTCCTCATGTTGGGCGTTTCAGTAACACTCGGTACTATAAGGTCAATTTAGGTATTGTCAAAGGTGTGAGAAACATCTCAATACGTATATGTAGCTTAGCTTGCTTTTCCATGTGACGCTCAGAGCTGACGTTACCCAGGATTTAACATAAATGTCTAACCTTTGAAGTTTGACTTTCCTTCAGGGTGCTTCCTCAGCCTGTTGCGCCCCCCTTCTGTGGGCATACCTCTCGTGGCTCTTGGTACTGGCACATAGTAGGCACTCAGTAAATGCCACCCGATAAGGTGATGCCCATCCTCAGAATAATGGAGGTATTTTTTTACTTCTGACGCCTGTAGGCAATTCCCAAAGGCATTTGATTCCCCACCTGCTAATATAACAGAAATGTTTTCAAACCAAATGCTAGTGACAAAAGAGGGCTGTGTCTGTGGTTTTTAGAGACCCCAGCAATGAGTATATCATTTCACCCTAATAGGTTTCAAAAACTTCCCCAAAACTTTAGTTTTATCTGTTGGTACAACTAGTTTGACTGTTCGATGGTGGTATTTTTGAAAGCATCTCCTTTTATCATGTCTGAGTTCTGTGATATTTTGAAGTAATATGTAAAAGCACGTTGTGAACTGCAGAAGTCAGTACAGATATAGTTTATCATTTTTTCCTCTTAGCCTTAGTTTTACTGATGATGAGATCTTAAAAAGGAAAGTTCCATAAAATGTTTAAAGTTGGACTATGCAGTTAATTTTCTTTCATGATTCTTTAGTTATTGAATTGCTATTTCCTATTTGACAGTAGTAAGTACATTTATTATTACACGGTGATAGTGACACTTTAAGTATTTGTTGAGCCCACTTTTTAAGGGAATTAAGCTAAGATTTTGAAAAGTAAATGTAATTGAATTTGGCTGTTAAAACTTAGAAATGATGTATAATATAATGGGTAACCAGTAAATAGTGGTAGAGATAGGCATTGCATTTTAATCATAGGGCGTGGCTTATTTTATTCTGTGACAAATGAGACAAAAGTGGATTCATTTAAATTTTACACGAGTCCCTACTATATGCCAGATGTTATGCCAGTGCTGGAGGTAGAGGGATGACAAAGGAACGGTCCTTGTGGAGTCCTCATTATGTAGGCAGTAAGTGGTGATAATGAAGACGTGAAGACTTGATGAGGGAGCGTAATGGAGAAAACCGTTACGTTTTTCCCGGGGATGCCCGAGAAGACTACATGGGAAGCACTAGAAGTGCTATTTCCAATCCTTAGAGAAGGAAGGCAGCTTTAGGGGGCTGGGGAGTACTGTGTGGGGGGCTTGAGAATGGAAACCCCATAAAAGTGCGGGCTTTGTGTCGTTTGCTGCAGTATCCCCAGGGCTCAGAATGGTAACTGGGCTTGTTGAGGAGCTCAGTAAATATTTGTTGCAGGAACCGATAGGTAAGAATATCTGAAGAAATGCCAACGCGTTAGTTGAGGACTTATTGTTCGTCAGTCAGTGTCTTCTGTACTTAAACCAGAGCCTTCCCCAACAATCCTGAGGCAGGTGCTATTGTCCTTTCGGTTTTACGCATGTGAGAACTGAAGCTTAGGGGACGTAAGTGATTTGTCTAAATAAATAGGAAGCAAGAACTCCTAGCCAGGTCTCTAATTTAGTAGCCAGTGCTGATAATCAGGGCGCTGTATAAAGAAAGTCTTAGAAGCATGAAAGGAGATGGTGAGCTCCTGACAGAGGGAGCTGGTCAGGGGAGCTGGACTGTAGGGGCCGGGGAGGGGCGTGGAGTACAGGCAGGAGAGATGGGTGGAATGATCTGCTCTGGAAGTGGAATTACATTCCTTTGTTTGTTTGTTCGTTTTTTTTTGGTCAGAGGTTGAGGCAGCTTAGCACAGAATGGGAAGTGGGGGAGCAGAGCCTGGCTGGGACAGCGCTTCCAAGTTTTACGTTAAGCGCAGCAGAGAAGATGGTGGTAGCTGGGGGAGTGTGATAAAAGATGAAGAGCTGCTGTTTTAATGGAAGGAAGAAGTATTATTTGTATGCTAATGGGGATGAACCAGTAGAGGGTAAGGAGGAATATATCGGAACAGAAGAAAGAGGAGGTGGACATGCACTAAATTCTTTTTCACTCCTTTCTTCTCTGTCTGCTCCTCCATCTAAAACTTTTCAGAAACAGATTCCCTTTTTCTTGCTCATCTTTTAAGTGATGTTGTTCCTCAGTCTCCTTTTATTTCATTTTACTTAATTTCCTTTGGAATCATGTTCATTTCTCTATTAAGAACCCTGCATCTTATGTCTAACTCATGTCTTCCCCCCAAACCCCTGACCTGTATATCCACCCAGAAGCGGTGTAGATCCAAACCCCGCAGGTTTGCAAGCGAACTTACTCTCCGCCGTCCCTCTCTCGCCTCCTCCAAATGTCCTCCTCCTTCCCTCTTTCCCATCTCAGCCAGTTAGTTCAGTTAGGAATATTGGTCACTTACGTGAAAGGCAGCTAGGTATCTGGGGCTCAGCATTAAACATGACAGACGTGAGCCCTGAGTCGTTGCTACATCGGCGCAGGAAGGCCTCACTCGCAGTTGCCCTGGCTAACTCCTGTTTGTCCTTTCTGTTTGGTTTCGGCTGCTTCTGAGAAGTCTGCCCTTCCTGCTCTCCCTAGTTTTCGCTCCCCTCCTAGCGTTCCCTTTGCCTGGGCCTAGCTGCTTGCTGGTCTTCCCTGCTAGATTTTAAGCTGCTTGGAGAGCAGGGTCTGTGAACTGTTCATTGTATCACTGCGGCCTATCAGAGTGCTCCTAGCACAGAGTGGACACTCAGTAAATGTAAGTTGCGCAGATGAATGGTTCCTCCTGCATTTACAGAGATCATTCTAGAGCAGCCAAGTCACTAAAGTTCCCGTACAGATGCGGCAGGTTCTCTTAGTGCACAGCCAGGTCTAACTTGCTTATTTGTTTTCACCAGGTGGTGGGGTTTTCATTGTCCTACTGGAATTCAGTTTTTACTGCCTATTTCACGTACTTCTGGATTTAAAAAAAGGAGCAGCATTTATAAATATAGCCATTTTCAAAATGAAGGGAAGAATGCGAATGTAGCACTTTAGTTAACAGTTGACAGTTATTTCAGGCCCTGCAGAGGGAGGCAGAACTGTACAGGTTTTTGATATTTTCATGTCATCGGTATTTAAAAGACTTTTCATTAAATCGCTGTTTTCCCTTCAGGAAATCCTAGGAGTGTCTCATGCATCTGAACAGAGATACGATGCTGAATTCTTTAAGAAGTTCAGAAATCAGAATATTGTTCTCTCAGCAAGAACTTACGCTCGGGTAATTTTTTTTCCTAAATCAAACAATTATGGTTATTTACAATTTCTAAATCTTTGAGCCATGCAGGTAATGTGATAGCATACATATACCATTACATGTCCTTTTTGTTGTAATATTAGTAAATGTACAGAAAATGGAGTCATATTTAAAAAACATTTATTCTTCATTCTGAGTTTTAAAATTAATTTATTTTTATAGCATGAGATTGAGAAACACGCTACAGATTAGGAAGAATCAGGAATATTTCAAAATAGTTCCCATCAGAACTGCATAAAAAGGTCCCTTACAAGGTTTTGAATGTTGGCACACAGAATCACTCCTTTAGTTCTCAATTCACATTGGAAACGCACCCCTTGCCTTTTGTGCAGGAAAGTAATGTGCAAGCCCTGGAGATCCTGTTCACACACCACGGACCAGACCTGCTGCCTCATCGCCTTGCGATTCTCTCCAACTTCCCTGAGGCCACCTCTCCGCACGAATACTCGGCTTTGCTGCCCGAAGCCTGGTATGTGGCTTTGTTAGCTGAGCCTTTCATTCTTTCTAAGTTAAAACAATGTTTTGGTGCATGCCAACAGCTTCCATTGAAAAATTTAATGTATTCTGTTAAGCCATTTTTTCTGATTATAAAATGATTTCTAACTTTTTTTGAAATAATCCTGAAACCAGTGTGCCTGGCATATACAGGATCACCGTAACTTAATGGACATGAGCTTTCCTTTTTTTGACAGCCTCCTGATTTTACCGCTGTGGACTCAGTATGTACTGTTTTCTGGTTAAGAACAGATTTTTAGGATAACAATATCTGTTTGAAATAGTTATGTCTTTTAGAAATTGAGGTGTAGTTCTGACAATATAAGGTAGTGGGTCCAGGGGACCTGGAATGTCAATTCTCTCAACAACTCTTTCTCCCTATGAAATTTTGGAGGCTGTACGACAGAATTGTACACCTGAAACCTATGTAAGTTTATTAACCATTGTCATCCCAATAAACTGTAATTAAAAAAGAAATTTCGGAGGCACAAAGACAAGTGGGAAATCAAAGTGCCACTTTACTATTCATTAGATTAATGATTCTTATCTCAGTTCAAGGCTGTTTGATAATTGCATTGTAACGTGGGACAGTCTCCAAGCCCATTGCATCCATTAATTCCAGTTTTACCACCCGGTGGGCTCCTGGAGGCCAGAGCATCTCTCCTTGAGAATGACGAAAGGAAAATGTACTTGCTGCAGTGCATAGCTCAGAGATGGGTCGGTCCTTAGCCCAGGCCTGAACAGCATCTGGGGGAAGAGGGGAGGGCGCAGTGTGCCTTGCTTGTCAGTTACCTAGAGGCCGAAGGCCAGAGGTCACCGGTGTGATCTTTAACCTGCAGTGAACTAGCCTGCTAGTAAGTGTGGCTCAGTTATCAGTTGCATGATTTATCCTTTCTGAGTCTGAGCTTACTCATCTTTAAAATGAATTGACAAACCCTGTCTTACTATTCATAGTGCGTATTTTTAGTAACAGGTGAATTGATATATATGAAATCTGTTTGTAAACTAAAGCACTGTAAGAGATTGTGACGGATCTGAGTGAAATTGTTGTCACAACCTTTACCTACCGGAAACGTACAATGGTAACGGACATTATTGGAACTGGGGATCATTTGGCTTTCTCATTCCTTTCCCACCACCTCAACCCAGTATCCTAGTTGTAGGTGTAGGTGTTGATGGTCATCACCGACGTTTATAGAGTAATTACTGTGCATTTGGCGTGTACTGATATCTGGTCCCCGAATACTTTTGGCATCAACCCGCTATTACAGAAAGCTGAGATTTACAGTCTTATCAGTATGTTAAACTGTATAAGTGCAGCCAGGATTTGAACCTATATTTATTTAGAGTTGTAGGTCAGTGGGCTCTAAAAATATAAGTTATAAACAAGCTTCTTATTTTGCACTACTTTTAGTAGGAAAAAAGTAAGTTTTTGTTATGATACAAGTGAACAAAAAGAAAAAATTGGGAATGCCCTTTTCATTTTCAAAAAAATTTGTTTTTAAACCAGAACAGCGATATGTAAGTGTATTTTATAAATATGTATTTATAAATATTTCATAATATAATTCATTTGTTTTTTCTGCCTTTTTGCAAAATGATCTAATCTGAATGACAATGACTTTGTCTACTGTAAATTGTGAATATAAAGGGCTAGTGTCTCTTAACGTTTTTTGTTGTTTTTTTTTAAAGGTAATTTCTCCTTAGATTTGAGTACATTTATTGTTATTGTCTTCTTAGGTCAATATTTGATTTTAACCTGAAATTTCAGAATTGCTTTGCAGAATAGTTTTACAATGCCCAGTGCTGTATTATCTTTGAATGCCCTATGGTTTCTTTATGGGGCCCTCCATAAACTGATTTAAATTGTGATAAATGGTTTAGATATACCATATTTTCTAGCAGAGGATAATCAGCAGATAAAGTTACTTTGAATCTTTGTTTTGGGACTTGTTGCTTAGACAAACTTTGAAAAGACCAATTCTTATGGGTCCTTAAGTTATATTCATTTTTAACACATTGAGAAATTACAGGGTTGTTTTTTATTTTTAGTCTTTGTTTCTCAGAAAGGTCTATTACTGTGAGAGTGAGAAAAAATGATAGATTTTAGTAGCATTGCCTGTCACCTTATAATTTTATGTGACTACAGAGCAAAACCACAGTTCCATCTCAGGCCCAGCCTCTCCTGTGAGGTCATCTGTAAGCCAGTCCTTGCCTATCTTCTCATAGTTCTTTGTAGCATACCACTTTTTACATTGTGTTACAGTCCATCATTTTTTTTTTTTTTAAGATTTTTATTGGGGAATTGGGGGTATGGGAACAGTGCTGGGGAATTGGGGGAAGGGGAACAGACAAGTTGCTGTCCTTTTGTTCTTCAGTCTAGTTGTGGAGGACGATGCTTCACTGGCCCAAGTTGGCACCATCATTGCGCTCTTCCCGGGTGAGGCAGATCAGTCGCCGGCTTCTGGACAGCTGCTCATGGCGGCTGCTGGCCGCTCACGCTGGCTGCTGGCTACACACGGTAGCCCATGGCAACCCACTGCCACAGGGGCTGCAGCCTACACCGTCGCCGGTGACTCACAGCAGCCCAGCTCCAGGTTGAGCTGTTGTTCAGCATCTTAGCTGTGGAGGGCAGTGTCACTGGCCTCATATGTGGGATCCGAACCAGGGCCCTCTGGCATCCCAAGCGAGTTCTTAACCATCGCGCTACTCGGCCGACCCTACAGTCCATCATTTTTATGTTTGCCTTTCTCCCTCTTGTTCTCTTCTTTAACAAACATGAACTTTAAGCCCAAAACTAACTCTTAAAGGCAGAGACCATCTTTTCCTTATCTGTGGATCCCCAGGGCATAGACTGGAGCTGGTGGTGTTGGTTCTCTGAAAATGTTTGCTAACTAGGTAACTTAGGCTCATCTTGTGCCCATTTAAAAAAGGGATCAAAGGATGTCCTGCAGGGAGTACAGCCAAGCATGCTTTCGCCTGTCAGCATGGGAGGTGCCCTGGGTCAGTGTTTCACCAAGGCGCCAATGGCCTGAAAGATTCAGTTGCTCTTTTAGCCCAAATTAAAGCCTGTGCTCCTTTACTCTGTTCACAGTTTTACTCTAATGGACATGCAGATCAATAAGATGCAGTTATAAACATTATTTTTTCGTGGAAATGTATTCTTCTTTGAACACTTGGTCTTCATTTTCAAGTGACTTGGAACCATTAGGCCAGGTGAACGCCAACTGTCTGCTGTGTTGAAATGAGTGTTCTTTTGCTGCTTACCCGCTCACCATCTGCCGGGCACCTTCCCTGTGCCCAGCACGGGGGTAGGGATTTCCAAATGAGTAAAATACAGGTCTCTTCACCAGAAGTATGTTTTATGAATGAACAAGAATTCCTGCCCACAGCATCATGCTTTCAAACCGAAGAAGAAATAAGCTGAAAAAATTCTAACTAAATCTGCAGCCTTTTCGGCTTTCGTTTTTCTCCTCGGTTACAATGCTTGAAAAACCAGTAAAATGATCTTGCCACTTCCTCATTTACTTCCTTGAAGGGCTGTCAAGCTTTCCGTGTGTATGCCTTGCTTTTCTGTGAGAGTATCCATGATACAGCGGCAGAGCCTGTGTTTCGTCCTGCTTTATCTTCCCTTCAGCCCCCGACTTGCATTTTGCAAGTAATAATCACTTCTTAATGATCTGTTGGGTTGATTTGAAACAAGTCACTAAGCTTTAGCTGCATGGCCCCCAGATGCAGATGGCTGTGTAACTTTGCCCCGTCTTCGGCTGGCTGCTGGGGCAATTGCTCATGGCCCCCTGCTCTCTCCGCTGCTGCCACATAGGCCTCTTCCTGTCCCTTGCACGTGCCATGCCTGCTCCCACCGTAGGGCGTTTGAGGCTGGTCTGCCCCCTGCCTGGTGGGCATTCTCCCAGAGCTTCGTGCCTCTTGGCCTCTTACTTGGTTCAGAGTCTCCACTTAAAGGCGCCTCCTCAGAAAGGCCTTCATGACTTGCTTGGTCATACAGCTTCCGCCTCCTCCGCACGCTTTTTCCTTATGCTAGTTTCCTGTTCTTCATAGCAGTTACCTCATGTGTGATGTGGTGGTTGTCTTCTCCACTTTATCTGATCTTCCGTGGCCAGCCTGCTGACAGTTTTACCCTCATGTTAAATCCTCCTTTCCTGGTTTGTTTTCTCCCTAGCATTTATCACTATCCACCTTCGTTTCGGTTTTACTTACTTATCTGGTTTATTGTCTGTCTGCCCTTCTAAAATGTCAGCTCCAGTAGGCCCGCCAGGGATTTCTGTGTACTAATGATTTGTTCCCTTCCTTACCCACTGCACTTAGAATAGTGCCTGGCATGTCGTTGGCTCTCAGTCAATACTTGCTGGATGAACGAAGAAATGAATGAATGAATATAAATCCCACGGAGGCAGGACTTGGTATCTTGTTCCCTCATGAGCCTCAGGGCCTAGAAGAGTGCTTGGTATAAAGCAGTCACTCAGCAAGTTGTTATGGATGAAGGCACGCACATGGAAGGGCAGGTGGAGTTTTACATTTTAGACTTCAAGCTGTGTAATGTTTTGGAAAGCAATAGTAAGTTATGCCAACAGGGTGACACTTTAACTACTACGTTGTGAGATCCCATTGGCAGAATTTTTGCCTTGGCCAATCTCGATTCAACCACATGCTCCGATTATGATCGCTGGGAAGCTTCCACAGTATGTGTGACTTTGCGTTTTATAGTGTCACTCTAAAATCATCATGTGTATTTGACATTGATGAAATATGACTGAGTTTGGTAAAATTTTGAAATTACATTTTCTGTCAGAGATGATACATCTTTTTATTAGCTGCCTGTCCTCAGTTTTTCATTGCTATAAAACATTTATACTTTATATTCTAGTTGACTCTTAGTTTTTAAGGAGATGGGTAACATTTTTTACCTTTATTAGCTTCCACAATTTGTGGTAATAGAGATTTTTCATAAAGAAAGAGAAATATTTTTTGGACTTGTGGTATTTTGATGTTTATAGCATGTTTTATTTATTAAAAAAGTTTTTTTTCTTTTACAGTTGACATTCAATATTATATTAGCTTTAGGTGTTATATAGCACATTTTAGAAAGATTATTTAGATTTTCCACTTATCACCCTTTTCCGGTTGCATTTCCAGAATGATGACAGCAATCTATGAGTTTAAAGGTTGTATTTTATACAGTTGACCATTGGGAGAGTTTTAGCCCAGGGGTCAGAGCACGGATACTACAGTCAAGGTGCCCGGATTCATGACCTGGGGTAGGTTTCCTAACAGCACCTCAGTCTTCTCGCCTGGAAGGTGGTGATGATGCTACCACTTATTTCATAGTGTTGTGAGAACGATTAATGAGTTCATGTATGTGAAACATTGAGAGCAGTGCTTGGCACCAAGTAAGTGCTCTCTGTGTCAGTGTTAGCAATTATTAGTGCAGAATCCCACGCTGAGGCCTTGGCCCTATGTACTTACACATGTAGTACGTTTCTTGTTTTAAACTTTTCATTGCAGTAATTCTGTGGTAACAGAAAGCTTGCAGAGGTAATACAGAGCCTTCCTTATACCCTCTTCTAGCTTACCCTTCTTACAGAATCAGCACATTTGTCAAAACAAAGAAATGACTGCTGGAATAGTCAATTCTGCATATAATGTGACATACGTGTTCCTAAAAATCACTGTGCTGTGCAAAACTGCAGTGAAAACCACAGGGTTTATGGGGAAAATGGGGTTAAGCCCAGAATTTAAAAACTCTGCAGTGGAACAAACTTAGGAACCTAATAAAAATCGTACCAAAGTTCTACGCATGTTAAATGGTTAAAAAACACATAAATACTAAAATAGGGTACTTTACCTTGAAAAAGACCTGAAAAAGACTTTGCTTATAGAAGTGGGTGTTGGCAGAGTTGCAGCTTATGTGTTACTGGGAAGTGGAGGGAGAGGGTGATTGGAAATCTGAGGGAAAGTTTAACACCAGGTGTGGGTGGGCATGGCTCCTGGAACTCCAGGGACTGAGGTCACCAGTACGCGTTTGGGTAGTGTGTCCATGTATGCATAATGTGACATGGCGTAGCCCAGCTGAGTGCGATTTACTGTGTTCACCTAATGCAGCAGTTCTCAACCTTCCTAATGCCGTGACCCCTTAATATAGTTCCTCATGTTGTGGTGACCCCCAACCATAAAATTATTTTCGTTGTTATTCTATAACTGTAATTTTGCTACTGTTATGAATTATAATGTAAATATATTTTTGTTTTCTGATGGTCTTAGGCGATCCCTGTGAAAGGGTCGTTCGACCCCTAAATGGGTCGCGACCCACAGGTTGAGAACCGCTGACTAATGTTTCTTGTGGATGACGTTGTGCATTAGCAAACATGAAATTTGTGTTACCGTACATTCAACTTGTTCCCTAGTGTATCAATTCATTGGAACAAATTTGTATTTTCAAAACATAGCAGAACTAACTGTACAATACTATTAACTAGATATGTACTTGGATTTAGCCAGTTTTTCCACTAACACCCTTTCCTGTTCCAGTATTCGATGCAGGATACAACATTACATGTAGACTTCATTTACTTTTAATATATGAGAATAAACTCTGTTCAGTATCGGTCACTCAACAAATTCTTTGACACGTGCATTCACTAGACATTGAAAATTGATACTCATATTTATATGTCTGGATTATCTCCTGAATCAACAAGGAAAGACTGAGTTACGTTTAGGGTATTTTGAGATATTGTAATATTTAAATGTTTTTATAGTATAAGTGGCAATGCTCTGGAAATAGACTATCCACTATGCTGTACAAGTGAAACTATTGAATATCAGCTATAATTAAAAAAAAATATATATATATATATATATAGTCATGGGATGTAAAGTACAGCATAAAGAATATAGTCAATATTGTGATAGCTATGTACAGTGTCAAATGGGTTGTAAGATTTGATTTGTTGGCGTTATCACTTTGTGAGGTGTGTAAATGTCTAATCACTATATTTTTGTACACCTGAAACTAATAAAAAACAGTGCTTTATTTTTTTTTAAAAAATAGAATATCCAGAACACCTCATATTTTTTATCATACTAGAAAAGCTGTTACTATAGTAACTTGGCAGTTTGTTTGCTTGTGAATATCTAAGCTTAGATTATTTACTGATTAAAAGTTTGACTATGAAAAGTGTGCTGTAATGTGCAGATGGACTGTGCCTTTGTAAGCCGTGGAAATGTGTGTTAGATATTCCCATTTTCTTGTCTGAGTTTGTGATTGTAGGAGTTATCTGTTGTCTTGGATCGATCATTCTATACCTTTAGCTCCACAGTAATTTATGTGACACATTGTTAAGTATTAAAAAAAAAATAGCTGAGTGAAAAATTTTAAGTCACCAATTGTTTAGATCATATAAGGTGTGAACCTGATGTTATGTCAGTATGTACCTAGTCCCACATTTAGAAACTGCTATTGTCCTAGAGCATAAACGCATTTGACTTGCCTTCATATGACGAACCATCTACAGAAATCCTGCCTGTGACCTGCAGACCCAGGCCCTCTTGGTGCTGTGCGTGCTTTAATTCACATGTCTGTCCCTGCCGTTTTATTCCTCACTGATAACCTGAATCACCCCTGCTTTTCTTAGGCCTTTGTCCGTGTTGTGCTCTCTGCCCCCACTTAATAATGCAATAGAAAATCCAGGGTCCCCAGGAATTTTCTCATCACCTATTTTCATTGGGAAGTACCATTGGGTAACTTAAGTTTTTTAAACTAAGTTTTTTATCCATTTCTTCTCACTGATACATCTTTGTCATTCACCCAAAGCTGGAATGCCTTTTGGTGGCTAGTGTGGAGGATATTTTTCTGTTTTCAGAGGTGGCTGATATTCTGTGGAAAGATTTTTTTTTTTATGACCAGACTAACACATCTCATAATAAAGTGCTATGAATATAGTGACACATGGAATGATGATTAATAACTGTTGAAAGAATAAATGACTGTTATGTAAAGAGATTTGAAAAATGCACGGGGCTGGTGTGGCAAAGTAAATAAGATGCAATTAAAAGCATTCTTTTTGAAACAATCTGTAAAGGAAACCTGTCTTTGATTTTTTAGACCACAAGCAAGGTGCTATACCAGTGTGTTCTGCTACCATGCTGTGCACCTTGAATATACTTACAGATCTTTTATGCATTCATACGTCACATTTTTGGCTTTGTATATTTTGACTCTGTTAAGCATAGAAACCGTTAGGGCCATTTGGTCATGATGCACTTTTTATTAAAAACATTTTTTAATTGTAAAATACACATAACAAAATTTACTATATTAACCGTTTTCAGTGTCAGGTTAGTAGTGTTAAGTATGTTCACATTGTTTTGCAGCCAATTCTAAGAGCTTTTTGTCTTGGGAAACAAACGCTATGCCCAATAAACAGTAACTCCCCATTTCTTACTCACCCAGCCCCTGACAACCTCCGTGCTACTTGTTGTCTCTCTGAATTTGACTATGTCGTATTTGTTTTTCTGTGACTGGCTTGTTTCGCTTAACATTATGTCCTCCAGGCATGGTACACTTTTAGTGAAATTAATATTACGATTAAATAAGATTTCGAGCAGCTTTCTTTCTGTGGGTCCTTTTCTATTTTTGTTGCAAAAGTATTTCTTAAAGGATGCAGGTAAATTCTAGTTTAAGATGGGCGGTTACGTCACCATTATTGCCTGACTTCTTATGGAGAATGTCTTTTTCATCTTTTTCATCTTCTGATGATAAGTAGGGTATGCAGACTGAAGGGAGCTTCTGATAGCTCCTCTAACACCTTGTGTTTTAAATCTTGGATTTGGATAGATATGTCATAAAAGCAAAACATCAATATGCATTTTATTAAAATTCCCAGTCGGGCAAATTTGATTTAAGTGAAATTGATTCACTTTATAACTTATATCACTAATGAAGAATTTACCTTTAAAAAGGTTAGGTGACATTATTCTCATTCTTCACAACTGAGGATAGATAGGAGTTTACTTTTTACTACGCTTCAGTTTCAAAAAAATGTTAATGTTTTACATTAGTTTGTGGTTTTTTATTTTTGAGATGAAGTAATTTAAACTATCTTTTCCATTGAAGTCAAATTTGACTCTAGGCAGCTTTCAGTTCAGAAGATAAAGCATTGTTTGATTGATGTTTTTTGTTGTTGTTGTTTTTTTCCTTGAAAGGCAACAGAAGGCAGGACCAGAGTCAATTACTGTTGGCTTATTAGTATCATAGTTTTAAGGATATTCTGGAAGTTTTTCTTCCATAAGAAACATTAATGTTTCTTGCAGAGCAGAAGTTGATTTTTTTTAATTTTTTTATTTTATTAATTTTAGCTGAGCCATCCTGCCACCTGTTGGCAGCTGTTGGCAGCTCAGCTCTGGCCGGGAATGAACCGGTGACCCTGTTTCTCAGCTCGCACTCTTGAGCGAGCTCTTAACCAACTGAGCCACTTGGCCGGACTCCAGAAGTTGATTTTTAAATTTCACCTTTTTCTATTGGAATTTATAAGTAATCATGAGTACATGTGAAACTGAATTAAAAATTAAAACATTTAAAAATGCTTTGTTCATTTTTATTGAAAGAACACTTTAAAGATGGTGAATGAGTCATAGAAAATCTTGTGTTATTTTAATATTTAGGGAATACGTCCGTGCCATATAAAGGACGGCACTGCATTACACGAAATAGGTGGATACAAATGTGTGTCAGATGTGGCCCTGTCCACAGATAAGTTAGAATCTAGTAGGGACGAGCGTAGGTTAGGTACAGCTATAACTGCCATAAAATCCACACACGAGTCGTAGAGGAGCAGAGATAGGTTTAGAGATGACTTCAGTTCTGCCGGAAGTCAGTCAGTTATAGGGATGAGGTTTGATAGGCCCCAGAGGGTTCAGTGTGTTTCTGATGTTTGGAAGTTTGTGTCAGGAAGAGTCATCTGAGTAAGTATTTAACGTGAAGTTATTCTACCTACTCAGTTTTCGCCTTTATTATATCGTTTAGTCACAGAGTCCAAAAGATGTTCCCAATTCATCTGTTAGTTGAAAATGAATTAGTACAGAGGATTACCAATAAACAACATGAATCTCATTTCACTTATGTTTTTATGTAGCCTAGTCCTGTTCATAGAGATTTCTTTTTTCTTCCCTGAAATTTTTGAAAAGCAGTTTTTATTGGGCATTCTATTCCCACCAAATTTGGTTGTTGTAATGAAATATCACCTAAATGGTAGCTTTGATCATGAAATATTATGGAGAGATTGGAGCATTGCATTCACTTTTTTGATTCTCACGGGAAACATGAAAATGTTTCTCTTCCCTTTAAAATTGGAAGGTTGATTAGTTACCTAATCGAAATTCAATTCCCATATGAGCAGTTTATTTCTGAACTGCTCTGAGCAAAGAACAATAAATTGGCTTGTATTTTAGGCTCAAAATAAGTATTTGGCTTCACGGTGACTGTTAATAGAGAGGAGCACAGAGAGTACTTTACAGAAGGGATATGTCGGCAGCTTCGGAATCCAAGAATAATCTGGTGTTTGGATCCGGGAGGAAAGGCCTAATAGCCTCCCTCTACTGTGTGGGCACAGGGTCAGGGCTGGCAGTGGGGAGTTGGTTGGCGTGTCTCCTGGCACTGTAGGCATGCTGGGTCTTGACTCAATTAGCTCTCCCCTTTCTGTTTATTTAAAGCAACACAGTGGATTTCGGGCAATTTCTTTGATTAAGAAGGTAGAAACAAATATAACTTCAGAGTAATTTTTATGGGCTTTGGAAAGTATGTTGATACTGATATTTGTTATGTATTTGGTAGTCTGAAAAGTACTAGGGAGATGACGGTGTCCTATTAATTCATTTCCTCTTTTATTCAACAAACATTTTATGGTTGAAATGAAACATTTAAAAAAAATTACAAATTTTATGTTTCACATACAATTCTCATAGCATGTTTATGAGATAAGCAGAAAAAAAGGATTATTATCCTGCTTTTGGAGCAAGCAATTTGAGAGGCATTACTGAAATATGTTCTGAAATATAAAATATAACTTTAATTACATTACCATTTTAGTGTGTATGTAACTGTTGTCCATATATTTTTGTTTGTTTGTTTTTAAAGATTTTATTGGG
>NW_017731350.1:11476578-11486398 GCF_001890085.2 Hipposideros armiger
GCTCTTCCTGGCTGAGGCAGATCTGTCACCGGCCATTGGATGGCCACTCACGGTGGCTCATGCCAGCTGCCAGCCACGCATAGTAGCTCATGGCAGCCCACTGCAGCCTACGCGGTGGCCGGCAACTCATGGCAGCCCAGCTCCAGGTTGAGCTGTTGTTCACCATCTTAGCTGTAGAGGGTGCAGTGTCACTAGCCCTCATGTGGGATCCGAACCAGGGCCCTTGCTACTCAGAGCTCGCGCTCCCAAGCCAACTCTTAACCAACTAGCCATTAGGCTGGCCCTGTTGTCAATGTTTTAATGTGACTTAATACTGTTTCAAGTTTCTGATTTTTATTTGAAATTAAGAAGTCTTTGCTGGGTACTTTAAAAAAAAATTTTTGTTCCTCTAAAAGAATCTGTTATTAGATTCAGCATTACCTAATGATGTTAAATGGTACCCTTTTCATGGAGTAGAGATTTTTCTTTCATTATTCATTTTCTTCCAAAATTTAAATTCCTTGACCAATAATTTCAGAACATGTGATTCTTAAGAAGATTATAACATCTTATCAATGGTTGAATTGCCTCAGGGAAATAGTCTTCTAGTATTCTTTTTGATGACAGAATGTCTTTTCCTGTCAAGATTTCATTAATATGTAAATACTGGTCTGTAACAGCAGGGAATCTCTTTATCACACTGTATTTAATTAACATATAAATAACCCCGTGAGTCACTTTTCCCAATTTCTGATGTGGACAAGCCTGTTTAAATATTGTATTTGTAATAAGTAAATTTCTATTAAGAATCAAATTCATATTTTGTAGACCAAGCATATGCATTATTTTAAGAACTATTTGACCTCAATGAGTACTCATTTAATCCTGAAAGCTTAGGTACTATATATAGTAAGCGGTGGGGCGGGGGAGGAACCCATGACACATGTAAAGGCTCGGGCCCCACTACATGGTATTGCCACATTTGGTGTGGAGAAGTGACAGTGGGAAGATCAAAGGCTTTTAGTAAAACATGTGGACATACATGTATGTGTTGGTTCTGATACCTGCGAGCGGTGTTATTTTTGGGAAGTTACCAAGCTTCTCTGAGCTTCAGTTCCTTTAAGTGTGAAGTGGGGACTTGTAGAGGTATTGTGGTGATAGAGTAAGAACTAGGTATGCCACCTCGCGCAGCTCCTAGCGTATGATTGGTATTCTGTGTACAGCAATGGTGGTGCTGGTAAGAGATACGACTAGAGCAGCAGCAGTTACAGGTACATGCTGGTAGGAATGTCATAGATATTTTTTAGTTTCAAGTGCATTAAGTAGTCTTGCAAAAGACTGATGAATAAACAAAATGCAAAATTACGGTAGGGATGTGCCTCCCTGAGGACACCGATGCTTTGATCTCTCACCAGGGGCAGCACTTCTTTCCTTGTATCAGGTGCCTGAGATTTTATGTTACTTACTGTTCAGATGAAGTCCTACCTCTTGATTAAATCTTCTCTTTCTATTGGGTTGTTGGAAAAGCCATGCCGCATTTTTGCAAAAAAAAACGTAGAAAAAATACGTCATGACTTTTCTGACAACCCAATAGTTCTTAATTTTTTTTTTTTTAAAGTGGTGAAAGAGAAGTTTATTAGAAGAGATAGTACACTCCAAAGAATTAGGAGCGGCCAAGCACAAAGAAAAGTGGCTCCAGGCCTGGCTGAAAGGCTCAAAGGCCCAAAGGCCTTAAGAGTTTAAGTTGTTTGTTTTCGAGAGCTCCGATTTTAAAGCTAAGAAAATGTCAATGGATCTGTTCCTACTGATCATTAAATCATTTATTCATTCATTTTGAGCTCACCTAGTAGTTTTACTTTACCTGTAAATTTATGATTGTAATATGTAACTTATGGAGTATTTGAGGATTAAATGCATGAATGCAATACATTTAGTTACAGTTATTTAGTATTGCTGTGCATAGAACACTACTAGGAGTTGTGTTGGATGCAAAGGAGTATTTACTAGAAAGGAATATATACTTTTTGTGGGGAGGCAAATTATTTACTAGCAACTTAAGAAAATAATAGATAAGAACCCCAGGAAAGCATAGGAAGAATATACCAACTATATATTATTATAAGGCTAAATGGTAAATGCCAGATGAATTGTTCAGTTGTAAGTCGTGAGGATTTGGAACAGGAAGAAAGCAACCTGGCTTGCAGTGGTCACAGCAATCTGTGAGAAGCGGGGATTTGAGTTACAAAAGGTGGGATTCAGATAGGTAGGCTGTCAGGTCTGAGACTGCAGACGCTGGAACCAGACCGCCTGGGTTCAACTCCCAGCTGTAGCTGCAGCTTTTTGGTTGTGTGCCTTTGGGAAAGTTACTAAACATTTCTGTACCTCTGTCTCCTGTACCGTAAAATGGGAAAGATGACATTGGTTATCTCTCAGGACTGCTGGGTGTGGGTGTCTATATGTGTATGTGCGCGTGTGTGTATACGTGTGCGCATGTGTGTGTGCGCGTGTGTGTGTGTATAATGTATATGTGTAATATATGCTGGGGTGCCAAAAAAATGTATACACATGACTTGTATTCATCTTTTGTTATCAGTATATATTGAATATTACAATTTCAATTCAGTTTTTTTCATTCGTAAAATGTGTGTACATTTCTTTGGCACCCTCTGTATCTATTACATAAATTGCTTAGGATTTTATATTTGTGCTCTATAAAGCGTCAGCCAGAGACTGGACACAGCCGAATAGCTTTCTAATAGTGTCGAACTACTCATTCCACTTAGGCCTGGAAGTAGGACTGTGCGGGGATTTTGAAAGGTGACAGTGAGGCACGCAGACTTCCTGTGGCTCGGAGTCTGCATAGGCAGCGTTTGTGCTGTTTTATTCTGTGATAGGAATAAAAAGGAGAGAAAAAATATTCTTCGTTTCCTCTCTAAACCTTTTGTTCGAATTCCATTAGCACTACAGCCTTACCTAGTGTCAGGGTTTATAATACTGATACAGTTTATGACCATTTTGGTACATTTCATTAGTTTTGTAGTTGATCGATTCAGGTGTCATGTACTTTTTTATCTTTGTCCTGGAAGCTTTTTCTGGTTTAATTAATAAACCAAAGGAAATTTGTCAGGTTCTGGTTGTCTTTAAGTAATATGAAATAAGGGCCTTGCTATTGTTCTCTCCAGTGGTTCGGTGTCAGTCTAAGTCACAGAGAACATGCATTGAAGTTGACTGGATTTCTCTCGTATTGCTTCTTTCGGTCATTGTGGCCCCCGCAGTGTGCGGCTAGTCGTCACCAGCCCTTAGCTGCGTGTTGGACCTCAGCTCTTTCAGCACCACCACATTTCATACGTGTTCTCTCTCTCTGAGTGGAATATTGGTAATTTTGAATCTACAGTTTAGTTAATGACTACACACAAAACTTGTAATTCACCAATATTAAGTTGAGCCCCTGTTTTCCATAGGTACACTATTGTAAATATGAAAATCATCACAAAAAAAAGCATATGCTCTTTTAAATATTTGTTATGTATATAGTACCAAATGCTGACTGTACAAGTTATTACATCGGGGAATTCTTTTTAATGTTGTCCATTCTAGCTTATTATTGTTAAAGTACAGGCCATTGACATTTGAGGATGCCCTTTTTCCCCTAGTAACTTTTTTGTAGTAAGCGTAGATTTTCTTCTTGATCTATCTTAAGTGTCTGTCCACGGGGCAGATGACAGTGATGGTGATGTAGGGGGCAGTTTTCATATCGTTGGCATCTCCATTCGCCCGTTACTCCTTGTCTCGTGTACGTTAAACACCTTTGTGTGAAGAGCAGCCTTTCTCAGTTATTTCACTTTCATGAAAAATTCTGTGGTTCTCCACTGTAGTTTGTGGCTGTCTCTTAAACTTGAATGATTTTACAAACTTGTACTGCTCAGAAATAATCAAATCATCCTTTGCTCATGGTTAAAAATTTATTTTCAGACTTGGTTTTAAGCATGTGGGAGAGAGAGGATGCCTTGTGGAAACTGTTATTTATTTCAACCTCATCTATCAGCTCATCACATTTTCTTATTACTGTTTATCGCATTGGCCAGGTGCCATACACTCAGGATGGTGTCAGCGGAGCTTATTGCAGCTGTTAGGTATTTCTAAATATACTCACTGATGTGATTATTAATATGGTGCTACTGTTTATCATAAAGTAGATTTTGAAATGTCAACCAGTCGCGTGTTTCTTATATTTCACTACCCATGAAAGACCTTGCTGGTGCTAGTGATAACGATGCTTTTTATGATGATTTAACTCTTATGATGTAACGTACTGGGTACCATTCTAAAGATTTTGTATGTACCAACTCATTTGATCCTGCCCAAATCCAAATGAGGTGAAAATTATTATTATCCCTATTTTACTAATGGGGAAATTGAGGCACCAGTAGATTGAATCACTTATCAAGGTTACAGGGCTATGCAGGCTGGAGTCACAGGTCTAACAGAGGTTAGACTTCTAAGAGCGTGCGCTTAATTATGATGGGTTAGAATTCAAGAAAACATTTGCTCATCTCTTCATTTTGGCAGGTAACGTTACAGTCATGTGCTAAGTAGAATGAGCAGCTGGGTCCCAGAGATTAAGCTAGTGGTGGGGGAGGAGGATCCCAGTTCTGAACTGGTGGTGTTGCCACGCACGCCTCTCTTACACACTGCTCACCTCCGAGACTACTGCTAAGTTTCAGGGTGTCTTATTAGTCTCTGCTCTATTTTCTGAGTAATTTATTAGTGAAATTGAAATTCCATTGGTGCAGAAGAGAACTCTGAATGATGCCTTTAGATAGTTTTTTTCCGACTTGGCTTTCTGAGTGATAACTAGGTTTTTGATTGGTTTCCCATTGAGTTTCAGATCAGTGTGACTTGTTCAGTGGTGGTAACCATAGTGAAATTACACATGCAGGCCCAAATTACTATTATTTTTTTGTCCTTTGTTTACCAGGACATTTTCTTCTATGCTAAATAATAGAAACAAATATAACTCCATATGTTAAGACCAGTGCCGAAAAGGTGGCAATTAGTAGTAATTCACTGTCTATTTAGCTTTTTGTTTCCAAGGCATAGAACACGAATAAAAGAGCTTTCTGTAGGGTTATTCTTGATAAAATTTCTTTGAAATAAAACATTTATATTTAGTGTGAGAAACAATTGGTGAAAGAATCGTTGAACATAATAGAGGTTGTTACATTCATTCCTTTCCTGCTGACAGATAAATGTTCCCTCAGATGAAACCAGAAAAGTTTATTGTTTGGAGTAAAACAAAGAACAGGGTTCTAATATAAAGAATCCTAAAATTAAGTAAAAGTAGTCATTATTTTGTCAAGAGATAATTTAAGTTTACCATGTACTTCCTTTTTTTTAGTGGGGATGATGCATTTAAATTTTGAAACTTACCAAGTGAAGTGAAAATAATAGAAGAAAAAGATGAAATAAAGTATGTAAATGTTGTTTTGCATTTATAGAACTTTAGATTTAATGTGTAAGTTTTGCAACTAACCAGACTTCCTACAACTCTAGAAGGAAGCAGTATGTTTTATACGGTCTTATTTTTTTTTTTTTTTGCACCACAATTTCATCTTACTCAGTGATTAATTTACATGACTAATATTTTTGTTGTGAACAGAATTAATGGAAAAAGATTTCCCTGAATTTCATTAAGCGTTGTATCATTCTGCTTACCTTATGAATAAGTAGCTAAACTTTGGGTGTTTTTTAGAAGGTAATGACAGAACTAACCAATTATTTTGAAATGTAAAGGAAGGTGAAATTTAGGGAAATACATGCTCTGAAATCTGGTTTTCCCTGTGAAGTATAAGCACGTGTCCAGCTCTCTGGGTTGTAGATGTGTGTCATTACGAGGAGAGCTTGCCCTTCCCTCAGTTTAATAATCTCTATTAGGGAGGCGTTCTTGTTCTCCTCATATCTACAGATTCCATATTAATGCACCCCCTTGACATACCTTTTTTTTTATGAACAACCCATCCCCTTTGATTGCTGTATTCCAACTTTGAATTTTTGCGATACTCATGAGATCACTTAAAAAATATTTGTATGCTGTCTGTTAATTAGTTCAGCTGACACATTATTATTTTAGAGTCTGCTAAATGCCAGGCACTATTTCAGGTGTTGAGGATATGGCAATAGACAAAGCAAAAGTTCTGCCCTCAAGGAATTTATATTCTGACTGGGGATGGGGTCCTATTCGTTTCTTAAATGCTGCCATTTGAAGCATGATAAAGAACTTCTGGTATTTTCACAGCAAGCATTTTAAACTCCTAAAATTTAAAGTAATTTGCTCTGTAGAAGCATCCTGTAAGAAAATGAAAAAGGAGAAAGGAAGTTTTTTGTTTTTTTTTTGATTTTATGCAACTACCGGGGGTACCAAAAAATGTATACACATTTTAAGAGATGCTATCTAAGTATAACTTTTTGAAGTTAAATTGGATTACAGTAGCAATGTGTAGTATGACGCTCACTCAGAAGATGGCATTAATCAAATGAAGGCTAGCGTTACCATGCAACAGGCAGGACAGTCAAAGAAAATGGTGGAAGCATGATTGTCCTCCAAGCGCAAGACCGTTTTGAAGCAGTATTTGAAATTCGAGAACATTGTGGAAGTACAACAACAATGGAGGCGTGAGTATGCAGCATAACCTCCCAAACGCCTAACAATTGCACGCATTTGTGATAAGTTTGAGATGCGTGGTCCTGTGTGTGATGTGCACAAGGGAAGATCCGGGAGGCCCCGCACAGCAGCAAGTCAAGCAGTAGTTCACCGTAATCAGAAGTGTCTGGACGCTGAAGGGAACCACTCTGAGCACCTCTTGTAATTGCAGAAGTCAAACGTGACTTGTTTTCATCTTTTGTTATCGGTATATATTGAGTATTACACTTTTAATACAGTTTTTTCCTTTCTTAAAATGTGTATACATTTTTTTGGCACCCTCTGTGTTAGTGATCAGACCTAAGATCAAGCCATATTTTGTAGAAGTTAAGTTTCATGAGACTAGTAACCTACTGGTGTTCACATAGATTTTATATCCTAGTTTCAATGTATCCTTTCAATATGCATGTAAACAGTCCTTATTGGGTTGTCTGAATTAAATTTTGGGAAGGCTCAAATTGCCCTCTGCCTGCTACTTACAGCTCTAACCTGGTGGCTCTTACGTGTGAAGCAGAGGGACGCTGGGGATGAGGATGGATTTGTGGTTGGGGGCTAGGTTGAAATCCCCGTGTCCTTTCTAGAGGCAGTATAGTTGCCAGCTAAAAGCGTAAGCTTTGGATCCTGTCTGGGTGTGTTTAAAGTCTACCCCTGTCGTTTATTAGCTTTATGAGGAGAGGCAAGTTTTCTCATTATAACATGCAGAAGGCACCTACTACGTTAGATTGGTAGGACTAAATGAGATATTATATGTTAAAAGCAGCTTATGCTGTCTGGTCCACTGTAAGAGATCAGTAAATGTTAAAGATTACTATCGTTGCTGCTTGTCGCTGATATATTACCAGCAGTAGTAGTCTTATTATTACAGTTGACTTTTGAACAACGTGGGGGTTAGGGGCACAGATGAAAACCTGGGTACAACTACTTTAGACCTTCTGCATACACGTATCCCCAACCGTGGGTTCAAAATTATCAGTGGTGATCAGCAACATTTAGAAACATTTATGTGTGCTGCGTCTTGAAAATGCAGCAAAAACATTTTATTAACCTAGGACTCTTCGGGCCTACCTTTTGGAGTGGGCCTCTGCATGGAACTTGTCTTTAATATGTTGTTTTGATAAAAATAGATGTGTTTTTTTTTTACCCATTTCTGTTCAGTGAAGCTTAACAAAATTTTACAACTTTCTAGTTAAATATCAAATAAATACTATTTTGCTGACCATCCCACGGTTTTACTAGTCATTTTAATAGTAATTCTTATATCTAATATGTTCTTTGTTTAGAAAATACAAATCTCAACTTTGTGATACATTTTTCTAAAATTCTTTCAGAAAACATTTTGTGTAGCTTATGGAACCATGTCTAATTAGAAAAGGCAGTTAAAGTTTGCTAGGTTTATTGTTTTTCATTTCTCAGTTTGTTGCTGTAATTTATTCTTATGTTGGAAGAGTGAACATTACCGTTTTGTACCCAAATGTTCTTTTTTACTTTTCACTTTAGTGGTCTGTGATAAAATATTAGTTATTGACAAGGAAGAAAATTAAATAGTTTTTCACTTGGTGACAAATGAAATAGTGTGATTATAGCATTCGTTCTAAATAATCCATATGATTCAGAAGTTTAAAACTTCTGAACTCAAATGCCTTCAAAAATGTATCTGGTGGGCTGGCTGAGTGGCCTGTTGGTTAAGAGTTGGCTTGGGACGCCAACTCTGAGCAGCAGGGCTCCAGTTCGGATCCCACATGGGCCAGTGACGCTGCGCCCTCTACAGCTAAGATGTGAACAACAGCTCGACCAGGAGCCAGGCCGCTGTGAGTCGCCGGTGACAGCGTAGGCTGCAGTGGGGCTGGCTGGCAGCTGGCGTGAGCTGGCGTGAGCTGCCGTGAGCAGCTGTCCAATGGCCGGCAAGCGACTGCCTCACCCGGGAAGAGCGCAGTGATCACAATACCAACATGAGCCAGTGAGGCGACGTCCTCCACAGCTAGACTGAAGAACAAAAGGACAGCAACTTGTCTGTTCCCCTTTCCCGATTCCCCAATGCTGTCCACTCCCCCAATTCCCCAATAAAATCTTTAAAAATATATATATGTCTGGTATGTAGTTTGCTAGGACTATTATATGCTAGTGAAAAAGTGGGTAAAATGCTGTTTTTAAAATACTGTATAATAAATTTCCTATTGCATGTGTCTAACGGGGAGCTTTGGCTGATTCTCACCAGTAACAGTAACTGCAGGGGAGGTGGCGTTCTGCACCGCCCAGCCCCAGACCTTCAGCTTTCCTCTTGTGCTTCGAATCCCACGAGTGGTCTCCTGTTACCTTTACATCAGGACTCATTTCTTCATCAACATAATGTTCAACCACCGATGAAGCGTTTCTCATGCAAGGCATGTTTTTATAACTTAGTAGGAAAAGAGAATACAAAACATAACCTCATAATATCCCAAAGTGCAATTCTTTCTCTGGGGCTATGATACATTAACATTTTTTTTTTTTAAGCTGAGCCATCCTGCCACCTGTTGGCAGCTCAGCGGCTGCTCAGCTGGGGCCAGGCATCGCACCGCTGTTGCTCAGAGCTCAAACTCTTGAGCGAGCTCTTAACCAACTGAGCCACTTGGCCGGCCCTATGGGGCTATGATACATTTTAGGTAAATTCCACTGTGGATACTCAGACATATGAGAGAAAAATGTTTCATTGAAGTGTAAAAGCAAGGCAGTTGAAACTTGTGTTTTAAACTTTTGTCTTCATTCTTAATTCAGAATGTTTTAGTTGGTTTAATGGATTCTTGGATGTTACAGCTAAAAGCGACCTTCAAGATAATGTTTGAAGTGCTTCATTTTAGAAAGTCACATGTCAGATGCATGTCTAATTAAGAGACAGATGTGTTTGTTTTCTTTGTATCCCAATTCATAGAACATTGATCAGCTATGTTACCGTACTGTTTTTACCTCACTTTTCCTTTTAAATTTATTCTTAATTTATCCAATTAGGCCTTTGCCTCTTTTAGATGCTCCTATTATGTTTTAGTGTCGTTCTTAACCTGCAAAATCATTTCTTGACTCTTGCTTATTACCTGTCCTCTGTGTCTGTGCTGTCCAGTGTAGTAGCCATTAGTCGCACCACTATTTAAATGTTAATTAAAATTA
>NW_017731350.1:11486868-11489963 GCF_001890085.2 Hipposideros armiger
TTTTTTAATTTAAGTTATAACGGTGACTCCTTGCTGATCATTCCTTGGCATGAACGTGAACACCGAGCTAGAGACTGGAGCGAGGCGTCGGAGTGCAGGTAGGAGTGAGCCGACGCCCGGGCTCCCCGTCTCTGTGGGCGGGGCAGCGGGAGGCCCTGTGAAGCTCCGTGCGGTGTGTGCTCACCTACTCCACGGTGGTCCTTGATTTAGGGAGTCTGAGTGAAGTTTTTTTAAGAAACTTGACTTTAATCAGTTAAGTGAAAATTTTTGTAATGGAAAAACATTAAATGCTACAAAGGAATTATTCTAAAAATGATCCTTACACAGCTTTTTCATTTTGAGGTATTCCCCTTCAGTTTTTGACATACGCAGCTCTATTGTTTCATAGATGTTATTATGCATTGCATGCACTTTTGTTCTTGATTCAGTTGTAATTTTCAGTTTTATAAGATTTAACCTTGGAAAGTCTCAGAATGTGGAGGCATCAGGCATGTAGAAGAAGGTGGAGGAATCAGATAAATTCTCCTTCACTGTCTCTTTCATATTTTTTCTACATGAGATCAGAAGTTTATTTTTGAGACTCAAGAAATAAGCCTGAGAGCCTCTAGACTCCTGGACATGAGGCCTCGCACAGGGTGGGGATGGAGTGACGGGGTGGAAAATCCGGATACTTAGTGAACATTTATATTCTGAATGTTGACGCTCTGGTTCCCTTCCCTCTTCCTGCTGTTAGAATGCAGGCCTGTTCCCCAAGTAGAAGTTCGGAGACTTATTTTCTGGAGAAATGGAATAGACTCTGCGCAGAGGCCTCTAGAGACTGAGACATGACCAGGTGACAGTGAGTCCAGCACATGAGCAGGTCCCATCACACCTGCCGAGCTTCCTGGGCACCAGGGCTTGACTCCAGCAGGCGGAACAGCTGGACAGGAAACACAAACCGGACAGTGGATCGGAAAGACAGAGACCATGCGAAAGGGAGGGAGCTTCAAAAGTTATATCAATAGTTAGTATTACCTGGGAGATAAGAGATGACACGGCATTCGTGAAGTGACAGTAAGATTTTATAAAATACAGTGAACTAAGAGAACATGAGAAATTAAAAAATATAGTTGTATATAAAAATTAGAAGAGTTGGAAGATAAAAGCAAAAAAATTTATTAGAATTAGAGTAAAAATGTAGAACTAGATGATGAGAAAATATAAAAAAAACAAATCTAATATTAAAATTATAGACATTCCAGAGGCAACATAGATAATAAAGGGGAGGAAGTTATAAGAACTAATTCAAGACTTGCTCAGAATTGAAGGGTAGAGTTTTCAGACCGCAATGCCCACTACACGGAAGCATACCGTCGTGTCTTTCCAAAATATCAGGGATGCAGTCTTCCAAAGAGAAAACATGTTACGTAAAATGAATTGGGAGTCAGAATGACCACAGACATCTTCAGAACAACACTAGGAGCTAGAAGACAGTGCAGCAATTCGTTGAAACTTTTGAGGCCAAATGCTTTGTGATCTAGCCTTTTATATCTAGCTACGATCATTAATCAAATATAAGATTAGTCATGAAAGGTCTCATAAAATTTACCACCAATGTACACCTCATTTCAGGAAGCCATTATAAGATGTGCTTTCTTAAAATGAGGGAATAAATCAAGAAAAGGGAAAGCCGTTGGATTCAGAACAGGACTCTAACACAGGCAGTGGCAGAGGGAAGGCTGGGGTGGCAGCCAGCTGTGCTGTGGCCGGGGAGAGAGTGGCCCGCACAGACTGGACTAGGGGTCAGCGGGTCCTGGGTGCCTTCAAGAGCCAGGTCTCTTGGAAAAATTAAAACAATGGAACCAATATACTTGATCATTTGATGTATCTGATATGTTTGATCATTTGGTAAAGACTTTTATATTTTGCTGTTGATAGATCTTTTAGATAATTTGGGAAAAAATAGCAATGGATGCGTGTAAGTCAATGGGAGGGATGGGCAGACTGCAGACAGTTGTTAGCTCCAGAAAATAAAACGTGGTTCAAGAGGAGGAATGGTTATAATATACCATTCGGCCCAGGAGAAGATAATATTTGCATCATCATAATAATGTGAATAATTAGTGGTTTAATCCACATTGTGATATATTCATAATGGGAGGACGAGGTATAGGATTAGTGGGTGGTTGTGGTTTAAGTCAGCTAAATAACATGTAAAGTGGATAAATCAGGAAACAGTCACAAACACACATTGTTTAGACATGTGGAGGAAAAGCCAGGAAGAAAGCTGAAAGACTTCAATGTGGTGTAGAGGGGGCAAGGATGGTGGCCGTCGGGATGTGTCCGGGATTGCTGGCTTTTTATTTGATATGAGTCCTTTCATGCTTTTGGAATTTTGAAACCGCCTGTCTGTACCATCTGTCTGATAAATGAAAAATGAAAGCCCTAATCAACAGTGTGATTGTCGCAGGCGGAGTCTGGACGCTCCCTTTGTCAGCGGTGATGTTGGCCACGCCCCTTCACGTTGTACCTCGTGTGCTTGTATCTGAGTTAATGACATCACGTGTTCGTTGCCTTTTTCATTCCAGTGAGTTTTAGTGTAGTAGCAACTGAATGCTGAGCTTTTGTTATCATTTGCTTTTGAAAAATTATGTTTTACATTTAGTTTTCATATTTTATCAAAGTTGTATATATTTGCAAATAGATTAAGGAGTTAAAAGTTTTCTACAAAGCTCGTTTTTAAAAAAGCAAAAACTCAAACCCATAGTCCTTTGTTCCCTATCTTTTATATCCTGCTCACCAGAAGCAACTACTTTCAGTTCTTGTAGATGATTATTTTGGTGTTTACTCCCTGTCTCTGAGGCGCATAATTGCATAGCTGCTTCTTGATTTTTGAGTTCTGGCTATTATCTGGGCTTCCTAGGATGAAAGATTATGGTTTAGTTTATTTCTACTCCCTGTACCCTGCTCTTCATAGAGTGTTTATGACCCCCTGCCCCCAACTCCCCTTTCAAAATCCTTCTGTCATTTCAGTGGCATTTCAGGAGAAAGAGCTTAATGCATGGTATTTATCAGCTATATTTAATTGAAGTCCTTACTTATCAGTTGTAATGAGA
>NW_017731350.1:11490867-11492136 GCF_001890085.2 Hipposideros armiger
TAGGCAGGGGATGATATAATCAGGTTTCTGTTGTTTAAAAGATGACTGTGTTACCTGAGGGTATTAGGAACTCTCTTTTGATCTTGTTGCATTTTCCGTGCCTGTGAAACATCTGAAAATCATAGAGGAATATTAGGAGTGTCTGAGTGAAGCCTGGGTTAGGGTGAAAATGTGGCTGTGACGTGTGTGGCAATTGATATTTTCAGTTGAAGGGAGAGTACAGAGAGAAGAGTGCTGGACGAAGTGTTTGGAAGACCTACTGTTCAATGGCCGGCTAGAGGGGTTGTGCTGGCAGCGGGGGCTGAAAGGGGCCGCCAGAGAGATGCGAGAACCCCCACAGCACAGCCTGCTGGAGTGAAAGAGAAGTGTGCTTCTAGGCAGAGAAGGTGGTTGGAGTCTGTCAAGTGGTGCTGGGAGGGAAATAAGGACTGAAAATATATCAGAGGAACTCAAAATTGCTTGTGGGTGTTTTTCCCTGCTGGAATGGGGCAGCTTTAAAGGGACGATTTCAGGGGGAATGATGTGACTTTTTCCACAATGGGGAAAAGTCACTGGTCGGAATGTTAATAATGGCAGTTGTGAGACTAGTTATTTGCACAGGAGGTTGTCCAAGGCATGGGGGTAAAATGCCCAGGTATCTATGGGCCTTGTGTCCGGTCACATATTACAGCTATTAAGAATTCTAATAAAAATAACACCTATAAATAAAACTTAGGTGCCTGCTCTGTGCCAGACAGCGTTCTCTGTGTACTTTATATTATTTTGAATAATCTTGCATAGAATTATTCCCATTTCTGACATGAATAACACCAGTCTTAGACTGCCTTTCACGTGTTCATTTAGACATGCTTTCGGGGGTGGAAGGTGCTTCAGCTTCAGTTCTGGCTGCGAAGCCTGTCGCCTCCTAATAGTGACAGTTACAGAGCCCGTCATTCACTGCCGACTTTGGATCAGTGACCGTCCCCAATGGAACACAGCGTTTTCCCATGTGTCTCTCTGAGGTGCCTTAGCTTAAGTCCGTTATTTTTCCTGTTTGCAGTCCTTACCCATGGCCGGGATCACCCTCATAAAAGTTCCTCTGATTTGTGATCCCTGTGATAGTGTTCCTGTGCGCGCGTTCCTCTCGGTGTCTCCCTGTCACTCCTGATGGCCAGTGGTGTAGAGCAGTGCTGCGTTTTGCAAATGCCCGTGTAGTACTGTGTTGCTGACAGCTCCTAAAGGTATATATTATCAGCATACATACGGTGTGTTTTCTTTGATTTTTGTGAA
>NW_017731350.1:11494561-11499481 GCF_001890085.2 Hipposideros armiger
TTTTTTTTCCTTAATTATATAGTATCTGCATTCCAGGGAAATTCTGTGTAAATTACACCATGTAAAAAAGACTTTTGTGTAAATGTTAAACGAAGATGAGATCTAGATTCTGATCATTGTAACGAGGGTTTTGAGGACACTTGAAAGGTAGGCAGGAATCAGGACAGGTTGCTTTAGTGGGACTTCTATCATTCCTGGCTTCTACCCACTAGTGTCTATAACCCCCACGATTTTTTGTGTTGGACAGAAATTCCTCCTCAGATTTCCAGAATGTCTCCAGGTGGACAGTTACGCTCCCACTGGGAGCTGTAGTCTTAGGCCAGTATCATGCATCTGGAAATAAGCAGTTCATACTGGTCATCATAAGCAAAGCCATTGTTATTTTGCTAATACAGGAGAAACTCACTTGGTAATAATCGATGAAGAAAGCTCCTAAGTGAACCAGTGAGGCGCATTTTTGTACAAGTAAATGGAGGTTACATAACTTACATCTAGACATTTTTAAGATTCCAGTGGCATCATATGGTTTACAGAAATTTTACAAATACATGGAGTTTACTATTGTCTCTGTCTAACAAAAAAAGGATTCTGTTTGGACCAGTTTTGTCTGAGCACTGTGGTTTCCTAGCTGAACTAGATAGAGCTTTTTTGAGAGTAAGGAGAAATGTACTTGTGAGTATATTTATATATACACTTAAATAACTGATTTCTACGTAGTTCTGTTATTTGAGATAGGAATGAGAATTCAAAAATTTCTCATGTCTATAAGGAGTGCTGGGCAGCGAGCCTCATGCATCTCAAAAGATCAGTAACGGCTCCTCAAATTTGTAGTGTTTAAATATTTTGTGACCCAGATTTCAGACATTAGGAAGTGGGATGTACAGAGGCCCCACGTGCCCCATCTTCCTTCCTCCGCCCACCAGCCATCCCTTCATTAACATTTTGCATTTGAATGCCACGTTTGTTACAATTGATGAACAAACATGTCCTTTAGTAGGAGAATGGATAGACGTTAGTACAACCACACAATGGAATATTCTCCAGTGTGAAAAAGAAATGAGCTATCAAGTCAAGAAAAGACATGGAGGAAACTTAAGTGCATGTTACTAAGTAAAAGAAGCCAATCTGAAAAGATAAATATTTATTGTATGATTCCAACTCTGTGACATCCTGGAACAGGCAAAAAACGGAGACAGTGAAAAGATCAGTGGTTGCCACATTTGATGGGAGAGGGTTGATGAGGCGCAGTACAGTACAGAGAATGAAACTACTCTGTACGGTGCCATAGTGATGGCTACTTGTCCTTATACCTTTGTCCAGACCCACAGAATGTACATCAAGAGTGAACCGCAGTGGAAAATGTGGACAGTGGGTGGTGATGATGTGTCAACATAGGCTTATCAGTTATAAGAAACTTACCACTCTGGTGGGATGTTGATGGTGCAGGAGGTTGTGGATACGTGGGGGCGGGGAAACGGGGTGTCTCTGTATCTTCTACTCACGTTAGCTGTCAACCCAAAACTACTCTAAAAAATAGTCTATTAAAAACCAGAGCTTTCTGAAATGAAAATTTTTAACAGTCTACCAATAATTCCTAGAAATCTTGAGTTCTTTTTTGAGTAATTAGGAATAATAATAAAGAAATAAAAGTATTTGGGTGTGCTTTGCTTAGCTGCCTTCTAGTCTTTCTTTCATTTATTTAAAAACACTTTTAATAGAGGTATTTTCTTTAGTTTCATTTGATGTATTGATGTTCCATGTGGATTATGCTGTAATCAAAGTGATAGCTAACATAGTTTTATCTTTTTCATTTTTAGATACTTAATTGATGTGAGACTTCTTTTTCCTTAGTGCCTACAAATGCCTTTAGCAAAACTTTTTTGTTGGTTTAGGAAAATGTATAGAGTGGTGAAATTTATCCAGTGAAGGCTCGGTCGGGGTTTGTGGTATAATTCTTTAAGTTGTGTTTGAGTCTACTTTATTTAAGTTGTGAGTTATTTGATTCTAAAACATGTTTACTTCAATATTTTGGAAAGCAACACATTGAAGGTTAATATTAGAAAATGAATGTGGATCACAAAATTGGTGAATGGATTACAAATTGCTAATGTGCTATGTGTGTTCAAACCATTGCCCAAATTTATGTTGTATGCATTGAGCTTTCTTCATGCTTTTTGAAAATTCACCCGAGGTAGAGTTTTTTTTTTTTAATTGGTGTGCAGGTAGATGGATCCTTTCAGATATGAGTCATGTTTTTATCATTAGACATCTGTTGAAGTATTCTCAGCTCGCCCGTTTTTCCTCATGCTTTACCTACCTGTAGTTTTCCCTTCACATTTATTTGTACCTCTCGTTCCAACTGAGAATGCATTTCTTTTTATTTTCACTTCATCTTCGCCAGTGAAGCGCTGCGTCTTTGAAGGGCTTCGGGGGCACCTTTCATATTACTTGGCATTTTTTCTTTCTGTTACACCTGCTCCTTCTCCTTTTCTCCTCATGCCCCACCATTCCCTCACCGTTCTCAGCAGTGATTTTGTTTTGTATTCATTGGGAAATTTGAGAACTCACTTCCGTGTGTCCTTCCTTCTTCCAGCTTTTCCCTGAGGAAGTGGTCGCGCTTCTTGCCCTCTTTCTTCGCCTCTGCTCCGGGTTCCACACTCCCACCTGCTCAGGGTCGTTCTCCGTCATCTAGTCTTCATTCAGCCTCTCCTCACCTGTGTCTATTGCCTTTTCTTCTCTTGGGATAAAGTTCAACTCAATCTTATTTTATAAATACAGTAACAACAACAAACAGTAGAGCCATGTTCTCCCTGGCTTCTGCTTTAGCTGTCTTCTTTCCGTCAGAGCTTTCCATCACTCCGTTCTTTGTAATCNTTTTGCAAATGCCCGTGTAGTACTGTGTTGCTGACAGCTCCTAAAGGTATATATTATCAGCATACATACGGTGTGTTTTCTTTGATTTTTGTGAACATGGAAAACAAAGGTTTCTTAATTTATACGAGGACTTGCATCAGAGTCACCTGCAGTGCATTTCCTAAGCTAGGCCCTGCTGGTCCTCACAGGAAACCCTGATTAGTGGGCCGCGGGCAGGCTCCCAGCCACATACACTTTGTGAAAGCTTCCCACAGTGAGTTTCATTCTGTTTTTACTTATTTGATCGATTCGTGGCATAGTTGTTTTTGATTTATTCTCCATTCTCATTTTTTTTAAATTAGGAAAGCTAATAGGAAAATACATTAAGCATCCAAAAAATGTCCCATGTATCTTGTAAGCGCGCACACATACAGGAAGACACACACACATGCTCCCTGCCTCTGTTACCATCCTCCCCTCTTCTCTTTTTCATGAAATTGTAATTTTTCCAAGCATTCCAATCAGCCATTAACTGTGCCTTTTGTGCTTTCCAGAATGGTGGTTGAACCCAGTCTGCAGGATGAAAGCGAGTTCTTGTACGCGGCACAGCCTGAGTTATTGCGGTACAAGACGGCCCAGCTTGCGGTAGAGAAGGTCGTGGACTGGTATCAGACCCGAGCCGAGGACATAGAGCATTACGCTGGGCAGGTGAGGGCTGCTGACTGCTGCTGCTCAGCGACGCCAGCGGTGCTGCCGGGACCCTCTGGCTTTGGCACGTGTGTTGCTGCCGACAGCGGTGCCAGGATCATGTGTGTAGCGGACGAGGGGCGAATGGATAGTTCTTACTACTTTTATACAAGAAGAGCTGTTCACAGTTTTTCTTTAAAATATAAGCTGCAAAATATGGTCCATAGTGTCCTAGATTTTCCATGTTTTTAATAGCTTAATACCATGTTAATTCATAAGATTGTCGCAGCCTAGAAATGCTTGACCGGTCGGTCTCCTGTCCTATCATGGTAATTGTTGTTTTGCCTTTCAGGAACCTCGTTTGGAGCTTTGTTTCTAATGTTTTGCCTAAGTCTGAGCTGAATTTCTCTCAGTTTCCATGTGCCTTTATTGAGATGCATAACGGCTGCTTAGAGAAGGGCTGTGGAGGACAGACATGAGGGTCGTAGGAGTTAGGATGTCTCAACACTAATCTTGACTCTTCCCCAACTCACCCTGTGACTCTGGACCTGCCACCTGCCTTTTCAGTACCTCGGTTTTTTCATGGGTTAGTTCTTCTACCAGAATCATTGAGAACAAAGAAAATATACAGGAGAGAACGTTAAATATCCGGCTAATTGAATGCTCTGCAATAGTTGTCCTCATCTTAGGGAAGAGAAGCTGGCAATTCCAAGCCAAGAATAGCTGAACGCACTTAGAATTCGCACTCAGGGTCCGCCTGGCAGATGGCTTGCTCTTTGTACTGCGGACTTGGCTTCGGGCCACCTGTCTGTCCTACTGTCAGCTTTTCTTCTGCCGGGAAGGGTGAGTCCAGAGGGTGCAGTGAGCAGCGGTCCTTGGAAAGGAACATGTTCCCCTTTGTTTAAACTTCCGTGTAGTGTATTTGGCACACCCTTGTGTCTCCATTTGATAGTTTTCTTGAATTTCTGTTTAATCTAATTCCCATTTTCAGTATTCATAGAATTGAAGATGAATTACTTGCGGGAACTGATGAGAATATTATAGACTAAACTTTTTGGGGGATGGCCAAAAATATTTATGATTGACTTTCCAGGTTTTTGAAGATGGCTAAGGATCATAGTGAAAAATGTTGAAAATCCTAAGCTATCATGATGAAAAGAATCTCTGGAGATTACGTAGTCTAATTTTTTACGTTGTTGGTAGATAAACTAAGGTCCACAGCAAGGAAAGTGAGCCACTTGCTGAGGGATGTACGGTGACAGAGCCAAACAAAATCCAGGTCTCTGTTTGACATTTCTTACGGAGCCCATATAAAAAAAATGAAGTTACACAGATCATAATGGCTGAGAGCAAGATAAATTAACCTAAAAATGGGGTTCT
>NW_017731350.1:11502148-11503364 GCF_001890085.2 Hipposideros armiger
AGGCATTGCAGAAGGATAGGTACTGAAGAGGAACACAAAAGCAAACATTGTTTTTGGAGCAGAATATTATAGTGAAAATAGGATTACCTTGGCATTGTCATTAACGAGCTATGTTGGTTTTCCTGCCTGGTAATGTTGTCAAATTAAATAGAGAAATATGTGTACAACTGCTCTGTAGACTATAAGGCTCAACCAAGTTAAGATGATTGTTTTTCCCTTATTATCTTTACCTTCTGAATTTCTTGCTGATTGTGTTTTTTTTTAAACAATTTGATGCTGACAGATTTGATAAATAAGTTTTGTATTAAATAAAAAAATGCATGTTACTGTTAATGTGATTTTATATAAATTGATTGCAAGATTAGGTTCTATGCAGGAGGATAGATGGGAAAGACTTATTGTTGAGACTTACTGTTGCTTTTCCATTTTAGGTTGACTGTGCATTGTCACTTATTCGACTTGGAATGGAGCGAAATATCCCTGGTTTGCTGATTCTGTGTGATGATTTGGTTACTCTGGAAGCACTGGTTTATGAAGCCGGGTGTGATTTAACCCTAACCTTGAAAGAACTCCAGCAGATGAAAGACATTGAAAAACTAAGATTACTGATGAATAGTGTAGGTTTTATTTTAAATTTCTTTTTAAACATTCCCTATGTACTTTGATTAATGTATGTCTCAAAGCCAAAGATGAAATGTCCTCCAAACCTGAGAACTTGGTAAATAAAGGAAGGTTTCTTGACTTTTTTTTTTTAATTAAATTTTATGAATAAATTACTGAAGGCACCCCAAACTATTTGGGCTGTTTTTGTACCTTGCTTGCCCTTTATTCACACCTATGTCTGTTTTCGGAAGTGTTGAACTTTGACTGTTGACCTCAGTGTGATTATCTGTGAATTTCAGAACTTGTTGTCCGTTATAACTGGGTATTTGATTTAACCTGTGTTTGTTTTGGTTAATTATGTTTTCAGTGTTCTGAGGACAAGTATGTGACAAGTGCCTACCAATGGATGGTTCCCTTTCTTCATCGTTGTGAGAAACAGTCTCCTGGTGTGGCTAATGAGCTATTAAAAGAATATTTAGTAACTTTAGCCAAAGGGGACTTGAAACTTCCACTGAAGATATTTCAGCATTCCAAACCAGATGTAAGTAGAAATGCTAACATCTTAAAAATCTCTGCACTTTTTCTCTTACAGAATTAGGTTGTATTTATCAAT
>NW_017731350.1:11507294-11510928 GCF_001890085.2 Hipposideros armiger
CTTGTTTTGCATATTTAGTTCCATAAAATAGCAAAGTAGCTGTTGGTATTTTTATTGTCATTGTACTGAATTTATAAATTAACTTAGTGAGACTAGTATCTTCGTGATATTCAGTCATCTATTGAAGAAGAGGGTATCCTTCTATTTGTTTGTCTTTTTGAGTGTCTTTCAGGAGTGTTTAAATTTTTTCCTCGTATAGTTTTTGCACATTTCTTGTTCAGTTTATTCCTAAGCCTTTAATTTTATGTTTCTGTTATAAATGGGGCTTTTCTCTATCCTTGTTTTCTGTTTATTATTTATGTATATGAAATTTATTGATTTTTGTATGTTAATTTGTATCCTGAACATCGCTAATTTGTTTATTGCTTGATTCTCTGGGTTTTTCCAGGCATCCTATCTTATCATGTATTGTTCTTTTTTCTAGTTGTCTGTAGTACATAATTTTAAGATGTAAATTTTTTTTGTTTTCCCCCACATTTTCCCTTGCTATGAAGTATGGAAAATAATGTGCTCTGTGTGGTGGGGAGGACTTATTTCATTGACTTCTTAGAAAGTCCTAGATGGGCTCTCTTCTGTTAGCTTGAGGTGGGCAAGTGATGGTGTAATAGTGAGCACTGATGTATTAGGACAGGAATGATGGAAATAAGAGGAAGTGTGTTTTTCTATAGAAAATGAAGTTCAGTTACATCTTATAGGGAATCTAACAGGGCAAGAATGAAAAGTGTCTTAAAAATTTGAGCATTATGACTCACGTACACAATAGACTGTATTAAGGTAGGTATACTGAATGGCATAGGAAGAGAACAAAAATAAATCAAAGGAATGCTTAGAAGAAAAAGGATCTATGTATGAGAATAGTAGGAGAATTTATTTATTGANTCTCTGTCGTCAATATTAGTATAGTTTGAATGTGTCTGTGCATCAGGCTGGATTTTATTTTATTATTTTTTATTTATAAAATACAGTTTTTTAGGCCCAACCCAGATATAATGGATTGGAATTTGGGGAGTATATAATATGCTTTTGACAATTTATTCTGTGATTCTGATGGGAAGCCAGGATTAGGAGCAACTACTTTGAATGTCCATTTCTTCTTTTAAAAGAATGGGAATTCACTACGTATCATAGTCTCTTAGGTGCCAACTTTTCAGTTCTTTTCTGATTACAGAATTGAATGGGCAATTTCAGTTTTAAAATTACTTTTTATAACTTTATATTGTAGGATATTTAGAAAACTCAGAAAAACATAAAGATGGAAATAAAATTATTGTTTTTGGCAATTTTATTGACTAATCTGAAAACCTTTCTGCTTTAAAATATCTAGATGTGTTCATTCAATTATTATTATTTTTTAAATCTCTTACTGCATAGCTGAGCTTCTAAGAAAGCAAAGGACCAAATGAAGAGGGAGGTAGAAGTCTGAGAAATACTCAAGAGAAGGCAGCAGTGGCTGAGTGGGGTGGGGTTTGCAGTTCAGAGTCTCTAGAGCAGTGAATTTTAACACCTCTTTGAGACAGAAGCTGACATCTTTTAAAATGGTTAGTTAGAAGGGAGACTTCTGCATAATGTCAGGACCATTTCTCTTAATTATGAGCCAATTTGAACATTTTTCTCATATGTCTGAGAGGCGTTATCTCTTTTGGTGAATTGTTCATTGCTGACTTTTCCTCATTTTTCACTTGGATTTTTGTTCTTTCTGTGCCTTAATTTTTTAACAACCCACATATATTAGTGTAATTAGCCCTTTTTTTGTGGTATCTATTGTGAATGTTTATCCTAGTTGGTAGGTTGTCTTTAACAAAATCATCTTTTTATTTTTGTTTAGTTAAATTAATCAATTGGTTCTTTTTTTTTTTTTTTAAGATTTTTATTGGGGAATCGGGGGGATGGGAACCGTGCTGGGGAATTGGGAATTGGGGGAAGGGGAACAGACAAGTTGCTGTCATTTTGTTCTTCAGTCTAGTTGTGGAGGATGTTGCTTCACTGGCCCAAGTTGNAAATTCTTGTCAGTGATGCTTCTTGTCTGTGATACTTCTTCCTTACAGCCTTGTAAACGCTTTGTATCTAGTCAGTTTTTTGTTTTACTTGGCAATTTAGCATGTGCCTTTTGAATAAAACATGCAGCCATTTGCCTGCGTTGAAACATGTCAGCTTCAAAGCAGAGAGCAGTGGTGTGGCCGGGCTCGTCTCTTCCAAGCCAGTCTCTGTGTGCCTATCAGCGTTACCTTTCCGCTACATGAATTTGACCCTGTCACAATCTGTGGAAAACGCCGGTGTGTTTCGCCGCCCGCAGGGTAAACGTTGGCTCTCTAAAGTGGCGCAGAAGGTTCTTTGCGGTCTGCTTCTGTAATAGTCTGCCTCTTTTGCCTCATCCCCCTCCAGGAATGCACTAGTTCACTTGCTCTGCACTTCTCATGGCTTCTTCACCCTGCGGGCTCTTTCAGGCCTCTTTGTGTCCTTATAGGTTGTTTCCATAGTTTGGGATAGTCAACCCCCCTTTCCTGCCTTTAAAAAAATACCCACCTGTCCTTCAAGACCCTGCACTCTAAGATTCCCTTGATTGTGAAACCTGCTGCGACTTATCTGCTGTGACAGGTCTTGTACCTGTGTCTGTAATATCCCGTGTCATACTGTGTTGTAATTATTTGTTCACGTTTGTCTCTCCCTTGCTTTGTTTTCACTGTATGTTCACTGTGTTTCATGTCTTTCTTTATTACCAGGGCCTAGTATGGTGCCTTGTAGAGAGCAAGTGCTCAGTAAATTTTGGCTGGGCAAATGAATGAATGAATGGATGAATGAATGAAATTGGGTTTTATTTGATGCTTTAGATCACTTGATTGCATTTGTTTGCTTTGGTGGGATTGTGCTTGGAGCATTGTTCTTATTTTACCTGTTTACAAAAATAATGTATCTTGGATCTGCCATGAATCACGCACCAAGTATTTTTAGTAATATAATGGGCACAATGATTTCTGTATCAGACAGCTTAGGCTAAGTTATGCTGCATTAACAAATGACCTCTAAATCGTAGCAGCTCACAGCAGTAAACATTCATTTCTCACAAGTGTCACCTAGGCTGTGGTTAGGCTTCTGCTGTGTTCCATGTCTTATTCATTCCAGGACTCAGGCTGAGAGAGCAGCTCCCTTTTCCAACTTGTGGCGCAAGAAAAAGGACAAAGTAGAACCACTCAGTGTCTCTTAAAGCTCTAGCTTACAGTGGCTGGAGTTCCTTCCTCTCACATGTCACAGGCCAAGGGACGTACCTCGTGGAGCCCAATGTTAACAGAGCAGGGAAGAGTGATGGTACCCGAGGAGCGGGGGAGTGAGTAATTAGGAACAAGGACACAATCCAGGCTTGTCTTCCTGGCGTTCTCAGGTGCTTTATGACATCCTAAAGCCCTCGTCATTGGCTGTAAGCCTTTGGTCTTTGCTTGGCCGCCTTTGGAAGGTGGAACTTGTGAAGAAACTTGGAGAAGTCTGGATAGAAATGACTTAGGAATAAAATATTTTTCCTTTTTGTATTGTTCTCTGTCATCTATATTAGTATATTTTGAATGTGTCTGTGCATCAGGCTGGATTTTATTTTATTATTTTTTATTTATAAAATACAGTTTTTTAGGCCCAACCCAGATAT
>NW_017731350.1:11513280-11678671 GCF_001890085.2 Hipposideros armiger
ATGGAAATAAGAGGAAGTGTGTTTTTCTATAGAAAATGAAGTTCAGTTACATCTTATAGGGAATCTAACAGGGCAAGAATGAAAAGTGTCTTAAAAATTTGAGCATTATGACTCACGTACACAATAGACTGTATTAAGGTAGGTATACTGAATGGCATAGGAAGAGAACAAAAATAAATCAAAGGAATGCTTAGAAGAAAAAGGATCTATGTATGAGAATAGTAGGAGAATTTATTTATTGAGCCATCATTTATATGTGAGAGACTGTAGAAATCTAGGAAAGTCCCACTGAAGTTAAATCCAAATTGAGATAAAACTGGATTATTGGGGAGGATTTCAATAGGGCAGTGCATTCTTAAGACATTCCGGGTAGGAGCAGAATAAGACAAGGAGATACAATCTGACTGCTGTCGTGTTTAGATAAAGGCCAGACAGAGAGTTTGTTCCTGACCTTTCACATGAAAGGACCACTACCAGGTTTTCAACAGAAGATTTTGAACAGGTGTGATCAAATATGGACTCTAGAACATTTAACTTTTAAGTGATGCTTTAATGTCTTGGGAATGGAAAGGTGGGAAGCAAGGAGGTGGAGGAAAACAGCAAGGACTTTGGCCTCTGTCTCAGCTGCCATCCCGTGTTGTTTCTTGGCTGAAACTGGTTTGTTTGTCTTCCTGGGACACCTTCTTAACCATATGGGCTCTTTATTACTATCTCTTCCCTCAGTTTCTTCCACTTTTGCTGTATGAGAAGTTCTGAAGGGTTGTGAGAACTAGAGTGGCTTAGCTCAGGCTCTGGAGCTGTTACCGGAGAGCAGGCCCTTCTTGGCGCAGTGTCCAGGTTCTTGGCATCTCGAGCAAAGAATTGAATGAGACACAGAAGTAAAGTGGTGCAAGAGCAATTTATTAGAAGTGAAAGTACACTTCAAAGAGTTTGGAGCTGGCCAAGCAAAAAAAAAGAAAAAGAAGGAGCTCGAAAGGCCCTGACTGGCAAGGGCTTGGAGTTTTTATCCTTTTTTTCTTTAGAATGGGCTGTGTCTTTCCAGGTATAGGACTACTTGATTGGCACCTGTGATTGACAAGTGGCTATTACGTCTTCTTTTTAGACTGTACATGTGCCTTCCCAGAGTTCAGTCTGTTATAATGATATTAATGAACTTCCGGGCATATGTATGATATTATAATGATGGTATAATGAGGCCCGGGTGAAATGAAGGTTGTGGTGGCTTTTACTGCATAGATGTGGGTGACTGGTCTAATCTAGTTGGGTATTTTGTACCCATTTGTTTCCCTGCAGGGGTAGATAATTGCAATGAAAAAGGGGAAGTTTTGGGTCGAGAGGGGAGGTCTTTTGGGCAGTTGCATCCTGTGGTTGGATGTGCAGGAATGCAGAGACCCAATGCCTGCCTCTAACTGCCTGCCTTGTTTTCCCTTTGAGAGACGTGATCCCCATAAAATCTCTCTGGGCAGTTGAGGGACAGGAGGCCTTTTCTTCTGTATCTACTTCCTGCTGGGCAGGGGCGTAGAGCTGTCCCTGCCTATTGGGGGATTCATGGAACTCTCGCCCTAGCTGATCTTAGATGAGAGGAAGGGTCTTGAGATCCGCCTGGAAGACCGTGTTGGCGTCTTTGGCCGGGACTGGTAATCTTGCTGGGGTATCATCTGTATCTCTTGTTTTTCCTGAATGAGGAAAAAAGAGATTTTAATTAGTAAATGTCTTAAAGAGCAGAGCTCAAAGCTATTTAGGTGAGGTGGCTACTTGATGAAAAATCTGTCCGCTGGATGGAGCCTGTTGCCACTTAACCGGTTATTCAGGTGGCATCAGTGGGTCCAGGAGCTGGGCCTGGAATGGGTTGGAAAGAACATTAGGCTTCAGTGATTACAATCAACAAGTATAAATCACAAGTTTCAGGGCAATTATCTAAAACGGGGTAGGAGCTAAAAAAAACTGGGAAAAAGGAAACTTTAAGGAAAAGGAAACTTAAAATCCCTACAAGAAAGAAAACTTAAAGTTTTTAAGGGGTCGGGGCTACTTGCTTGGCCCATATCAGAGCCAATTGCCTGTGTTTGAATCCAGGCTTGACTGCACCCAGCTCTGTGCTTTCAGCAAGTTATTTGTCCTCTGCCTCAGTTTCCCCTTTGTGTAAAATGGAAATAGTACTAGTACTAACCTTACAGGATTGTTTTGAGGATTTATGAACTAAACCATGTAAAGAACTTAGAAACAGTACCTGGCACATAATAAGCAATCAGGAAAAGTTAGCTATTTTAATTAATTTTTAATAATACTGCCTTTTACTATGCCTGCTTGTCTCTAGTTCATCAGCTTGTCACTTTGCAGCCTTGGATAACTTTTTGTCAAGTGTTGATGTCAAATTAATGATATATTTTTTTTCTTAACATCTTGGAGAAAGATAATGTAGTCCTTTAACTCAACTACTTTAAACAAACTTTATTTCTCTGGTAAACTTGAATGTTGTTTCTTCTTTCATCCACTGATGTGATTTTTTACTGAGACAATGCCTTCGTTTGGCAGTTTCTCTCCATCACCTTCCTGCTTTGTGTTTCTACTAAGATGTTGAAAACCAATAGATCTTTATTCTGGAAATTATCTCATTATTTTGTTGTTGAAAGGGCTCCAAGAAAATAGTTTGAAACTTCCATTTTGGTTTTAGTGGTGGTAATAATGTAAGCATTACACATGTATTAATTTATTTAATCCACACAACAATGCTATTAGGAAGATGTTGTTAATACCTCAGTTTCATAGATGAGAAAAACAAGGCACACATCTGTTATTTTTATGTCCCAGAAAGTACTCTAAGAACAGGAGTCTGTGGTTTGCAGTGGAAGTGATGTGTCCTCTATAGAAAGTGACCCAAGGTAGCCATCTTTCTGCATCAGAATACAGAGCATGTGCTGGGATTTAAATTTTACTGCATTACAATGTGACTTCTTTGAAATAGAATGTCAGTACTATTTAGTTAAATGACTAATACATTATGCATATTGAAAAATAATAGATTCAAACGTCTCTGAATATTAGTTAAGGAATTTTATATATTTTTTGTAATTGAAACACATAAAACTTGGCTTTAGGGTTAAAAATGTTTTTAATGAATTGCCTTTTTAATTCACTGTGTTTCTTCTATCTTCAGTGGGTCATAAATTGAAGAATCTGCTTTTAGCAGATGCGAAGCTTATGGGTACAAATTATCTTTTCTAACTGATTCTGTAATTAAAATGTGATTTCATTTAGAATTATTAAAGATCCCAAAAGTCTGTAAGCTACAGAAAAATCAAGATTTCTGCATCTGATTAATTGCACTATTTAATATTCTGTTTTCAGTCGTACTGGGATATGAAAAAAGTGACTATAAATCTATTGACAGTGTGCTTTATTTTCTCCAGCTGCAGCAAAAAATTATTCCCGATCAGGACCAACTGATGGCTATAGCATTAGAGTGCATCTATAACTGCGAGCGAAATGACCAGCTCTCCCTTTGCTATGACATTCTAGAGTGTCTGCCACAAAGGGGGTATGGGTAAGGATCCACAGTGTGCCGATCTTACTGTGTCTTTTTAGTCAGTTAAAACATTGCTTCTCTGACTATCCATTACAGAGAATTTGGGGAATGTAAAAAGGTATAAAGAAAATGAAATCATCTGCAAATCTTTTGCCTAGAGATCAACTTTTGTTTTTCCAGCAGTGTTTTGGAAGTCACTATAATTTTGTCAACCTTGATAATTATTCATTGAAAAACAAACAAAAATAGCATGGCCATCACAGCAAAAAATGCTGTTTGAAGTGGATAGACAGTGATATGTCTTCGTTTTAAATTGTGTTTCTAGTTAAGCATTTTCCATGTTTGTGAGCTAATTGTATTTCTTCTGTGAATTATTTGTTCTTGCCCTTTGCCTGTAGTAATCCCTTTAAAAAATGACGTATGAATATATGTAATTTATTTTATCTTTCAGTTTTATTGAGATATAACTAACATACAACGTCATATAAGTTTAAGGTGAACATTGTAATGACTTGACTTACATATATTGTGAAATATTACCACAAATTCAATTAACATCCATAATCTTATATAGATACAACAACAGCAACAAAAAAAAAAGCAAATTTTTTTTTTTAGGATTTACTGTCTGAGCCACTTTCAGATATAAGAGACAGACACACAGCAGTGTTAACTGTAGTCATGTTGTGAATCACATGTCTAGTACTTATTTATCTTATAACTGGAAGTTTGTACCTATTGAGCACCTTTTGATCTTTTTTTCTATGAGTTTGGTTGAGTTTTTTGTTTTGTTTTTTTAAGATTTTACATATAAGTGAGATCTTACAGTATTTGTCCTCTGTCTGACTTATTTCACTTAGCATAATGCCGTCAAGGTCCATGCATATTGTAAATAAAAGCAAACCGGATTTTTTTTTTCCTGGCTGAACAGTATTTCATTATGATATATCACATTTTCTTTACCTAGTCATCCATCAATGGACACTTAGGTGGTTTTTATGCCTTGGCCATTGTAAATAATGCTTTAGTGAACATGAGGGTGCAGCTATCTCTTCAACATAGTAATTTCATTTCCTTTGGATATGTACCCAGAAAGGGAATTGCTGGATCATATGGTAGTTCTCTTTTTAATTTCCTGAGAAATGAATACATAATTTTTAACTGGGCTTATGTTTGAATGGAAATTTATTTAACATTCTTTTGGATCATTAAGTTGCATGCAAATCAGATTTATGTTCTCTTTTTTGAAAGTTAAGGAATGATTATTGCCTTAATCACACTTTTAAATCTAGTATGTATTAGAAATTTCACATCTGGACAAGTTAATAACAACACATTGAAGGGCACTGAGCGAAACATTAGCAGACCTGTTTCCAGGCCTTTGCGACTTCAGCTGAGTCTCTTAGCTTCTCTGGTCATGAGTTTTCTCATTTGTGAAGTCTGGTATTTAGACAACAAGGCCGCCTCATGCTATGTATTCTCTTTCTCTTTGACCTTTATTTTTCTCCTATTTCTCTCTTCTTTTCTCCCTCTGAGAAACGGAGATTTCCTTCCAAGGAGATTTTTATTTTTGTGTGTGTGAAATGAATGATAGAAATCACCAATTTTGCAACCCATTGTGAAATAATTGTTTTATGCAGTCATTAATGGTACTGAAATGAGGTGAAAGATTGATGGGGAAAGGACGTTTGCATGGTACCAAAGTATTACCCCAGCAACTGTATTTTATTTTATTTTTTGTAATTTCAAAAAGGAAATTTACCTTAATAAACCTTTGATCAAATCATCAAATATAGCTGACTTACAGTCAGACAACCTGACATTAAGTGCCTCCTGGTAAGATACACTATGAGGTAAAATTGTTTACCCTGAATCTAATCAGTCCTTTATGTCAAACTTTTAGTTTACAGTAAATGCAAGGACTAAGGGAACAAATTAAATAACACCATGAAGGCAACAGCCCGATAGATAACATACAGAACATGAGATATTCTATAAGTCAACTGGTCTCTTCACTTTGAAAAGTCATTGTCATGGAGAAAAACAAATTGGTGGGGATCAGGAGGTATTGTTGTTCTCAAGCCAGGAGTCCAAAGGGACATAATCCCCTTCTAATTTTTAACTATAAAATAAGGTATGAAGTAGTTAAGCCCAAGAGATTAGAAGACTTGTTGTAGATAAAGAGCCATTGGCTGTCTCACCTTCCCCATCCTTTGATACCTGACTTCATAAGGCAAACACTCATTATAGATAATGTTTTTCTTCTTGACTTTGTCTCTGTCAGCTGGAGACCGCCTTTGTTGCCCCTGAATCAACTAGGTAAAAACCATTGACTTCCAACCAACATTATCATTTTTAAAAGTAAATGCATAGACTTTTTCAGCAAGATCAAATAGGCATAAATATCAACTAGAGCTTATCTATTAATTTTTAAAAAGCAATTTCCTACCATGAGAAAGTCATGGTATCGGTAGAATCATGATATTAAAAGCACACTTTTTATGTAGATACGACAGGGAGTTAGTATATTTGTTTTCAAAAAGTGTGTAGGCTGCAAAACTGCTTCTCTTGTATGTGTGTGGCTGAAAGCCTTTTTGCCTTCAGTAGAATGATTTCTAATCTAGCAGATTTATTTTTTGTAAATACAAAAAATGGCTTGATACTCTTTTGTCCCATTTCTTTCTTAATGACTGTATTTCACAGTTATGATTGTTTAAATAATATAGGGCTTCAGGATATTTTCTGAGGTTCTCTTTGTTCTTCATGTCAAGTTTGTCAATTTATACTCGCCTAGTGATCAGTTGTTTATTTTTAGTGGTTAAATGGTTGTTATTTAACCAAATGGCAAACTATGTATTATTTTGCCATTTAGGAAATGAACAATTGCTTATTTAAGCAAATTAAATATTTGTGCATCTTACCTAGGCAGTGTATTCCATGTGGCTGAAGATAATCTTTGGTCATTATGTTGGTGAATGTCAGTTCACAAAGGAAGAAGACTGAATCTTGAAAATCAATGGCCATTGTTTATTGTGCAGCTATCAAATGACAATTTAAAAAATATTATTCCCGAATGAGTATTTAATGGAAGTTAGCTCTGACAAACTGTGTGTGTTTTTTTAAAGACTTTCAGTCGCATATACCCTAATTTATCAACTCTAGTCTGAGACCTAAAATTTGGTTTAAAAAGATGTCTTTGTATATTGCACTAAATTACTGCCAAATAGGTTTAGACAAACAAAAATTACAGTTTAAAAAATAATGGTGCTTTTGTGCTGAACTGAGGTGAGGACATTTTTAATTTTCAAGTCCAGACAAAGAATTTTATTTGTTCTTTCTATTACTAAAACCCTAAGATCTTGCTGGAATCCAGTTGGCGCATTGGTTGGAAGGCACCTAGAGAATGTTGTTCTACTCTAGTATTGTTTATCTTAATCTCTTGAGACATGCAATGTACTGACTGAGTTCAGGAGATAAGACTGGAATTTTACCTGGACAGTGTAAAATGGTTATATATTGAGTATAAGGGAAACATCATTTCTGTTTTTCACTTAAGTGAGTTTTGAATTTTATTTAAAAATCTCCGACCGAAACATAATTTAAACTTTTTTCTCTTAATCCTTTAGTCAAAAGACAGAGGTAACTGCTGCTCTTCATGACATGGTAGACCAACTGGAACAGATTCTCAGGTGAGAAAAATGACAGCCTGTGTGGCTCTGTGATGATTGAGGAGGTCTATCCAGGAAATATTACTTCAAATGTGTCTACTGGTCATTTCCGGTTTTACCTTGTATATATTTGACTCTCTTGGGGGTGAATTTTCTTAATAACAGATGTTCTACCAGCTTATTTTACAAACTGCTAGAGTAATAAGAACATGGACTTCGAAAACTGGTAAACCTGTGTTGCCACTTACTATTTGGTCTTCGGAAAAGTCATGACGCATGTTTACAACAGATGGCACTAGTTCATTTTGGGAAGTACTAGAGTCATTTGCATTGATGTTATTGCTATGTCATTTGACAGCTGACAGTTCTAGTTTCATTCTAAAAAAAAAATTGAGCAATTTGTTTGACTTTTGGAGATTTTACAAGTTGAAGATGGAAGACCAAACTGCATTTTCTCCATATTTTACTGTTTTACTTCCATAAATGGAAGAACGCGTGTCAAGCTTGTGAAAAGTGCATAAAGTTTACGGGACAATGCTCTACAAGAACGTCAGTGCCAACGATGGTTCACGAAATTCCATGCTGGTGATTTTGATCTCAACGACGCTCCTCGGTCAGGGAGGCCCACTGAGGTTGATGAAGACAAAATAAAGGCATTGATTGAGTCAAATCCATGTTACATGACACAAGAGATTGCAGAAACATTGAACATCCATCATTCAAGCGGTCACGACCACCTGTGGAAACTAGGATACATAAGCAAGCTCGATATTTGGGTTCCACATGAACTCAAAGAAGTTCATTTGACAGCGCATAAAACATCTGCAATATGCTAATTAAACGTGAGGAAAACGATCCTTTTTTGAAGTGACTGATAACTGGTGATGAGAAGTGGATTGTGACAACAATGTGGTGCGCAAACGGTCTTGGTCCCGACGTGATGATTCGCCTCAAATAACATCGAAAGCAGACATTCATCAGAGGAAGTTTATGCTGTCAGTGTGGTGGGATTTTAAAAGTGTGTTTTTCGAGCTCCTACCAAGGAACCAAACAATCAATTTGAATGTGTACTGTCGGCAATTGGACAGTTTGAATGAATCCGTCATCCAGAAACATCCAGAACTTGTTAATTGTAAAAGAGTTGTGTTCCATTGTGACAATGTGAGACCACACACAAGTTTGATCATGCATCAAAAATTATTGGAGCTTGGGGCCGGCCCGAGTGCCTCAGTTGGTTAAGAGCTCACTCAAGAGTGGGAGCTCTGAGCAACAGCGATTTGAGTCCCGGCCCGAGCTGAGCAGCCGCTGAGCTGCCAACAGGTGGCAGGATGGCTCAGCTTAAAAAAAAAAAAAAAAATTATTGGAGCTTGGATGGGATGTGTTGCCACACCCACCATACTCGCCTGACCTTGCGCCATCAGAGTTCCACTTGTTTCACTGTCTTCAAAACTCCTTGCGTGGTATAATATTCAATTTAGATGAGGCTATAAATTAGCACCTTGTTCAATTTTTTGCAAATAAAGACAGGTCCTTCTATGAATGAGGAATTATGAAGCTCACTGAAAGATGGCACAAGGTTATCGAACAAAACGGGCAATAGATCATTGATTGATCTTTGTTCTTTATATAGATAGATGACCTTTGAAAAACTTAGACAAAATACATCATGAGTTTTCCAAAGACCCGATAGCTATGTGAGCCTTAAGCCTAGAGTTTTCATATGTCTAGTATCTAACTCATGAGTTTATGGAATTAACATTAGATGAGGCATTTAAAGTGCTTCACACATAGTAGGTACACAAGAAATGTTAGTTCCTGCAGTAATTATTGCATCTATCAGCAAACAATGTTTGTCATGCTCCTAACTTTTCCTTTTTGGGGCACAATACATTTAATTGTATGTCTGGATCATAGCAAACAACACTAAAGCCTTCACATAACTGTAGTAATATTATTTTACCATCACAATGAAAAGCTAAACTCACTCTCTCTGAGACTGAAATTTCCCAATTTGCCATTTAGGAAGCCTAATATTTATTAGTACAGTAAAACCTTGGATTGTGAGTAACTTGGTTTGCGAGTTTTCTGCAAGATGAGGCAACATTTGTAATGCATTTTAACTTGGTAAATGAGTGATGTCTTGCAATACGAGTAGTTTGTTTCTGGAACAAATTATGCTCACATACCAAGGTATTACTATATTTATTTTTATGTGTGTGCATAATTGTGTTTGTGTATCATTTTTAAATATTTGTATAAAAATAAGATTTGAGGCATAATAAACTTTGTCCTTCCATTGTGAAATTATAGAAATGATAGGTAATAACCACTTTATAAAGGTAGTATGTATAGTAAAGGATAATAATTTGGAATCTACTAATTAGAAATTTTATTCAGGTTAAAGGGCTTTAGTGTAAAGATATTTTGAGTTAAATTTAAGGCAACATTCTATATTTGTGTACCATAACGTGAATTTAATGAAGAATTAACTGTTTAATTTCCTCAGGACCTCTATTTATTATTACTTATCCTGATTCTTATTAATCTATGTTCTGAATGTTATATAGTTGTTTGCTTGCTTGTTTGTTTTTTTGTCTTGGAAAATGTTTACTAAATCAAGCGTTTCCTTTTATAGGTTGACTTGTGTCTCTCTTTTCTTCAACCTCTCTGAAAAATTGAGCGTAATTAGACTAAAATTTACAGGGTTAAGTAAATATAGAGTCATTCCTTTTTTTTTTAAGATTAATTTCTTATAAATCTGTGAATTTTTAAATTTTTTTTTCATGATTTTTTATTAGTTTCAAGTGTACAAAACAGCATAGTGATTAGACATTTATATACCTCACAAAGTGATAACCCCAAGTGTACTACCCATGTGACACTGTATATAGTTATTACAATATATTATTTTATTTTTATTTTTTAATTAGTTTCAGGTGTACAAAGCAACATAAATCTGCGTGGTTATTTTTGTTTCCCTAATGAAGTTGAGAAGAGCTACTTCAAAGAGATGCAGTGAAACAAACACAGTTTATTTTACTCTGTGTTCCTGGGCATAATAACTATGGGTGACCCTCATAGTCACATGTGCTTTCAGTACCTCAAGGAAGCTGTAACATCCTGTAGGTTTCTGGATGATACCCAGGCCTTTCACTGCTGAGCTTAATTTACTGACCTTTTAAAATAAGAACTTTCTGTTCCTGTTACACCACATAGCCATTAATAGTTGATAAATGTTTTAATATACATAATGTCAGGTGACATGACCCATAAAACCCTATCTTTATGAAGAGTTACTGAATTCTATCAAGCCTCTTTATAAGCCCAGTAGTAGTTATTCATAAATGTGAGATTTGGAGAGAGAACCTAGGTGTATGTATGATGCTGATAGTTATGGAATGTGATAGCTCAGGAAGATTCATATGCGACCAAGAAAGTATGTAACATACCTTGTATTTTTATAGAATGTATTCTTTTTTTTTTCCATTCTAAAAGGAGCTATATTTGTTAACCAAATTGTGAGCGTCTCTTGTGCCATACATTTTAAGAACTGACAGTGTGAATCACAATTCTAAATAGTCGAAATTGTATTTCTCAAGCATTATTGTTGTACGTGGGAATCATGGCATGACAGGCAGAATTGAGAGCTGATCTCCTAGCCTCCCAAAGCTGTCCCACCCTTTGATAATGGCGATGTATAATAAGAAATACCAGGAATGCCAAAAAATGTATACACATGACTTGTTTCATCTTTTGTTATCGGTATATATTGAGTATTATAATGTTAATACAGTTTTTTTCTTTATAGAATGTATTCTTAAGGGTGATTGAGCCTTATGATATTTCTGTGGTTCTCCAACTATAAAATTTTTTGCCTTTTACTTTTCTAGCAGCTTGTCTATAACAAAATACTCAGGAGGATTGTTAAAAGTTAAAGCTGTGTACTGAAATGATAGATTTGGCTTATTTTACTGACTTGATGCTTTTAGAGTACAGGGAAATTGTACTGAAAGATTTTGAGATAAAGATATGTCATGCTTTTTTTTTTTAAATGTGTTACTTCTTCCAAGTATATTGTAATAAAAGTCAGGGAAAAAAAGATTAGATATATAATTATTAGCTACCTTTTAATTAATGTAATATGTAAATTTGGGGCATTCTTGATGCTGCTTTTTTTTTTTTCTTTAAATACTAAATACCTAAGAGCTACTTGTACATTTGAGATTCTTAGACTTTTTGTGTGGTAGCAAGACTTAAAATTCTTTTTTGCTTTCACTTACAGCGTGTCAGAGCTTTTGGAGAAACACGGACTTGAGAAACCAATTTCGTTTGTTAAAAACACTCGGTCTAGCTCAGAAGAGGCACGCCAGCTGATGGTTAGATTGACCAGGCTCACTGGTCGGAAGTGAGTAATACAATTAATCGATACTTGTATATGATTAAAAATAAGTGCTGCACTTTGCCTTTTGGTTCAATCTCATTAAGTTATAATTGACCAACAACAAATTGCACATATTTAAAGCATAGAATTTGATAATTTATATATATATATATATGAAACCTCTACGTTCACGATAATAAGCATATCCCTAACTCCTAGTAGTTTTCTCTTGCCCCTTCATTACTCCCTCCCTACTGCTTCTCCCATTCACACTACCTTCTCCTTTTCTCCTTTCCGGCTACCTCTGATCTATTTTTTTGTCCCTGTATATTACTTTGCATTTCCTAGAATTTTATGAAAAAGGAATCATGCAGTACACTTTTTTTTTTTTTGCTTCATCTTCTTTCAGTCAGCATAATTATTTTGTCATCCATGTTATACTATGGGTCAATAATTATCTCATTTTATTTGCTGAATAGTATTCTATTGTATGAATTCATCATACTTTGTTTATTCAGATGTCGATGGACATTCGGGTTTTTTTGAGTTTTGCCTTTGATGAATAACACTATGAATTTCATGTACCCGTCTATTGTGGATGTGTAGTTTCATTTCTTTCAGACGAATCCATAAGAGTGAAATGGCAGGATTGTATGGTAGGTGGATGGTTATCTTTTTAAAAAACTGGCAAACTGCCTTCCAAAGTCATTTGTACCATTTTATTTTCTAGCCCGTCTTGTTGGAGGGTTCCAGTGCTCCATATTCTTGTCAGTATTTGGTATGGTCAGTCTTCTTAAGTTTAGCGATTCTGATAGATATGCAATGCATCTGATTTTGGTTTTAATTGCTTTCTTTAAAAAATAATAATGTGAAACATCTTTTTATGTTCTTATTTGCCATTTATATATCTTCTTTGATCATTTTAAAAACTTGGGTTATTTTCTTCTTACTGATTTTGAGAGTTTTCTTATATATTCAGGATACAAGTCCTTTATTAGATTTGCTTTGCATAGACTTTCTCCTGTCTGTGCCTTACGTTTTCATTCTCTGACCTGTGTCTTTTTAAGAGAATACTTTTTAAAATTTTGATGAAGTGCAGTTTATTTTTTTCTTTTTTGATTGTGCTTTTGACATCATCTTACGAAACTTTAGCCACAAAGCTTTTCTCCTACCATTTCTAGTAAAATTTTATAGTTTTGTAGATTTATAGTAAGTCTTAAAACTAGATAACTTTAGTCTCCTAACTTTGTTTTTCTTTTTCAAAGTTTTGTTTATTTTAGGGCCTTTATATTTCCATATGAATTTGAGAATCAGCTTGTCATTTTTGCAGAAATGTCTCAACACAGGATGTCTTTTCATTTACTTACGTTTTTAATTTCTTTCAATGATTTCTGTAGTTTTCAGTGTACAGGTCTTGTACTTATTTTAAGTTTATTCCTAAGTATTTTATTGTTTTTGGTATGTTATTGTAAATGGGACGGTTCATTTCATTTTTGGGTTGTTCATTCCTAGTGTGTAGAAATACAATTGAATTTTGATATATTGATCTTGTATCTTTCAGTTTTGCTGGACTCATTTATTAGCTCCGATAGTGGTTCTTTTTTGTTTGTTTTTTTCAGATTGCATAGGATTTTCTATATACCAGATATGTCATCTGTGAATTGACACAGGTTTACTGCGTTCTTTCCAATGTGTATGCCTTTTATTGATTTCTCTCTTTTCGTTGGTATTAGCATGATATATTTTTTGGTATACAGCATTGTCCATAGCTCTTCCCATTTACCTTTTACTTTTAATTAATTTTTGTATCTGTGTTTGAAGTGCGTTTCTCACAGGCAGCATGTAAGTTGGGCCTTTCTGTCAAGACGTGATTTGGAGAGAGCCAGGCTGCCAGGTGCTGCTTAGTTACGCTGGGATTGTAAGGGCGTTAATACCCATCACACCTGCCCTCCAGCAGTAACAGCTGTAAGAGGGTAGATGGATAAACCTACACCTCCCAGATGACTCCTGCCATGCTGAGCCTCAATTGACGGTGGTAAATGGCTGACGTAACGCAACCAGTCTTGGCTTGTTCAAGGAACTCTCCTTCCTAAAAAATCCCTGTTTGTGTATCTCTGTCTCTCTTCCTCTCTCTTTCAACAGTGTGCTCTAGTTATTAACATGTGTCATTATGTCCCCTTCTAGATCATAAGCTTCTCCAGGGCAAGAGTCGTAGTCACTGTACATCTAATAGGGGACCTTACATAGCAATGGCCCTCTCTCAATAATTATTAAATGAATAATTTAGAAGGTTTGGCAACTCAAGCCTTAAGGTTTCTTTACCACTGTAAACAGATGGTCAGTATTTCTGGTCATGTAATTCTACTCTAGAACCTACTCTTTAATAGGAAAGACTTGCTGTTGCTGCCAGGTGACCTACCATCTTTCCATTGAGTCCCTCAGGTACTTCTGAAGTCTTGGAAGTTAGTTTCTACTCATGGCGTTCTACTTACTGCAGATATGTAAGAGAATGGCTTCTTTTTTCAAAGTAGTCAACTCGAGATGAATCTTGATTATTTCATGCATGCTGCAGTAACTTTGCCTTCAGCCCTACAGACTAGTCTTACGCATTTTCTAAATGGTGGCAGATTTCATCGGAATCTGTCAATAGTCAAGTTTTAACATCTTGAGCGCACTGCTATTTCTCCCTGGAAAATACGCTTTCATTCTAGAGCTGTAACTCATCCATAATGTTTGTATTCAGAGATCGAGCGCTCTGTTAATTTGCACACTCCTTGTACAGGGCCTTCAAGTTCTATTCCTGGTTTTTATTTACTGAATGTATTCTGAAAAGGCCATTGTAAATAATGTCTTATAATTTATTTTAATTAGAACCTGTACTTATGGCTAGCCATGTGTAAGAAAACAATAATACCATCTGTGCTGATGGTGATGGCTTCCAGAAGAACAGCTGGGCCGCGAGAACTTGAATTCGGCTAGACAGGGCCTGGGTCTGATTCTATCAAGCAGGTGCAAGGTGGACACGCACTTCATCAAGCATTTTGCCACTTCTCTGCTGCCAAATCTGAATGAACCCTCTAATTTTTGAAGCCCACCCAAAGAGTTCACATACCAGGGTCTGACTAATGGAAACATTTTAAGGGATTATCCTAGAAATCTTGCAAATATATCAGTTTGTTTTGTGTATTTGTATAGTAGAAAAAATGGGTTCTTTTATGCTTTATTGCCAATGGGAATGAAAGTAATTGTTAATTTTGTGTAATATAAAATGCTATAAGCAAATGAAGCATATGCTTTTAAAAAATTTTAGGGGAAAAATTCCTGAAGATGAGAATTCTCACAGGTTTTCCCTACAGCAATGTTATTATGCACAGTCTATTTGCCCTGTTTTTAATGCATGAAAAAGAAAAAGATGCATGGAGAAGAAACGTCCATTTGGTTTTTGACAAACACAAACCAAAACAAAATCTGCCCTTTTCAAACAATGAGAATCATGATTATGTAGAACTTCAAGACTAGAAAGTGAACATAAATGATGATTTCAAGCCCACATATATTTAGCAAAGATGAATGTTTGAAAGAGACAGAGAGAATATAGCACAGCCTCCTTCTCACTAGACAATAGTAGTAATCATAGATGTGACTATAGAGAAGCGAAATATTAACTTTCAGATTCATTCATTCATTTACACTTACTGAATATTATTTTATACCAGAAAAATGGAGGGAGTGCCTTTTCATATATTCTCATTTAAGTTAATCCTGACAATATACAAAAAGGCAACCTGAAGCTCAGAGAAATTCAGAAATATGTTTAAGTCCGCACAGATAATTGACTTTGTTTTCATTATATTTAGGAACATAATCTCATCCATTCTTTGTCACTCGGTGAGATGCACTTTAAGTAAGGAAACTGAAATTCGGGACTATTAAGTGACTAGCTCAGAATCAAGCGCTAATATGTGAGATAATCTGTTAACAAAGCCCCTTCCCGCTGTGGGAGAATCTGAACCATTACTTCTCTAACTCTGTAACCCTGAATGCCAGTGGGAAATGGTATTGGAGCAACCAGATTGTGTTCGCCTCACTGCTTGTATAGAACTGGTCCCTGACTGATAACTTGCCTCAGAACTGGAGGAATTGTAGACAAATGAGAACACCTGATAGGGGCTTTCTGCTTTGCGTTTTCCTGAGTGTGGTCAGTGGGATGTCCTTGAGGGGATCCTGAAAACTGTGGACCATGACACTTCTTCCTAAGCCAGAAAGGGCAATTCCTGCCCCTTCCCTAGGAGGCGCTGTCTTCTTGTACCTGGGCTGTCACCTGGGAAGAAGATAACCCCTGTGGCGATCTATTGTTAATTGGATCTGTGAACTGCAGCAAGGACTTCCCCTGAAAGGAACAACGGACGCTCCTTGCTGGTGAGCTGTGGTGCCAGCCTCTAGAGGATGCCACGTGTGGCCTGCGGCTGCCCTGTGGGTCTGCATGTGGACTTGAAGTTGAGACGATCCCCTGCAGAGGATTGTAGGGTGATGAAGATGGAATTTGAGACTACTTCTCCTGTCTCCAAGTGCTTTTTTTGCTGTATCCCAGCTGCCTTACCTTACTGTGCTTAATCTTACCTAGAGACTCACAGGTTATTTGCCTTTGCCGTCACCGTTCAGTGCCAGTCCAGCTTTGTGTGTAGGCGGCCGCCGACAGCACCAGCTTGGGCAGCATCTCGAGCACGGATGCACAGCTGCCCGAGTCTCCCCTCTGTCTTTAATCCAAGTTTATGCCTGGAAATTCAAATGAGATTGATTCCTGTTGGTGATTTGGAAGCTTGTGTGACATATAGAACGGTGGTATCAGTTTTTTGTTTTACTGTTGGCCAGTTGAAGAGAGTTCATGTATTGTTTTTCTTTTTTCTCCCCCCACCCCCTCCAGGCAGCCTCCTGTTAGCGAGTCTCATTGGAGAATGTTGCTACAAGACATGCTAACTATGCAGCAGAACATTTACACGTGTCTCGATGCCGATACCTGCTATGAGGTAACTCTATCTGTGTCACATACTTCCTTGGATTTAGAAATTTTGGTGAGAGATTGTTTATCGCTCACAAAAGTGATGGCCGTAAGCTTTGCTATAAGTAGTACTGTGAATAATAGCTGGTAATTGAGTAGTGCTTTATAGTTGGAGGACGTTCTTACCTAATCTCCTAAATTCCCTGTCTTTGTTCACTGTAACACCATTTATTTAGTGGGTTAATCCTCAGCTAGGAAACTCAGAATCATACTGGAGTCCTCTCACTTCCATGGTTTTGGGGTTCCTGAAACTTACGCAATGCCCCTGAGGAAAGCCTGTCAAATCCGCCCTGTCTTCATCTCGGTTAAATTGCAGTAAGCCTTTTCCTACTTGCACATCTCTTTCTAGTTTACCCTGATTCAGAGCATTTTTCTAAAACAGACCTTTTCGTGACACTCCCCTTCTTAAAGTTTGCTGTTCATCCCATATCAGCTCTCAGAAGGTAGCCACCCTTCCTAGCATGGCATGGAAAGCGACAGGACATGCCACCGTCCCTGTCCTCTCTCACCTCTGACACTCCACCGTGCCCCTTGTGCTCCGGTCGGTCACCACGTTGTCATGAGTCCCTCCACGCACCATGCCGTTTCATCTTCCTGCGACTTTGCGTGCATTGCTCCCTTTGCCTGAGTGTATTCCTCCCCTTTCCTCGATTTGAAAATCGCTGCTCATTTTCAGGATGCAGCTCGCTAACTGTGCCTCTAGGATGCCCTCATTGGTCCATCCGTATAACTCGTCTCTATTACAGCCTTGCTTTTAGATGCAGTTACTTATTTCTGTGTGTTTCTTCCATTTGATCACGGGCTCCTAGGTTGGCATCATCATATCAAGTTCACGCCCATATTCCCCAGTGCAAATTGTCATGCCTGGAGCATAGACAATGCTGGGAGTGTAGCCGAGGGGAGTTTAATCATTACGTTGGGAGATACATGTACTTCCACCAAAGTTCTCATAGTTCGTATGGAAAGATTAACCCACAGTAAGCCTAAAAAGGATTCTCATTTGAATTTCCCTATTAAATAAGCTACAGAAAAAATGGTATAGAATACTTCTTGTGGTGCTGTGCTCTGGTACTGCAAAGCATGACCCACTGATAAAATGACAGTTACAAAAATGGGTCTCTAGTTTGTGAAATAGGTTGATATTTTAATTCAAAGTAATTTGAACAAAGAGCACTAATGTAGACTGTTGAGAAATGAGTGGTTTTATATTTGAACTTCAGGTTTTTACATGCTTGAATGAATATGAAGTTCATGGTTACAGTCTCAGACCTTGTACAACTGTTGATACTTCCCGTTTTGTATCTAATGCGAAACTCAAAATCCAATTTCAGGAGAAAAATCTATATGTACATGGGGTCCAAATCCTAACTGTTATTAGGTATGTTAAAATAGTGTTTTTAAGTTGGAGTGGCATTATTTTGGTGTTTTCCTGTTTCCGATTCTGATTGAAAAATTGGTAATAAGTATATTACATGTGAACTAGCTTCTCTGTAATGTCGTAAACAACTTGACACATTACATTGTTTTTGTTATATTTAATCCCTTATTAGGCTTTGATGTTTTAATGACTTCTGGCCATTAGTGTCTCTTTTTTGAGAAAATATTTGAAAGCATAACAGTTTTGAAATGGTTCTAGAAGAAGGTATGACAGATGTGGCAAACTTATATTTTTAAATATTATTTTAGTACCTTTAAATTATGCTATATTGTTTTATTGCCTTTCGGCCATTCTTGAAAAATAATTTGAAAGCTCAGTGGCACAATTTTGAAAATGTTACACAGCCTATAGAGCAGAAATCTATATTGTTCATTTTAGCAAAACTTAAACTTTAGAGTGAGGTTGCATTTTTCAGTGTTGAGCATTTGACTGACTCCTTATGCCTTACTTGAATAAACTAAAGGAATACAGAAAGTTACATCTAAGTCATTTGGGTTACTTGGAGTAAGCCATTTTCACCTGTCAGAAGTCATTAGAGTTGCTCGTTGATAATATACTTTCTATTGCAATTTGTATTTTATAGCAGATCCCTCATAGATATTAAAAATTTTATCCTTATCAGTAATTTCAATAAAGTCCAGTCTAAAGACACCTTACCCGTAAGCCCAGAAACAAGTGAAAATAAGGGGATCCTATGAAAATTGTATAGTCTTACTAATTATAAGGAAACTTGTTTCTTCATGAAATTCTCTCTTTTTTAAAAAATCTATTTCTGTGCTATCCTCATCCAACAGTGGCATCATAGGGTAGAGCATTCTTGGGGGAAGTATTAATTACATATTGATTTTATTAGTGTAGGTTTAAAAGAATCCCTTTAATATTTTTCTGTAGTAACTAAATAATCTCAATTATAGAAAAAAGTTACATTAATTAATGCTATTAGTTGTCTAGTAGAATACAATGATATTTGCATGAATACCTCCCATCTGCTGCTCTTGTTTTATTTAAATAGTTTTAAATTTGCAGATTGGAAAAAAACTCAATGTTATATGGTATATTCTAATTTTAACTAGTAGGTGTAAGTGTTAAATGTGTAGGTTGGCTATTTAGTTTATAAGACTGAATTCAGATGCTTTAAGTAGTCATGAATTATATGTATTATATTCAAAGGTTTTCTTTAAAAAAATTGAAATGGTTCTAGTTTAAGCAGAGTGGGCCCTGTTGAGTTGGGACCATATGTCTAATGGATCCTGCTTTTAATGAGAATGAACTTTAAATATTTTACCCAAGTATTCATTGTAACACAATTAAAATATTATGCTTAATATTGGTTTGTCACTTAAATTGTTTTTTCTTCTGAAAGAGGGCAATTTTTTTTATTGAGGTGTGAGAATCACATAATGTTTTGGGTTGTCAGAAAAGTCATGACACATTTTTGCAACGAAAAACATAGAAAAAATACGTCATGACATTTCTTACAACCCAATAAAATGAACCGTTTTAGAGTGTCCTTCACAGTCATTTAGTACAGTCACCGTGTTGTGCAATGGCTTCCTCCAGGGTGGATAGATTTTTAAATTCATTTCATTTGAATATCAGAGCCTTTATTTGGTTGTGAATCTAATCCTCTTTCTTTAAGCACTAATTCAAGTTTCTTCTTTTTCCAAGATATTTACAGAAAGCCTTCTGTGTTCCAGTCGCCTTGAAAACATCCACCTGGCTGGGCAGATGATGCAGTGCAGCGCTTGTCCAGTAAATCCCCCCGCTATTGCAGCCCATAAAGGGAAACCCCAGTACAGGGTCAGCTACGAAAAGAGCATCGACTTGGTTTTGGCAGCCAGCAGAGAGTACTTCAATTCTTCTACCAGCCTCATGGACAGCTGCATGGATCTGGCCAGGTAGAGGAACTGTCTATTCTTCCATGAGACGGAGTGGGGAGCTAGAATACACCAACTCCATTGTTGGTTTTATTCTTTACTTTACAAAATATATTATCACAAGTATAAATGGATTGTGCTGTATGGGGCACTGTTATTTATTGCTTGACTATAGAAAGAAAATTTAATTACGTTACGAGTATTCATCAGCTTCCTCGTGACCCCTTTTTCCCAGAATGCTTTCCCGTCGTCATTTTTGCTGATTATCTGTAAGGTTTTCTTTCTCTTCTGTTGGAAGAGATTCATGGGGTAGCCTGAAAAGTCAAGTTCCAAAATTTCCAGCACATTTAGGAGATGTCTGTATCCTTCACATGGCTTCCTCTCTGTTTAGGGACAAGGGACCTGATTAGATGATAAAGCTCAAAATTCCCTTCCAGGTGGAAATTTCTGGACAATCAATATAGTTCCCCTCTTGGCTTGTTGTACTGGAAATTTAGTGTTCATCTTTTTATTATTGATCCTTAAAAGCTTTTTTTTTTTTTGCGTAAGGAACATTTGCCTTTTGTCTATCTTAAACATTTTAGCTGTGTTGCCAAGTTTTTATTATATATGATTTATCTTTTAAATTGGTATTTAAATGTTTTAAAAATTGGATTGTTATTCTTTTCTCTTATGGTGTCTGTATTTTGTGCCATCCTCTGAAAGGCCTTTAATTCCCAGGCCATTAAAATCGTTTTTGATGTCGTTTCTTACTACTTTGATGGTTTAATTTTTACATTGAAATTTTAGACCCATTTGGAATTTATTCTGATGTAATCATTGTGGTAGCTTTTTAGATTTATTTCCATCCCCCACTGCCCCAATGATATTGTCATTTCAACTCTAGCAAAACTTGAAGATAACTTATATTTCAGTAGTATCTTACACAGAGAGAATCATGTTTTCTCAAAACATGGTATTGAACTTGACAAAGTTGTTTGAATAGTTAGTATGTATTTTTCTTCTCTCCCAAGGGATTGTATCTCAGATGATGAAAATATCAAATAGAATCACCTTGGAAACTGGGAGTTCTGCTTGACCGAAATTTTTTTGGCGGGTGTTTTCAGAGATCATTTTAAAAACGAGACTGCCTCTATTTCCTCTTCATTCCATCCCTTTCTGTCCCACAAGGACATGCCTTAATTTAAAAAAGATGTCACGTGTATGATGTGGCACCAAACCGATTGAGACCTGTGAGCCCAGAATATTTAAATCTTCACAGTTGCATTAAGTATAGAAAATAGCCCATACATTCTTGTTGACTAAATTATTTACTAAATTTTCCTATTGAGGAAGCAATACATCACAAGATAAAATAGACAATATGGAGAGTATATATGTAGAAAATAAGTCTCCACATTCTAGTTTCCCTGAATTTATCCCTCAGCTGTTTTTTAATCAGTTTCCTATTTTTCCTTCCAAAATATTAAATGTCACCCTCTTCAAATCACAAATAAGTGCTTACTACTTCTCCATACCTTTCTGTATCTTTTTTTTTCACTTATGATCTATATTGAAGGTTTTTCATTTTTTAAATTCTGTTTTGATATTTGTAGAATATTCCATTGCTTGATTTTTATAGAATTTATTTAATTAGTTCCTGATTTAATGTATGTTTTTTTATTTTAAAAACATTGTGGTAGCGAGTATTCATAATTATGTCTGGGTATGTGTGAGCTCATCTGTATTATAAATTTCTAGAACTCAAATTCCTGGGTTCAGAGGTAAGTGCAGTTAGAAATTTTGGTAGATGCTACAAAGAGGCTCCACACCTTTCACACCTTTATTAGCATATATTAGTCCTCGTTGGATTTAAATTCTGTAATTTTGCAAGAGCAAGCAGAGCCTGTGTCTATCACTCGGTCATATAGGTGCGCACAGGGCTACATGTCTTCGCCTGATGATCCATGATTGTAGCATGCACTCATGGCCTGGTTTCGACTGTCTTTCTCATCTCATGTTCTCATGTTCCTCTACATGCAACTTTCGGAAATTAGTTTATTTGTTATGTACAGTGTCTCTGGGTTTTTTTAATTTGGTTTGAAATACTCCAAAGGTATCACAGATTCTTAGATTAGCAAATCAGAGACTTTCTCCTATAGTGTGTATCTCAGGACTGCATTACCAACTGATTCTTCTGTTTTGATCAGAAAAAAATGTCTCTTGTGTAGTTTCTTAGGTTATTCTTTTTTGGAGGGGGGCGACAAAATTATCACTGAATCAAGATGTTTCTGTTTTTCCTAGAAGAAGAGCTGGAAATTAGCTGAATTATGACTGTCTTTTTAATCTTTTCTAATATTACTATTGGAGTCTACAGTGAAAAGAGCACTAAACACAGAATTAACAAGTCTGGCTTCACAACATGGTACCATTGTGTGCTATCCGTGTGACCCTGTGCAAATCACTTCACCTCTCTGAGGTGCGATTTTGGCTTTCTTATAAAGCAGATGATGGCATTTGCCTATCACACAGGCTTGTTACAAAGATTAAGCAAGATCACAGAAACGAGCCAGCAGGATACTTGGAATGTAGTAGGTTTTTCATATATTTGTGTTGGATCTCATGTAGCTGAATGTAGAATGACAACTTAGCCAAACATATGTTACTTCTTCTTTTAAAAAATGTATCTTATTTCTCTTAGATGCTGCTTACAGCTGATAACAGATAGACCCACTGCCATTCAAGAGGAGCTAGATCTTATCCACTCCCTTGGATGTCTTGAAGAATTTGGGGTAAAGATCCTGCCTTTGCAAGGTGAGTTTTCTGCCTTGTGTTGCACTACTCTTAACTTATTTGGTGTTAATTTACTAGTGTTTCATTTTAGTTTTTTAACTTAAGAGTACGTTTGGTTATTTAATCCATTAGCCTTCCTGCCCTCTGCACCATTTTTCAAATGAAATTTAAGTGGAAACCCAAAGGAAAAAAATACAGCCAATATTTTATTCTAATTTATGTTTTTAAGTTCACAGTTATGAGAGAAACTGGGGATTAGTTCCCCAATTGGGGATTGTTGGGTGAGAGTTTCAGACTGATATTAGTTTTGGTATATGATTTATTTCTGGTTTTTGCTTCAGTTCCATAGACTTAGAAGTAGCTCTAAATGATAATAGTTTCCTTTTTTATGTTTGCTGCAGAATACTCTTTAAAGTCAGTACTGTTATTTTAAAAGAGGGAATGCCAGGCAATTCTTGTTTCGAGTTTAATTGTTAGCAATACTGTAACATTGCTCAAGGTCTTTACCTGAATGTAAATGTCAGGTACGTTCCAGCCCAAACAAGCCTGTCCTTATAGTCACCTGTCACTGTCTACTTTGGGCTGTGAATGCAGTGTGCATCCCCCGGTGTTGTGAGCCTCACCTGACAACAGGGAGGTGGATTTTCTGTTGCTTCAAACCCTGGAGACCACATTGTCCTCAGTGATGTGGGTAGCTTGGTTATTAGCAGCATGCTTGTGTGGCTTCAGTGTGATCTCTTACCTTTATCCTTAACGCTGGAAATGATTGGAATTAGGGGTGGGGAGGCACAGCCAAGTTCCTTCCAACTCCCTGGGCTTTGGTACATTTTCACCAAAATTGTCTGGTTTTTTTGAACTCCCAGTACCTTAGGACAGGGATGGCCTGTTGTAGGTTGCTTGGTGTTTTGTCCCCTGCAGTGTTGTGAGTCAGATGGATCTTCGTGGATATCTTAGGGAATGCCAGTAGGGACAATCTCACGTGTTCATGTGAGCTTCCATTTTATTAAAGATTTGCTAAAAATTAAAGTTTGGCTTGTCAGACAAATTTGTTAGACTTGAAAAAGGTACTATTACTATTACTTTGGGTAATTGTTTGGAAATAGTTTGTACGTAATTATAAATGTCCCGAAGCATCTTAAACAAGTATATTTAAAGTGATTGTTAAATCATTAGACAGTTCTGTTTGGTTGTATCATTCATGTAATTTTTGAGCTTAGAGCTTCTTAAAATTGTGAAGATTAATCAGTTATTAAAAAGCATTTTCAGTTTATCCTGAAATGACTTAAGCCGTTAACTACCTCCTTAGTCATACTTATATTTTTAATTGATGTTTTTGGTCCCAGGAAGAGGCCAGAGCACTATGAAATTTTTACCCTTCTCATATCTCTTGTTAGGCCAAGTCATTTTAGCTTTGACTGTGTGTGTGTGTGTGTGTGTATTTTAGCTAGTTTTTTAATCGAAGCAGATTGATATAATGCTATAATGCCAAAAAATTTTTTATTACAGTCTCCCAAATGCTACTGAATTTTGAAATATTAAATGGAGCCCTGATATTTATGGTGGTGCTCAATTAGTGCTATTTTTTGCTGGCGATATTAGCTCAGTCGGCTGATGGGTATCTGCAACCAAACCTGCAGTCCGGTTGTAGCTTCTGAGAAGTTGTCTGACTGAGGAGTGTCTCAGGAAAGACATTTGCTGTTTCTTACTAGAGTGACCGTCAGAAATTCTTCTGGATGTGGAGAGAGGATGTTGCCTCTGAATGCTCTGTTGTGTGTATGCCACAGATACAATTGAAGTTTAAGCTGTTTATGTATTTATTCATCAGTAATATTCGACAAAGTAACTTGATATTTCAAGATCTAGGGTCCAGGTATTTTTATCATAGTCAGTGTACAGCAGTTCATTTTGTCGCTTTGCTTCGTTTTGAAGCTTCCTTTGCCTCCACTCTGGGAGCCGCTGTTTCTCATCAGGTGAAGGATGGTGGGACTCGCTAAATTACAACTAATGCGTCGATAGAAAACAGGAGCAGAAATACTGTGTAAAACGATTCCCTGCGTATGAGCCTCCTGGGAAGTGTTTGTGTGCACACCTGTGTGCTTTCCCCTTCATCTTGGGTGTTGATGTTTGTGTACATTTTCCTGACTGTTCAAATGAGCAGATTTGGATATTTCAGTTGTCCTCCAGGCTCTTTCCCTGAGGAAAGGCTTTCGTGGTTAATCCCAGCCTGGGGCCAGTTTTGCCCTGACTGCTGGTAACTGGATAAGAATCTTCACCTTTCCTTGTGTTTAAGTTTTATCATTTACAAAACAGGGACACTACTACGCCCCCTGCAGAACTGCTGATGGAGATGAAGTCTGTGGTTTCAGTGCCTGGGACGTAGCAGGGGCGCCGGGTACTTGCTTCCTTTGTTCTGTTCCTTGAAGGCGCTTTCTCCACGATGGGAGAACTACAGTGCACCTACCGGCTTTGTCATTCCCCCTGTATCCCTTCCCACCAGCTCTTCATCCGCTTTTCACCCCTCTCTCCTTCAGTCAGCATTCACTGAGGCACTGTTTTCCAGGAACTGAAATAATGGAGGGAATAAGGCACACCTCCCGACTTGGAGGGACTGACATGCTGAGTGTCATGTATGAGCTCAAATTCTGATTCAGTCACTTTGAGCTCTGTGACCTGTGACAATTTCATGTCTTTGAATGTCACTTTCCTTAGATGGGGATAATAATAGAATATCCCTTGACAGTCCTGGAAGTTATATCCTGAAACATGAACATCCTTATGTTCAAGGATCTCATACTTAATTAACATTTCTGTGAATATGTCAGGAGTAATAATATTTATTGAGTGATTTTTTTTTAATGTTCTAAGTATACTTTTCATGTATTTATTAATTCTCATACGTACTCTATAAAGTAGTGATTACTACTGTTTCCAGTTTCCAGATGATGAAATCTGGGCCCAGGGAGGTTAAGTAGCTAGCTTAGGTGACATGGCTAGGAAACAGCCATTCAAACCTAGGTAGTCTGGCCCAAGGACTGCATTGATAAACAGTAGACGATACGATACTCGAACAGGTGTGAAAGTGAAAGATCCTTTGAGAAATAAACTCTGATTCATTCTCTCACTCATCAGCTAGGTGACTGACCTCTGCATATTATCACCTTCCTCACCTACACAATTCAGATTTGTGCTTCAGCAGCATCATAATTAACTACATCTGTTGTGCACCTTCGATGCAGTTCATCAAAGTGATATTTTACACCTGTGGTTTCCTGGGCGTGCATTGTCCCTGCCTCGTGAGGTGACGAGAGTATCTGGCATGTGGCTAGCTAGTCCATAAATAATTCATATGTCTGAGACGTGTGTGTGTGTGTGTGTGTGTGTGTGTGTGTGTGTGTGTGTGTGTGTTTTGTATGGTAGGTTTTTCCTATTTTTTCTTTTTTTTTAATAACATTTGAGATATATTGGTGAGAGCCACAGGGAAATGAGAGATCTTCAAGTATTAAAAGATACACACATGCATATCCTTTTCATGGTCATTGACTCCATTTTGCAAAGGAATGTTAGGTGCTGAAGACCTCTTCCCTTCATGGAAACCAAATGGTATCTAAATCTTGAATTTATTTAAATAAGAAGTCACATTCTGAAATATAATTTAGCATGTCCTACAATAAGCAGTAAAAGAGAACTGGTATAGTGATTGTCCAGAGGCTCAAAAAATAGATAAAGTGAAAAGTCATTTTGACAGGACAGTTGCACTCTGTTAGAATCCAACTCTCCAAATTAATTTAATGTACTTGAAATATTAGTAGTATGTCTTGCTTAGGGCAACAAGCAGACAAAGGACCAAATTGTAATGTTCCATTAATAGGAAGTTTGGAGAAAAGGATGATCCAAACTGGTTTCAGTTTTCCAGCTGGATTGTATTGAGCTGAAAAGAGCATTGATAGTAAGGAAATCACCTTATTGGAGTTACTGAAGCTGGAGTTTCTCTAAGAAGAATACAAGAATTCATTAACGGCCATAAACGCATCTGTGAAAACCCCAGGTTTTCACGTACGTAGGATGATGATAATATCTACGATAACGTTGTTTTGAAAATCAAATTAGAAACATGTAGAAAGCACCTCTCTCATAATTATTGAATCTGAAATATTGAAGTAGTGATACACAATTTCTTAAAATATATACTAGGAGAAAAAACCATAAAACAGAAAATATTGAGAGGAAAAAACAATTTTTTGATTCAGAAAAGTAATGGAAAAATTTGAAGTGTATTGTATCAGTGAGTTTTTGCTAGACTGTGCTATAGTAAAAAAACTCAAAAATCTCAGTGGCTACTCGTATGATAATGAGTTTATTTCTTGCTCACGGTCATGTCTGTGTAGCCACTCCCTGAAACATGGCATCCTCGAGGTAGAGGGGAAGGGTCAGCAGTGGAGTGCCATGGTGGCTCATAAGCATTTTCTCAGAAGTGGCATGTGTCACCTCCACTCTCATTTTGTTGCCCGTAGAAGTCACATGGCCAAGCCTGATGTTAGTTAGTCAGGTATTTGGGAGGTGAGTATTGCAGTGAATACTGGAAACTAGTAATACGGTCTGCAGAAGTTATCCTCCGATGTGGATATTGGCTGTCGTGGCTGTGAATTAAGTAACTGAAGGAAGCCTCCATCTAGCTCACATTTTATAGTCAAGGCCACAGCAGGGTTACTGGCCCAGCAGTGGCATAAATCACCATCTTGAAATAGCCCAAAGCACACTAAAGTCTTTTGGAATAAGAGGACATGATATTTGCAACTTAGCCTCAAATGGTTCAGAGAAAATCAAATGTGTGTGCAAATATATATTTGTGTGTGTGTATGTGTGTGGGGAGGGAGGCCGTGCATGCGTGATTGCACATGTGAATGGAGCAAATTATTAACAATGAGTTAAGCTTGGCAAAAAGTAGAGAGGTTTTTTGTACCATTCTTGGCAGCCCTTCTGGAAGTTTGAAATTAAATCATCATAAAAACTTACCAATAAAAGGAGCCCATTTCAAAGAAAAACCACCACCTCTCTTTTTATCTCCCCATCCTGAGCTTCCTTCTGCCTACCTAGGAGAAATTTTGGGAGAACACGGGATGAATGGGATATAGCCATGGATGTAGGAATGGGTAAAGGAGTGTAAGTGTGAGAAATATTGAAGGAGCTGTGTTAAGTTCTGGTCCTGTCACTTTTTCTGTGACCTTGGCCAAAATACTTAACCTTTTGGGGACCTCTGTTTCTTCCCCTGAGGATAATGGTACCTGCCTTTTAAGGATCCACAAGGCAGGTATCATTAATATGATAATGCACCTGTAACAGTGCCTGGGTCATAGGTCACATTCATTGAATGTCATCGGTTAGCATTAAGTTTTTGTTGTATTTATTGGGGCCCAGCCTCCCAAGTAGGGCCATGGTTCTTGAAGGCTGACACCTAAATGAATACCATTTCTTCCTAGCATATATTGAGTAAAGCTTTTTCTTGTCCTCTTTATTTTAAGTGTTCTTAATTACCTCATAGTGTGAATTGATATGATCAGACATGTTTTATTTTCCTAACAGCGAGCTGAAGTGAGAGCATTGCTCCTGTTTTTGAACGGTTAATACATGGGAACAGTGAGCACTCCTGGGGTGATGCTGTAGAGATAGGAAATGGGTATTTGGGACATGGAATGGAGTTTGGTGCGGTGAGGGGAAGGCCCCTGGGTCCTGACCTGGCACTTGAAAATGTGACACTTTTCCCTAGCTTCAGAAAGCCAATTCACTTGCTGTTTCAGAAGTTTGGTGACAGAAAAGATCCATGTTGTACATTATTCAGAAGCAGCAGCAACTTGAATTGAAAAAAATTGTGTCTTTTACTTAATTTTTATTGCTCTGGAGGCTAGCACAGTTTTCGTCTGATGTGGTTGCCTTACCTTTTGTGATGCCCCCGGTTACACGTCTTTATTTAGCATGTTTTCCTTTTGTAGTGCGATTGTGCTCGGATCGGGTGAGCCTCATCAAGGAGTGTATTTACCAGTCCCCCACCTGCTACAAGCAGTCCGCTAAGCTTCTGGGCCTTGCTGAGCTGCTGAGGGTAGCCGGTAAGTTTTGAACACTACACTATAAAGCATCTGTGTCATCCTCATTATGATTTTAGTTAAACATCAGAACATATACCTACAGGTGTCAGAAATGCTGCTTTTCAGCAAGGATTTGTCTTTTCTAGAGAGATTGGAATGTTATAAAAGTGTCACGTTGCACCTCTCCATAGGGCTTCATGAGTGTCCTCTTAACATGACAGCTAGTGTCTCCTAGAGCGATTGCTCCACTGGAGAGCTAGGGGGAACCTGAAACGCCTTTATGACCTGGTCTTGGAAGCCATACACCATCGCTCCCACCTTATTCTGTTTGTTAGAAACTAGTCACTAATCGGCCTCCCCTCTAGGCGTGGGGCGTCAGCCTCCATCTTTAGAAGAGGGTCTCAGGGAATTTGTGGACATAGGTTAAATTATATTTCATACACTCAAAGTCTTGTCACACCACCATTAATCTTCTCTTCCTTACACTAAACACCTGAATCATTTTCCTTAATAGGCTTCTGTGATAGTCTGACCATACACCTGGATGTTCTCCCAAAGAATCTCCCACAGAATCTCACTTGGTTCTGTTTGTAATATTTTTCTAGACACCATTCTTTTCAGGTCTGTCTTTAGTTATGTTTTCCCTTTTAACCACCTGCTCACATTGGAACTCTCTAGAATTAAAAGCAGTTAAATATTTGTACTTTGAACTTCAAGATGACTGTTTGACCCGTCTTCATATAAAAGTTTACATTAATAATAACAGTAGTTGTCATTTTATGCTTTTATACTTATCTGAGATACTGTGTCTCTTATAGCAGAGTCACTGAATTTTATTTTGAACATGAAGAAACAGGAATAAAGAAGTTAAATAATTTACTGAAGATCTCACAGATACGGAAGCTTTCTATCTTGGAATCCTTTCCTTTTGCCCTACTTTTCCACTTTTTTTGACATTCGATGATGGTAATCAATAGACCCTTACTTAAAGTTAGCTGATTAGGGGCTTTAATAACATCCCTAAAATAGCTGCACAGTGCCACCTGGATTGGTGTTTGTAGCTTAGCTAAGCTGACACATGAAAAAGAAAAAAATCACACCTGGCCCTTTCAAGTTTGATTTAGATATTCTGAATAAATGCAGACATTTCAAGAGCATTATCTAGGAAATAGGTTTCATATTAAGTGTGATATGTGCATTTATTATTGATAAGCTTATATATGTTGTTCGATTTCTCATATTACATGTTACTGTAGGGTTGGGAAAATTTTCCCATTTTCCCTTCTAGGTTCTTTGGCTGGTCTAATAATTGGACATAAGACAGATGAAGAGAAGAAAAGCGAATTTAATTTAATGCCTGCAGGAGCCCCACAAAGTCACGAGATTCAAAAGCATTCAGGCAGTTGAGGCTTCTATACTCTCCTGAGCTAAAGAGAAGGGAGAAGGAGTCTGGGCTTCAAAGGGAAGGAAGACAGTTCACAGGAGGGAGATGGGGAGAGCACGTGCTTGCTAAACAAATGTTGGCCACGTCGGTAGATCTTTCTGATGTAAAAAGTTACCTGTGATGACAACTCTCTTTCTGGTACAGGCTCCCTGTCTAAATTCTCGTAGACAGTAAAAGGGGAGGCAAAGCTCTTCCTGAGTCTGCGAGGTCTGGTTTGCCTTCAGCTCAAAACAATCCACATTCCAAAGTGGTACATTTTGGGGTGGCATTTTCTGTTCCCCTTCATTAGTGTTACTAAAAAATGAATGTGTTGTTCTGATAATATTATAAATCTTAGTGCAGTATCATATATATTTTTTTTTTTCCTCAAGGAACTGTTTAGATTAGCTTGGGCCAGTACTGACCTTGGATATGATTAAACCTTAGAAAGCACAGAGAGAAGATTCATGGGGACATATTTTTAAAGTGTCATTCAACCCTTTCTTTGATATGTTTAGTTTTTCTTCAAAACCATGTTACAGCTTAAAAATTAAAGGCCATATACATATTTTGGTTTTTTTTCCTGGAAATATTGAAAATAGTTATTATTTTTTTTTTAAGCTGAGCCATCCTGCTACCTGTTGGCAGCTCAGTGGCTGCTCAGCTCGGGCTGGACTAGAACTGCTGTTGCTCAGAGCTCAAACTCTTGAGCGAGCTCTTAACCAACTGAGACACTTGGCCGGCCCGTTGAAAATAGTTTTAAGGTTCTACCTCATTAAAATATAATACATTTTTTTCTTTTTTTTTTTTTAGCCTAAACATACAGATTGTATTTGTATTATAACTTTGAATTATTGGTCTTATGATTGAAAATTACATTCTGCATTGAACCTATGCCAATTTCATTTAGCATTTATATTTCTGAGCCTCTGTTATGTGTGTGACTTGGTGCTGGATACTGAGAATTCAACAAGGGAAGCAGTCCGCCTTCCAAGAGCTAAAATCCTAGTAGATGGTGTGGACTGTTATAAAGATAATCGCAGTAAATTGGTATTCAAAGAGCTAAAAGTAAAAGAACATAGAGGAGGGGAACCTAAACCACGTATTTTATATGAAGAAAGTGTTGAGATGTCAAGGAAGTGACGTCCCAGCTGACTTCTAAAAATGCTCTTGGGAAAGTAATTTAAGAACTTTGTGTTAACATAAGTTGAATTTGGTATGTGTTTTTAGAGACTAGAAGTTCACTATGATAAATAAAAGATTAGCACTGTCAGTGAAACTATAAAATTACATCTGTTTTACTTTGTGTTTAAGTTTTCCCCCTTATATTTGTTATTTATTAATTATAATTAGAAACAGAACATTCAAAGGGCAAAATATAAAAAAAATAATTTTTTAAGCAAAAGTTTTAAAGAGCTTGTTGGGAGGAAAACTTTTCCTCTACCTACTTAGGTTGTGATGGCTGATCTGGGGCCACTATTTATCATTGATTGCTTGGGAGACCCAGACCTAATTCGGTGATTAATAGGTAGATTAGAAGGTCAAAGGTATGGTGACCTCTTGTCTTAGAATTCTTTAAAATCAGTCTGATCTTTATTTTTTACTTTTGAATTCATCTGACAGGCTATTAATAAGCTCCTTTATCAGTTGATGCTGTGGAAATCATTGAGTTGTTTGTATGTGTTTACAGGCGGAGACTCAGAAGAAAGGCGGGGCCAGGTCCTTGTCCTTCTAGTTGAGCAAGCCCTTCGTTTCCATGACTACAAAGCCGCCAGTGTGCACTGTCGGGAGCTGATGGCCACAGGTGAAGTAGACAAGTACTGAGCACTTCGCTCATGTCCTCTTTTCAGGATGAGGAGTGGAAAGGTCTGTTCTGAATCCCTTGGCCCGATTGGAAAGCCAGCCACATTGTGTTCATAAGACCTGAGAAGCATCTTAACGAGCGCTGATCAGTATGAGTGCCGTGTGCTTATAGGTTAATATAAGTACTTGAATGTGCCCAGGAGTTCTATTTCATCTGAGATTTTGGTTGCTTTCCATTTCCTATTAATACAGTCTCATACGTTTAAGAACAATTTTATGTAAACCATTTTAATGCCTTTTAATGTATTTGTTAGGTAAAAGAAAATTAGATTTTTGAATTATCTACAATTTGTGACTACATAGTCAATATTTCTAGTCTTTAATTTTTTTTTAGAAAGGATAGCTTAGTGTTTTTGAAATGAATGTTGAGAAATTGGGAAGTAGTTTGTAACCCTGAAGTTTTCCAGATTGAAATTCTAATTCAGGTCTCTGGAGGATAAGGCGATTTTATTGTGGAACCATGTCTCTGTGAAAGAACATGACACATTCTCTAATGGGGTAGGAGGTGATGTGTTACCACGGGCTCTGTACTATATGATCTACTTTTTGTTGCCATGTCTGAAGATACGGAAGCCCAAGCACATCTTCTTACCCATGTCATTCATAGTGGGCACTTAAAAATACTGTGCTGTGCTTTGCAATAATTCATGGGGCTGTGCACTTATCATCTGCACACTTTTTGTATATTGTTATAGAAAATATTCTGACACTTGCTATAATTGGTAAGGGAGACTTTATTCAGGACTTTTGCAATAGGTGTTAAGCCTGTTGCAATAGGGGAGACAATTGAGCTGAGCTCTGAATACGGAGAAGACAGCTGGGGCTTTGTATCTAAGGAATAGAGGGAGGGGGTCAACGGATGGAAACTTACTGTGACGACACATCGAGGGTGGGGGGTTCTTGCTGAAGGCAGGTCAGAGCGGTCAAGTGTCAAGGGTGAGGAATAAGAAATTGACCAGATATCAAAGGTGATCAGTTGTCAAGGGCGAGAGACTGACTTAGCGGGATTCTTGCTAAAACTGGGCAGTGCAGACTCGGTGGGGACTGGGCCAAGGTGTAGGCCTAGTGGAGAAGGGGACTCAGAGGAGCCAGACTGGTTTAGTCCAGGAAGACAGAGCCTTTGTCAGCAAGCTCTGCGAATGTTTCAAACTCTGGAAGGAAACTCAGTGGTTTATAACCTCAGCATTAGGAAATTATTGTCATAAAAGAGCTGTATTCTCTAATATTAACCAAGTAACTTCAAAACATTAAGTCCAGAATAATTGTGGTTTTCTGGAAAAACGTTGTATTACTCTAAAATTGTTTATTTAGAGATCTTTGTAATCATTTTATTCCTGTAAGGTGGCAGTTGGGTTAATTTTTACTTTATATATTTAGAATAATTATTTTAGGTTGAGACTTTTGTACTTGGGGGAAAAAAGCCCTACTTTGAAACTGGAACTCCTTTGAATAAGAATAAAACTATATAATTAAGAATTCACAGTGTAGGGCTGGCCGAGTGGTGCGCTGGTTAAGAGTTGGCTTGGGAGCGTGAGCTCTGAGCAGCAGGCCCCAGTTCGGATCCCACATGAGGGCCAGTGACGCTGCGCCCTCTACAGCTAAGATGGTGAACAACAGCTCAACCTGGAGCTGGGCTGCGGTGAGTTGCTGGCAATGGCATAGGCTGCAGTGAGGCTGCAGTGGGCTCCCGTAAGCTATCATGAGTGGCCGGCAGCTTGCGAGAGCTGCCATGAGCTGCTATGAGCGGCCTTTCAATGGTTGGCAACTAATCTGCCTCACCCGGGAAGAGCACAGTGATAACAACATGGGCCAGTGAAGGGACGTCCTCCACAACTAAAGAACAAAAGGACAGCAACTTGTTTGTTTCCCTTCCCCGATTGCCCAGTGCTGTTCCCTCCCCCAATTTGCCAATAAAATCTTAAAAAAAAAAAAATCACAGTAAAAGACCCATTGGCATTAATCCCCCTCACAATACTCCGTCGCTTCTAACACACTTATCCCATCGTTCTTGCCACTTTCTGAAGCAGTTGTGGAAGTCCTCTTTCATTAATGTCTTTAGTTGTGCTGTCATGGCTGCCTCGATGTCCTGAATCATTTTGACTTTGGGGAAGAGCCAGAAGTCACACGGTGCCAGACCCAGTGAATGAGGTGGATGAGGACACACCGTAATGTTTTTATTTGACAGAAATTGCCGTATATCAGAAGTGATGTGTGACACGGAGCATTGTCACGATGGAGGATGATTTATAGCACACTTTAAAACATACCTTTTCTCAACTGTAGCTCACACCCAACTGTCTGTACCAAACAAATTGAAACATGTCACACACTGTCACTAAGTTCAACATGTCGCTTCCTGTATTGATGAACCCTGCCTTTCTGTTGGATGGCACTCGGCAGCAGCATTTACCGTAGTTTTGTATTACATTTTGTATAAAATATGCATCACTGATGACTATGATTTTGCTTTTGTCACAAGACCTGAGCAAAAAGTCATTGAATTTCTCATGTTAAATTGGTGATTTTTTTTTCCCTGGTGAAAATCAGTTTGGTTTTTCCTTGCCAATTTTGCAGGTTATTCTAAAAGTTGGGATGTTTGTAGCCAGTTAGGACAATCAGAAGGTTTCCGAGACTTGGCCACTCGTCAGGAGCTCATGGCTTTTGCTCTGACACATTGCCCGCCGAGCAGCATTGAACTTCTTTTGGCTGCCAGCAGCTCTCTGCAGACAGAAGTAAGTGCTCCCTTTAAAGTACATCCCGAACTATACGACGAGCATTTTGTGGGTTATGTGGGTCTGAGGTCTGTGGTCATTTTTAAAATCATATGAGAATTTTAATTCATGAAAGAAAAAGAGCTTGTCACTTAGTGAAATGGGATTCGAAGATATTTGGATATACTTTAGTGTTGTTTGCTTCATTATAGTGAGGAAGCGGATGTGAGAAAAATCAAAAGTTATATTGGAAATTAAATTATTGACTATGTTGGGAAAAGTTAGAGTTGTCAAGAATAAAACATATAAGACATGGACATGTAAAATATGGTCGAAACCCTATAGACTAAAACCAGCGGTGGCATTATCCCTTAGCTGTCCTGGGAAATGGCAGAGGAGTGGGCTTTGGTTGGAGAGATGCTAAATTTCCTAAAATTCACAGGATAGATCTGCATACGGGACACTAGCGCTCTTGTTGGAAAAACACTTAACATATAGGGAGAGATTCTGAAATTCCCATTTCCACATCCTCGTCATTCATTCCATCGTATATAAGGGTCCTCACAGCTGCTGCTTCCCTCTGAAACGGTTGCATCCTTGGGAAGCTGTTCCCAAAGCCCTGAAGGAAGCCTGTTACCAAAAGGATTCTTTATGAAACAGCTTTTTTTTCCTCAAAAGAGTACTTCTTAAATGTCTAGCCTACATTATGAAGAGAGGCAAATTTAAAACACAGTTTCTTTATAATATATCACTTGTTTTTTTTTTTTTTAGATTCTTTATCAAAGAGTGAATTTCCAGATCCATCGGGAAGGAGGGGAGAGTATCAGTGTTTCACCATTAGTTAGTAAAGCACTACCAGAGGTAAGTTAGGGTAAGAGGGAGGGAAGGGCTTCCAAGTGGCTGTGAGTGGAATGAAACAGGAGCCACCTAACCTTGTGTAAGCGAGGGGCTGTGTGTGTGTGTGTGTGTGTGTGTGTGTGTGTGTGTGTGTGTGTGTGTGTGTGTGTGTGTGTTATGCCTGTAGAGGCTGTTTTTTTTTAAAACTTCTTTTGTATGTGAAATATAACAGTCACTAGAAAAATACACAAAGCAAAAATGTCCAGGTCAGTAAGTTATCACAAAGAAAATACCCCTGAAACTAACATGCAGGTAACGAACTCGTCATGACCAGCCTTCCACAAGTTCCCCCCAAACCTCCCAATTTAATTTCTCCTGTCTGTCTCCTTCCAGAGATCACCCCTGTCCTGACTGTCCCCGATACCAGATCTTTGTGTTTATTTGTTCTTGTTTTAGATAATTTTAATACCTGATACACCCCTCTCAGTATGATGAGTTCAATTTTATCTGCTTTTGTACTTACAGAAATATTGGGTTGTCTGAAAAGTCATGATGTATTTTTTCTATGTTTTTCGTCGCAAAAATGCGTCATGACTTTTCCGACAGCCCCATAGTTACGCTCCACATCTTGTTTGTGAGGTTCATCCATGCTGATGTATGCCGTGTAGTTTAGTCACTGTTACTGCTGAGGAGAAATTAGTTGCAGTATGCAGATATGACAGTTCACACATCCAGTGTCGCTAGCCATTGGTTTGTTTTCACCTGGGGACGCTAAGAATAAAGCTGCCTTGGCACTGTGCACTTCGTCTCAGTGCACCTGTGCCTCCTTTCTCTGGCGCCTGCCTCCCCAGCCCTGGAAGACTCTTGTCAGATACGTGTGTTCAACCTCAGCCAGTAGTTCCCGAATGATTTTCCAGAGTGGTTTCACCGATCGCACTCTGACAGCAGTGTTTGGGGGTGCCACTTCAGTCTAGCACCTTGGCACTGTTAGTTTTCTGTGTATTTGTGATTTTGATTTGCATTTTTCTGGTTACTAATGAGATGGGACTCTCTCCGGAGAGGCCCTCTTTTGTGAGCTAGACCTATTCTCTTGCCCATTTTTTATTGGCCTTTTTTCCCTTCTCCCTTACTCCATTGAAATTCTTAAGAATAAAATTTGTCAGAACCGTTTAAGGAAGAAGTATATACCCAGAGGCACCTCCCTTTTGGTCAGTGTTAGCTCCATGAAATTTAACTTTTCCTGACTGTTCTAGCAACAAAATTGGCATTTTTCTTTTTAGGTCAAAGAAAGTAGCCCCGTTTCTGATATTCTAATTAGATAGATTAAGAGATGCTAATCCTCAATGTATTACAGAAATGTACCCTTGAAACTATGTAATTTTATTAACTGTTGTCACTCCAGTAAATTTAATAAAAAGAAAGATGATAATCCTCTTTATAGATTGGTTTTCCACAGGATTCCTTTAAATGGTAAGTTTGACTTTCAAAGTGTAAAATGTCCTTCATTTTCCCAGTAACCTGTTGTGATAATTGAGCTGCATCTAATCTTTTTTTAAATTACATTTACATTACAGTGTACATTTCTGTAATACATCATCTATATATCACGTTGTGTGCTCACCACTCAGATTCAGTTCTCCTTCCATTACCATTAATCTTTTTTTTTTAATTGGCTATATCCATTTTGTCAAACTGATTTGTAGCTGTGTACTATATAGTTACTTTTAAAAGTCTGCTACAGTTAAGGCATGTATTGATGGAGTTAGGGCAAAGCTCTGGAATAGGTATAACTGCCCCATTTCAGTAAGTTTCTCTTACATTAAAATTCAGTTTGACAAACATTGAATAGACATGTGTACACGTATCCCTAGTTCAGTGATAAGTGGATCCAAGTTGTTTATCATGTGACTTTTGCCCTTAAGGAGTTTCCCTCTAACCCTCCCGTGGCGCTGATCCCAGTGCCGCACCGACCCATTGGGTTTTCTCCAGTGAGGGAAACAACCTGTATCTCTACTGGCCACACATAGCTATTGAGTACCTGAAACATGGCTAATGAACTAAGGAATCAAATTTTAAATCGTGTTATATTTAATTTGGTCACATTTAAATAGCCCCATGAGAGCCCTGGCTACCAGCTTGGGCAGCACAGTCCTAGAAGCTCAGCCCCTCAGGAGAGGATTGTGTTCTGCCATCTACATTGCGGTGGTGGATTTTTGTCATCGTTGCACTCCCTCAGGAGGGAGCCTTAGCATTTGCGGGGCCTGGAGGGGCGTGGCTGCAACTGCCCTTTGGCATGTTTTGATGTGTACTGATTACTGTTCGCTTTTCCTCACTGGATGTGGAAGCGCATTAAATTCTGTGATGTTTCCTCCATGGGGTTCAGAGCAGCTCTTCCAATGGCCACGGTTGCTAAATGTTCTTTGTATTAGGAGCTGGCAAATTTTCCCATCGTTCAAGGTCTAGTTGAAGGCCTACTTTTAATGAGATCTTCATCCCAAGTTTTGTATCTGTTGTATCTGATCCTTCCCTACTCATCCAGCCTCATCTCCCTCTCTGTCTCTCCAGCCTCATCTCTTTTCATGCCGTCCAAGTCTGCACTGCGTTTCAGTCACACTGATGTCCCCACCATTCTCTGAGTAGACTCTTTCACACCACTGGTGTGACTTAGAGTTTTCTCTCCGTCGTGTGCGCTGGTCCTTATTAACCCATTCATCCCATCCGAAGCATCATTTTCCTTGTCAAGTTTTCCTTGAGTCCTCTAATCGCCCCTCTCCTTTGGCCTCCACATCCTCGCACCTCGGTATCAGTACTTGTGTGGATGGGATTGTATGGTAACTGCAAGTATCTTTGTCCTCTCTCCGTAGACTGCTTGTCACATGGTGAATGCCTAGGAAACGTTTGATAAAGCTCAGCTTGACGCTCCCACTGTGTAAGATTAGTCTGTGGTAAGAGTGAATTATAAAGTAGATTTTAGCCGAAAATTGAAGGGATTTCCCATTTCACTCCTAGGAAGGTGCCGTGGTGGCCGAGATCCCGTTGTTTTGGCCACTGTAAGGGCTGTGCCTTTCCTCTGTTCAGTATAGAATTGCCAAGTGCTTCTGCTGAGTCCAGCTCCATAGCTTATTCTGAAGCCCCCTCCTCCTTTGTTAAGTCCATGAAAAGCCTTTGTGACTTTTGGTTCTCCTATTTTCTGCTTTTACAATGAATTAGAAACTGTAGTCCTGGCCCCTCGGTGGCTTCTTTGGAGCAGGACATGCTGTGTGACCACAAGTGGGCACCTATTGCTCCGTTAGAGTCTCATTAGTAAGAGCAGCAGCCCTTTATACTGTCCCCTGAGCAAGGAAAGGGAATTAATTCAAAACGATGGCCTTCCTGCCCCCCCCACTCCACCCCCCACCCCCCACCTTTTTAGCTCCTTAAAAGCTTTCCTGTCTGCCTTTGTCCTCTTTCATCAAGTTGTCATGGATCTGGACCTCATGAAGCCCTAATCCAAACCCTCAGCGGACACATCATGGCTTTGATTCATGAAGCACATTGCGGAATATTATAGCTGCTATTATCACATTATAATACAGTGCTTAGCTATGAGATGCCATTGTTATATACGAACAGTTATAATAACCACATTAAGTTATAACTCATGTATGAGAGCTGGCTGTATGTGTACTCTGCTTATGCTCAAGACTTTCATTACTCAGTTGTGAAAATAATGATTTTTATTTCTATATCCCAGCAAAGTAAAGATGTAATTGCTGTGCAGTAGCATTTGCATGAGGACAAGTGTGGCCTACACGCGTGAAAGTATTGGCTGTTGTCCCTGGGACTAAGATGTTTATTTATAAATAGAACAAAATGCGTTGTGAAAAACGACGAAAATTACAGTTTTCCAGTTTATTAATGTTGGTTATTACATTTTTAGATGTAATAGTATTCTACCAGTTATAGTAACATTTTGTTTAGCTAGTGTGAGTTATATCACTTTGCCAAGGGGGTTTTCCCCAGATAAATCTACTGAGAGTTGGAAATGGATTATAACAAGGTTCTCATTAAAATAAAATCATTCGAACTGTGGGAAAACTTGCTAGGAACATTTTAAGTGGCTACAGATTTATACAGCTGGACTAATTCGTGATTAGAATTGGGGTATGGACTAAGTAATGTATTTTGAATTGATAAAATAATTGATTAGAAATATTTAAATAAAAGTGAGCAAGATGGCAGCTGCATCTCAGTGCCATGGACGGCCCTTTCTTTCCCCTCACCGGTTGTTGGTGTGGGTTGTTTCCATTTTGTCACTGTCATGAATAATATTGCTGGGAACATTGGTGTGCACGTCTTTGTGTGGAAGTACGTTTTGATTTCCTGTCTGGGAGTGGAACCGCTGACGATCCAGTATAGATTTGCACATTTGCATCTGCTGTCCGGAGCGGTTCAGCGTCACTCCTTCCCACGGGGAAGCGTTAGGTCCTAGTTTCTCGCTGGCACTTGTTACTCACCAGCTTTCTGACTAAGGCGCTTCTCATGGGTGTGGGCAGTATCTCATTATCATTTGGTATGCAGTTTTCAAATAACTTGTGGTAATGAGCATCTTTTCATGTGCTTTTTGGCCATTTCTATACCTTCTTTGGTGAAATGGCTGTAAATTTTTGCTCATTTTGTAACTGGGTTATTTTCGTCGTCTTGAATTGTAAGACTTTTTTTGTTTGTTTTAAATTCTGAATACAGGTACTTAATTGGATGTATGAATTGAAATTAGTTTTTCTCAGCATGTGCCTTGATGGGTTACCTTCATAAGTAAGTGGCTTTGAAGTGCACAGTGTTTTAAGGTTGCTGAAGTCCAGCTTATCAATGTTTTCTTCTATTGTTGTGCTTCTGGTATTGTATTTAAGAAATCTGCACCTCACTCAGGGTTGTGAAGATTTGCTCCTGTGCTTTTTTTCTAGGAGTTTTATAGCTTTATCTCTTATATTTATTGATAAATGAGTAATAAGAAGAAGCTACTCTACTCTAGGCTTGAAGAATATCCACATACAAAAAGATGAATTTAGAACTTTACCTCCTACTGTACACAAAAACTAACTTAATAGGATTATATTTGTTTTGTTTTCTTGTATGTTTCATGGTAGCTTGTTCCTTCTTAAAGGATTTTAAATCTCATATTTAGTATGCACAAAGACATCAATTGATATTTTGAAATTTTAAATGAAATAATTTTACCTAGAGAGGATTTTTCTTACAATTATTGGTCTGGTAACTTTTTTCCCCTCCATGTGTTTTGGAAATTTGGTTAGCAGGCTCATTTTGAGTCATCCCATTCAGTTTAATTTTTGTCTCTCCAGAGCTGATCTGAGCATCCTGTAGTGTCATTTCCCTCAGTTTGATCCCTTGGTGCTTCTGTCCAGAACCATGTGCTATTGTAGCTTTTCACATGGGGCCCTTTCCCCTTTATAATGTTGAGGAAATGAGAAATACACGCAGAGAGCCAGGGTTTTGGCCCAGCTCCTTTGGGCCCTCTCTTTGTTCTCTGCCTTTCTAGGCCAGCAGCTCTTTATAAAAAGCTGGCCGAAGTTCCCCTCGTAGACGGGAGTTTTGATTCACAGTTCTTTGGAAAGGGGTGTGTGGCAGCCACTGGCAGCATCTGAATCCTGAGCCTCAGCATGTTGAATTCTATTGAATTTGAGTGTCTTTTGATTCATCTTTCTATTCTCAGTATTTTGGAGCACACCGAGCATATTGAAACATGAGCTCATTGTTTCATCTTGACCGTAATTCGTAGTGTTTTCTATGATTTCAAAAATAGTACAGGCTTTTATTTTAATAATCCATTTAAGGGGAGGCAGGGATTCAGATAATCGACATCATGTGGCATATCTTATTTCTTGAAAGTAAAAAATAATGAGGTGTAACATCTATGATAAAATATTAACATTTGCTAGGAAGATGTACATGGAAATGTGTGGTATATTTGGTCTTTCTGCTTTTTTAAAATATAAAATAATTTAATCAACGATACATTAATATATAAGTTCTCCTTCTTCTCTCTCAGTTCTTTCTATTCACCCATTCCATGAATCCGACTGCCCAGAGGTAAACATTTTTAAGTGCATGTGTTATGTGTATACATGTGTGTATGTATGTATGTATGTATGTATCCTTCCAGACTTTTCCTGAGTGTAGACATGTTTTCTGTGCAGCTCTCCTCTGTCACTTGGGCAATTATTTTGTTTTTTAAAACTGAAATGGATTCATCCTGCATATATTACTTTGAGGCTTTCTTTTTTCATGTAATAATAGTATGTTTCATGGCCGTTTGCTCTTGTCATTGTATAGAGGCCGTTAGACAATGGTGGAACAGTGGTCACTGAATACATGTACCGTGTTTTAGTTATTGTTCCCTTCGTTTGGGGACACAGCCTTTATGTTACACTGAACCTCACTGAGCATTTTATGTGCACAGCTGCACATACTCATGCTGGTGTTGCCCTGGGACAAAGCGGGGAAAATGGACGCCTGAGGCAGAGGATTGACTGTTTTTTTGTGGTTCATTGTCCACACATCTGTGTCAGCACTGACTTCTCCTGATTTACTGTTGTGACGCCAGCACCACTGGGAACACAGTAGGGCCTCGTGAATTTTTGTTTTATTTATTTACTTAGTGTTTGCACAACATTGTCTGGTGAGGGCTCCCTCTGGGAGACTGAGTTCACAGCTCTCGTGACATGAGGGATTGGCTGATACGCTGCCAGCCAATCAGAAAACCTGTCTGTTTCCGTAGGGCTGCAGTGGCTCCTCTCAGTGAGGTTTGACCGAAGGAGAAAATGGTCAGCTCATGGGCGTGCTTGCAGGAAACTATGTTTGTTTAGTCCATAGCCTGATGGCCAGGAGTGGGAGTCATCTTTTGAGTGACGTGGCAAATCTCTGTCACAGATTTGCATTCTGCACAAAGCTGCCTCCTCTTTAGCACCACTCTGGGAATTTCAGATTTCCCTCTTTTATCCTGCCCATTCTTCACAGGAACCCATCATTTGTAATAAAAGTGTTTTGTGTTCTTTAAGTTTTACAGTAATTATTTTATAATAGTAATAAGGAATGCATGTTTACTTTTAATCTAGATTTGCTATTTAAATCCACTTGCAAAAGATGTTTTCCAAACATAATACATTCAAGTAGTCTGTCTCAGTTACGGTGAAATCGTGGGGTTTAAGTTCCCTTTCACTTTTAGGGGGCACTTACCCTGCAAGTCTCCCCGGCACTGCTCGGAGGGACTTGTCTGCTCCTTTGCTTTACCCTTAGCAGTGGCTGTATCTTCTTGGTATCCTGTGATCTTTTGCCTGCTCCCTGTGAGGCTCTCTCTCCTCGCTGCTTCACCAGAACAGCTTGTGTTTGGGTCCCTGTGACGTCTTGGTGCTGAAAGTGTGGGTCAGATCTCAGTCTTTTGTTTGATTTGTCAGTGACCTTGGACACGGACTTGTTTCAGGGACGTCCCGTTGGTCTTGTTCAGACCTCACTGGCCGCTTGTCGTCTTTGCCGTTGCTGGTCCTTCTGCATCTCCGTGACTCAATAAACGTTACCTGCCCGAGGTCTCAGTCCTTGCACCTCTTCTCTGCCCACACTCATTCCCTGGGGGACCTCACGCGTCACCGTGACTTTGCCATCAGCTTTGTGCTGGTGGGCGACTTCCTGGTGGCAGCTCCGGCCCTGACCTTCTGAGTCCCCGGCTTGTCTGCGCGGCTGCCGACCTGACCTCTGTACTTCATTTCTTGCCGACGTCCCAGTCGGTGTTCAAGTTGAACCGCTGCTCTCCGCACTGCCCCCCTCGCCCCGCTGCAAATAGTGGCTCCTTTCTCGGGTCTTTCCCTTGTCAGGAAGTGGCAGCCCCAGCTCTCCAGTAGTTTTGGTCATAAATCTTGCTGTCATCCTCGGTTCCTCTCTCTCCCACATAACACAGCCAATCTATCAGACACCCTGTTGGCTTCACTTTCCCAGTGGCCTGGAATGGGACGACATTTTACCATCGCCACTGCTCCCCCGGTGTAAGTAAGCACTGTCTCACCTCCAGCTTCACAGCTTGTGTCCCTGCTGCTGTCCTTTCCTTCGCTGCAGTCTGAGCTCAACAGCGCAGCCAGAGTGAGTCATTAAAACTGTGTCAGCACCACAATCCTCAGGGTAAAATCTAACTTTGTACAGTCTCCTATCAGGACACCCATGACCTGTTTTCCCTACTGTCTGTCTGACTTCCCGCCTCTCTCCTCCCCTGCCTCCCGTCTCTCCCCCCAACCCTCCCATTCCCTGTGCTCAGCAGACTCCAGCCACCTTGACTTTCTTGCCGTTCTGTGAACAGTCCCAGAACCTCCTGCCTCTGTGTTCCACCTGGAATGTTCTCCCAAATCCAGGTGACATGTCCTCCAACTTTGTCAGGTCTCTGGTCAAACATCACCTCATTGAAAGCTGCCTTGGTTTCTGTATGCACAGTGACAGCATCCCCGCCACCCAGACACCACTTCATTTTTTCCCCCTAGCGCTTATCGTTTATCTCATAGACTTCTCTGACATGCTTTTATGTTTATTTTCTGCTTATCTCCTCTTGCGATTTATGCTGTTTGTGGCAGGAACCATGCTGTGTTCACTGCTCTATTTCCAAATATCTAGAACAGTGTCTGTCACTGTTATATTTGATGCCAGAAATATTTGATGAAGAATGAATTAAGACAAGAAGGTAAGATGTGGATGGGGATTAATTATGTTATTACAGGGGAGGGGAATCTGAATAGGGTCCAATTTGACAAGTTCTCAGGTCCTTGGTGAAAGAAGGCAGATTGCCTTATTTGTCTTTCTTTTCTCATGTACTGTGAGTTCTTTAAGAGCAGGGACCATATTGTAATTGTCATGGTAACCCTGTTGCCTAGCGCTAGGTTTTAAACATTGTACGCATGCCAGAAATATGTGTCAGTAAACTTATTTTATGGATACACTTAGAACCCAAGGTTGTTTATCAAAAGTGATTAAAAAATTGGACGTGGAAAAAGGAAATAAAAGTGTATTTCATATACCTCTGTTTTTCCTAACTAGAGGTCTCTTACTATAGGTCCAAGTATGCTGGAAGATTCAAGAAAGGTTTGGTTCCTAAAGCCCTGAAATAGTGTGACAAACCTGGTTGGTGTGTGTGTGTGTGTGTGTGTGTGTGTGTGTGTAACTGTGACTTAAGTTCGTGTGTGTGCACATGCATGTGCATGCAGCTTTCTGGGGGAAGGACTCACAGCTTTCATCAGGAATGTACGGGGGTCCATAACTCCCAAAGGCGAGAACACCTGAATTGTAGCCTGGCCGGTTCATTAGCAGACAAATTAAAGCAGAGTCAGACTTGAGAGTGATTTACTCCATGGGCCATTTTTCTACTGCTTCTTCTGATAGACGCTTCTAAAGGTAGCATCACCGGTAACAGAGATTGCATTTGTGATATTTTGAATTCAGGGAGAAATTTGCTACAAGTAAGTGAGGGGTGCAGGTGGATTATTTAAGGGTATGTGGGAGGAGAAGGGCTAGTGGCTGAGCTCACTGTGAGCTCTGTTTGTGATCCTCAGTTTATGGTAGGCAAGCAGTATATTATCAGACACAGGAGAAAGCAGTCCCTAAATAGATTATTTATTATATTGATTGGTCAACAAGAATCATTCTGTAAGCCAAGCTTGACACATGGAACTATCCTTGTTCTTGTGAGCCCGTTTGGTAAAGGTGTCTATTGTAGGATTTGAAAAATGTTATTAGTGTTTAGTAAGTTAACCTTTGAGCTATGTAACATACTTGACGTTAATGAGATTTCATGTTAAATTTTATGCTGGGAGTTGTTGATTTGGTTTGGGGGATTCATTTATTTTTGCTGTTATACACTCTAAATTAATTAGCAGTGTGCAACTATGATTATAAAAAGTGCCAGCAGTAATCATTTCAGGAGTAATTTTGCCGAACCTCTATTTCCTTTCCCTATGACATTAAGTTGAAAGACAACTATTTTCCTCATACTGCCTCTGGTTACACTATCATCTTGGTAAACTGCCCCCAAATTAAATCTCTGTGGTCCAAATGAGCTTTTTATTTTACTGTCTCTTTTGTAATTCCCATTAGGGGAATCTCTTACAGAAAATTCTTTTATTACGTACATTTCTGAGCTTGTGGATTTCATTTATCTTCTGAAACAAACTTTTAAGTTTCACATGTTTTAAATTTTCATTCTGTAGTTAGCCATCATGAACAGAAGTAAAGTTTAGATTCATTTTATGAAATCGGATAATTGTTTTAGAGGCTGTATTTTTTGATATCTTTAGGAGATTTGATTTTTCCCCTGAATGAAGTTGCACTCTGTTTAAGTGCCATATTCCTCACCATGTTTATATTTTTAGTTCTATACTTGGATTAGTTGATGACATTCAAATCATTCGATACGCCTTCTCAATTAAGAAGAGTCTAAAGTTGAACAGGAATTGAAAATGTGACATGAAATCTTATTTGAATAACATTTAGCTACTGTAAGCACAACATATTAGGCTTTAGAAAATGTATCTTCATACCTTTAAATAGTGCACTAAAACCAGACTCCCTACACGTATTTACAGATATAAATGATGCATTAGGGATTTTCACATATTCTCAGGATGTAGTAAGAATAAACATAGTCCCTGCCCTTGAAAAGCTACTGCCTAGTCGGGAAGGTAAACAGATAAAAAACATCATAATATCAATCTATTATGGTAAGTGCATTAAAAGTATGCATATAATGCTATGAGTGCATAAGACAGGGGTAGCACACTGTCTTAGCAGGATTGTACTTATAGCAAAAATATTACATGTCATGGAAAATATAGAACATGTTTGTGACCTTGGAGTAGGCAAAGATTTTTTTAAATAGGATGTGAAAAATACTAATCAAGTGAAAACAAAAATGATAAATTGGGTTAATTTAAAATTTAAGAACTTCTATTAATCAAAAGACTATTAAGGCAATGAAAAGATAATCTGCCGAGTAACAGCAAATATTCACAATTCATATATCTAATAAGGAATGTGTATCTAGAATATATAAAGAACTTTTACAAATGAGTAAGAAAGACTGACAGTCAACAAAAGAAGGGGCAAAAGACTTGAACAAACACTATACAAAAGAGGATACTCAGATCGCCAGTAAATCCATGAAAAGGTCTTCAACTTCACTAGTTACTGGAGAGATGCAAATTAAAACCACAAAGAGATATACCATTACATACTCACTAGAACTAAGAAGAAAAAAGGCACGTGATACCATGTGTTGGCATGGGTGTGGAGCAACCGGAACTCTTGTAATTGCTGGTTAGATTTTAAGTTGGTAACCATTTTAGGAAATGTTTGGCACTATTTATTAAGTTTGGGCATACTCTAATCTTAGTAATTGCGCTGCTAGGTATATGCGCAGGAATGTATGTGTTCACTGAAAGATAAATTACTGGCATGTTCAGTGCAGCACTGTGGGGATTAGCTCCAAATTGGAGAGCACCCAAATGTTCATCAACAGAAGAAAGGATAAATTCTGATATGTTCACACAGTGTGATACTGTTCCATTGTAGTGTAATGAATGGCATTACACTTAACAATGCGTTGGACAGTCTTCAGCTACTTGCAAGAGTAGGAGTGAATTTATGTTGAATGAAAGAAATCAGACAAGAGAACATAATTCCATTCACACAAAGTATAAAAGTGGGCTAGTTAATTTATGCTGCTGTACGTCAGAATGGTGCTGGAAGTAAGCACAGGGCAAGTCTCGGATCCTGGTGACGGCAGGTCTCAGCCTTAGTGATGATTATACGATTGCGTTAAAATTCATCAAACTGTACACTTCCATGTAGGCATTTTAAAATATATCTTACACTTCAATAAAAAGATTTTTAAAGAAAGATCCCTAAGCCCTTTATTAAAGCAAGGAAAGGAGAATAGATGCTGGCAGTGTTGTCTCTGCATCATGGAAATGTGAATAAAAAATGTGACCTTAAATAAATATAAATATAAATGTGTGTGTGTGCGCGTGCATGTGTGTGTGTGTGAGCGAGCTAGTGCCAGTGTGTCAACACCCTGGAAAGAACGAGTGGACAGCACATTCCAGTAGCCAGACCTGGTCCAGACGAGCCGAGACACCCCAGGCCGGTTGCCTGTAGGCAGCACATGCAACTTATTTGATCTGCAGTTGATTCGGTGTCTAATGATATTCTAAGGCCTGCTCTGCAATGATATTGTAAAACTTAGCATTGTTCAAATGAATAATTTATTTCTTATTATAAATAATAAATACTTTAAAATGTCTTGTCAAAGAAACAAACACGAGTGCATCTCATTGGTAAGATATTAGAGCTGTAAAAAATAACCCAGTTTTACCTTACAGATGTTTCTGAAAAGGATTATTAGAGTAATGTACTAGGATGAGTGATGCACTGTGATGTCTTCACTTTTACTGAATTTTCTTTTGTAAATGATTCCAGGAGGCACAAGATGCCAGTAGTGTTTCGGTTCATTCACATTTTTTTTTTAATTGCCAGCAAAGATGGATTTTCTAATTTTTCTTCCTGTCTGACAGTTTTAGGTAGTCACATCGTCGCTGTCTGTTCTTAGGACCACACCCATTTTGGCTCTTGGCCTTTTATTTTTAACACAGGAGGAGGTGAGTGTCCCAGCCAGCAGCTCCGCTGACCTGCTGCAGTGGACCACGGCCACCACCATGAAGGTCCTCTCCAACACGACGACGACTACCAAAGCCGTGCTGCAGGCTATCAGCGACGGGCAGTGGTGGAAGCGGTCTCTGACACACCTTCGACCCCTGCAAGTAAGCGACGCAGCTTCCTTTTGAAAATCGGTTCATTAGCACCTGTCTTCAGCTGTTTTCACTGTTGTTACATTTTCCTCCGCTCTAGGTTATTAAAATAATCTCTTAAGAAACCTAGGCCTCTCATCAGATAAAGAATGAGTAATTCATTTTACAGAATGTAATATAGTCCCACAGAGTAGTTGCAAAAGGCACTAATAGAGATTTAGGTATGGTTTGGCTTATGTCACAATTAAAGTTTGGGGATGAAAAGGACAATTGATTTTTTTTATCAATGCTTACTCACTTTTTCTGTTTTTCTACAGTCAGTAGTCAAGGAAAAGTGCTAGAAGCCAGTTGGAGTGCTGTCTTAAGTTTGTTCAGGCTGCTCTAACAAAAATACCATAGATTGGGTGGCTTAATCAGCAAATATTTATTTTTGGTGTTCTGGAGGCTGGGAAGTCCAAGATCAAATTGCTGGCAGATTCAGCGTCTGGTGAGAGAGGGTCTGCTTCCTGGTCCGTAGCAGCCATCTTGCTGTGTCCTCACGTGTTGGGAGGGGCGAGGGAGCTAGTCTCATTTCTGAGGGCTCTGCCCTCAGCCCTACTCACCTCCCAAAGGCCTTGCCTCTTAGTACCATCACATTGGGGATTAGGATTTCCACGTATGAATTGGGAGGGATGTAAACATTTAGTCTTTAGTAGGGGCTCTGGGTAAAGAGAACATTTTAACAGCTTCTTACATCATCGTTCAAGAAAGGACAGGTCAGGACAAGCAGTGGATCACTGAGTTTGCTTTCTGTGACATTTTAACCCATTGTTCCCCTGCTGTCTTCTCTGCATTCTCACACTGCACCCCTCTAGTTTCACACGGGAAAGACTAAGAGGGAAAAAAAACCACGTAAGTTCACCCCGAACACTCACTGGGCATCACTTTCATTAGTTAGTTAATTCACTTATTCCGCAGATACTCATCAAGCATTTTCTACATGTTGGATACTGTGCTAGTCGCTGGGAATGGGGAAGCACTTCAGTCTAATTTCCTTCCCCTGTGGAACCTACATTTCAGTGGGGGAGACAAAGATAGCAACTAATAAAGTCTGTGTGTAATGATGTAATGGCAGGCGGTAATGAGTACTATGAAGAAAGCTTGCACACTGGAAGGGAGCCATGAGTGACAGTAGGGGCGTGAAGCTCTGATTCACAGAGGGAAGTTAGGGCTCTAGGAAGAGCAATCACTCTGAGCAGGCCCCCAGCTGAGCCAAGCTGAAACCTATGCAGAGCCCTTTTCTTTGTTTGACGTCTTTGTGGAACAGAAGGGAGGCCAGTGAAGTGAGCAGAGTGAACAATGGGGAGAATGGCAGGAGATGAGATCAGAGGTGGTGCAGACACCAACCGTGCAGAGCCGCATATAGACTGTGCCAAGGACTGCAGACTTTATTCTGAGGATCATGGCCAGCTGCTGGAGAATTTCGGCCATGTCGTTGTGTGATCCAGCTTTAATAAGATCCTTTAACTGCTGCGTTGAGAGTTAGCAGTAGTGAGTCAGGGTAGAAACAAAAGGCTTCTCTGTTGCAGTAGCCCAGGTGGGAGATGGAGGTGGCTGGACTAGGGTAGCCATGGAGGAAGTGGGAAGTGGTTGGTTTGGGGATGTGTTTTGTGGAGCTGCGGATGGTCTGGATGCGAGATATGAAGGAAAAGAGAGACCTAAGGATGACAGCCCAGACAGTTGGGTAAATGGTGACCCCATTGACTGAGATGCTGTGTGCTTGACTTTGGAGTCAGTCTGTATACCTCTTATTGTTGCATGTATCACACTGGATTATGATGATGGCTACTTTTCTGTCTTACCTGTTGGACTTTTTGAGGGTGTATGTCTCAGACAAAGATATTGTGCCTAATATATAGTATTTTGTAAGTATCAGTTGTAATTTTTATCATCATTTGCAACAGGAGCTTCCTTGCTTCCCTAGGCTATACTTGGCATAAAGTAAGTGCTCAATAAACTTTGGAGGAATGTGTGACTGTCTTTCACTTGACTCTTCCAATAAGGAGCTTTACAACACCTATGTGAGGAAAGCAAAACATAAAGATAATTAACCATACTAGAGATACCAAAGTACGTACTTGCTAATGAGAATGCTGATGCCAAGTCCACAAGGCATTTGTGTGGGTCATAGCTGTGGAGGAGGTGGAGGTGGTAAATGGGACGTGATCATACCTTGCCTCCGTGTGGTAAGGTTTCAGCAGGTGAGGCCTGAGGTGGGTCTGCATGGAGGATGGATCTAAGCAGGCAGTCAGCGTGGACAGCACCCTCCTAATGGAAGAAAGCCATAGAGGTGAGATGCAGAAAGGAGACCAGTTTGACTGGAGTGAAGAGTTAGCCTTTAATATGACTTAACTTTAATGTTATTGTATATACTTCAGACTCGATACTGTCGGCTGTTTGCCTTGTTCAACACTACTGAAGATTTTTTGAGCAGGGGAGTGATATGTACCAAATGATGTTTTAGGAAGGTTCTTTGGACTAGTACAGAAAACTCGCTATGTGTATAACACCAGTTGCTTCAGTGTTTGTGGTTCATTGATGTCAGTGTGAGCAGGAAAATCAGAAGGCACCGCAGGGTGAGGTTGGGTGCTGCTCTCAGAAGGTTCTTAGGATTCCTACATTCTCTGCTGGCTGGCTGTCACTTGAGATCACACCGGGCACTTTGTTGCTCCTGAAACGCTTCCTGTCCCCCCCACCCCCTCCGGCCCCTACTTTCTTTGATATACTCTTTTTCACTTTGTTTTATTTAGGGGCAAGAATTTGGTGGTGCTTACCGAATCGGAACCATGGCCAGTGAAAGTCTAGAAAAACAAGGCTGTCATCCTTTTTATGAATCTGTCATAGCCAATCCCTTAGTCACAGAGGTAAGGGCAGCGCACGTGAGAACACCGATTTCACTGTCATGCCGTTGTGGGCATTTCAGTATAAACAAAAACTAAAATTTTCCAGGAAATGGACCTCTTCGGTTTTTTTCTTAATTATGTTATTCATTGGTTTTATGTGATTTGTTTCATATATATTAACAACAGATGATGAGATTGAAGTCTGTTAAAAATTTTACATAAAATAATATGCTTTAGTAAGTGAGAAGTTATAATTCAAGTCACCAGAAGACATAAGTGTGTTTTCTAAGATTCCCTTCATAGAGAAAAGGAGACTTTACTTCAATGGTGTAACTGCTTCTTTTGTAGCCTGAGATAACCTGTGACGTCTATCAGCATGTCCCAGCAGAAAGCTTTGCAGAAGTGTTGCTGAGAACTGGAAAACTGGCGGAGACAAAAACTGAAGGAAAAGAAGTATTTCCCACAACAGAAGGTATGAAAGAAGGCCCTAGTTCCTTCCCAGTGTGTAACTCATATTAGGAGAACAGTAAGCAAAACTGTGAATGAATGAATGAGAGTTAGGGAAAACAATAATACAGTTTTCAGTAATTTCGAATAGCTTAACTTGACACCATCACTCATTCATTCATTCATTTAAAACGTTTATTGAGTACTTTCTGTTTTCCAGATACTTAACTAATATCGAGGATTTGAAAGGATACATATGATACAATTCCTATCTTTAAGTTGCTAATTATGTAAAAGTGATTCTTACAGTGAATCATAGCAAGTGCTCAATAAATATTTCTTTCTTTCTGCTTTTATGTGTTAATAACTCTTGACTCTGCTTCACAGAATGTAGATGTATGTTTCATCTTAAGAATTTTCTACATGGTGGCATCTTTTTCCATGTAGAGTTTTTTGAAAAGGATTAAATGTATGCAAGTTTACCAAGGCCACCTTTCCATTTGTACTTTTTTCTCTTTGGCCTCCTTACTTCTTTTCAAGATCCCCGGGTAGTTTCCTTGACTATTTTCTTTCATTCCCTCTCTGCTCTGCCACCCCTAGTAAATACCTCGTGATTGGAAGGCTGCCAGAGTTCCAGCGATCTTGTCTACATTCCAGGCATCAGGAAGGAGGAGAGGGTGTTGTTAGAAAAGGTCCTAGTCTTTTCTGTCAAAGATAGCAAAGTTTAAAAAAACAAAAAAATACTTTCTCACTGTTGTCTAGTAGTTCCAGTTAAAAATATACTTTCTCACTATTGTCTAATAGTTCCTCATTTTCAAGCTTACCTAATCTTGTAACTAGGCAGATCTTGCTTTTCTATTAGCCAATCGGTTTCGATTGTAAGGTCACGCTCTAGCCAATAGAGTACAACATAGTGGAACCTGCATGAGGGATAAAAACTGAGTGGACTTCCCACTCAGTGTGCTTGCTAGACCGGCTTACCGTGTCTTCGCACCTTTCTGCAGAAGTAAAGTTTGCTTTGCCGGGTTACTCTCAACTTCATGTGTCTTTATTTGCAGCACAGCTAAAATCTATTCCCAACAGGGTGGAGAGGGACTAACAGCTTTCATGGCACTCCTATCCACACTTCCACATGAATCTCACTGGCTGCCTCTCCCTGCCAGCACACCTGGACGATGCTGTCTTTGAAGTGAGCACCTTGCTGTGTGGAATACAATTTGGGAAAATTGTATTCAGGGATTAGAACTGCCATTTTCCCAGAAATCTGATACTGTAACTTATTTTTAGATAACCTTTTCTTTCAATCAGTGATTGCATATAGCTGGGAAGAGGGGAAGCAAATACAACTTTCCTGTCCACCGTGCGGGCTCCGCGAATACTGGGGGCTTTTACTAAGCACCATTTTTCTTTAGTTCTGACAGTCATGTCTGCCTACCTTTTATCATTCCTGAAGTACGTGTATGTCTCACTGTTGATGAGAACATTTATGTTTTATATATGTAAAGAGTGTGTTAATAGTTGCATTGCTGTTCCCCCTTTTAATTCTTTGTTTTTGCTTTTCTTTTAAAAAATGTATCTTTAGTTACTTTGCCCCCCCCCCCCGACATTTTTCTGGGATTTGCAAATTATTGTAATTCCGGAGAGAAGGGTGTATTTCTGGGATTTGCAAATTACTGTAATTGCTGGAGAGAAGGGTATATGTGGGCAATGAGTGGAGAAGTGAGGCAGAGTAGGCTGGGAAAAGGGCAAGGCCTGTGAGCCAATGAGGGAAACGCCTTCAGCGAACCCTCTGCTGAGAGCTCTAGGGGCTTCAAGCAGAAGCATGTTATTTCCTGTTCCTTTCCCTCAGCTTCCTTATCTGTGAAACAGGCACAGCAGCTCGTTTGTTCTGTTCCTGGACGGTCGCTGTCCGGCACGGGACCCCTCTTGGGTACCTTTTCTCAGGCTGGTCCTGGCTGCATTCACCTCCGTACTGTCACCCTGTACTTCAGTCTCTGCAGTTAGGCGTTTCCCTTGTTTTCAAGGCCTGCAGCTGTCGTGCTTCATCCTGGTTTCGTATTGGAGGCACTTAGGAAAATTTGTAAGATACTGAAGCCTGCTGTGGGCCATTTATTTCAGGGCCTCTTGGATGAGGCCCATGCATCAAATAGTTTTTAGAATTCCTCGGGCGATTTGATTAGGAGACCATGGTTAAGAGCCTTTGGAAGTTTCACTTCATATTCGATTCTCTCCAACCAGCATATGTCAGCCATCATAAGCCTCTTTCTCAAACTTGGACACACTTGCTTTCTGAGCCTCTCACCTGGCAGGCTAGGGAACGCCTTCTAAATCTTTTACATCAGCGTCTGGCCTCTTCAACCTTGAAGGTCAAATCCTGAGTGCCATATCTGTGTGTAACGCTTTTACAGGGCTGTCGTAACACTTTACAGGGCTGTTACAGGGTTTTCTATGTTTATAGGCACTCCTATGCCTCTTTGTTCTTTTTTTTTAAGCTGAGCCATCCTGCCACCTGTTGGCAGCCCAGTCCGGGACTCGAACCGCTGTTGCTCAGAGCTCACACTTTTGAGCGAGCTCTTAACCAACTGAGCCGCTCGGCCGGCCCACAGTGTTTTTTAAATGGTAGATGCAAAATCATTGTGTCTTCGCATGGGAGTAACTTCAGCGTGTGCGTGACAGTCACTGGGGCAGGAGTTGAGGCTGTGCTTTCGGTGAGCCTGAGTGCAGGTTCCCAGGGGCACGTGTGCTCTTCTCAATGGTGTCTGAGATTTCAGCAGACTGCAGGGTTTGTTTTCTGCCCCAGTGTTTATTCACATTGTTTTTTCTGATATTCAGGTGTTAATATTTCACCAAGGGAAAGAATCCATTAAAGTATTAAAAATTAAAAAAAAAAGAAATATTATTGAATTGAGTGGGAAAAACATTTTAGAGCACCTACTGTGTATATTAATGGATTTTTTAAAAAAAGTGTAGAGGTAATTTTAATGATCATCATACCTTTAATTTACATTTGGGTTTATAATTTATGAGGCATTTTCATAAATACTGTCACATTTGGTGTTGATGGTATTAATATATCTGAAACAGATGTCTTTGACTATTGTGCAGTACCAAATATTTGTCAGAAACTCAGCAGAATTGAAGAGTTGTATAGGTTAAATAACCCAAATTAAAAATTGTAAAAATGTGATTTCTGACTTTGGTTCAAAAGTAGGTTATAATACAAATTAAACTTCTGACTTTGTAGAATTTTTTAATAAAGTTGATGAAAGGTTTTTATGAAGACTAGCTAAAGAAAATTGGTCATTATTTATTTAACCAGATGAATGATTTAATGGCGAATGATTTCCAAATCAATAATATGGGCAGCTTTCCTCTGTGAATTTAGTTTTGGAATTAAATCGATCATGGAGTGCTTTCTAGAGGCACTTATTTTGCACAGAATTAGTGCTTGGAGGCTTAGGCATAGATTTCCTCTGATTTGAGCTGTAGAACTTCTTTTGCAAAATGCATTGTATTCAAGTTTTGAAAACCAGCATTACAAATTAAATTCCTACTAGATAAATGTAGGGAAGTACTTTTTTTTTTTTAATGTATCTTAATGGTACTGTAAAATCATTGTGACTCAGTCTGGGGGTTCCCAGTGAGACCCCCACCCCCAATCCGGAATCAGTCTTCTTGAGATCCTCACAGAATGAGAAGCTTCCTGTATGTCGGGCCTGAGTTCTACTTTGCAAGAATCGTGGAGCCTCCGTGAAGGCTGCCCAGGGGTTGAGCTCCCTCACTCTGCCCCAGTTTCCTTTAACAACCTGTCTGTTTGTCAGGAGGAGGGAGGCTCTGGGCTGGGTACTTGGGTTGTAGAGATTAATGAGCTGTGATCCAGTCGCAGGATCCTGAACAAGAGTGTATGACAGAGCTTCACCCACATTTGTGTTAGGGATTAGGGAAGAGATGGGACCCTTTCCTTTCAGCCTGAGGTCATAGGGCTGGTGTTATACTTGACACTGGTGATTTCTGGTCTTGGAGGAGGAGGGCAGCCATGGGCTTTGTTTGGCCAGAAACTCAGCTGCCTGAGTGATGGAGATGAGGCATATGCAACTTGTCTAGAGCACCTTCCAGGAAACCCCATTAGGAAATAAATAGCTGATAGAGAGCTTATGCATTTGACAGTTATCAGAGAGGGATTTTTTCTTTTTTTCCCCCCCAGTATGTTATTTAGAAAATTTTCAAATACACAAAGAAGTTGAGAAAATTCTACAGTGAACTCCTATATACCCTCCACCTAAGATTCTAAAATTCACATTTTAGTATACCCCTCACCCCCACCACCATGCCCACTGCCTGGACTGTCAGTGAAACAGATTATACAAATGACTTAAAGTCTAGCTTGAGGAAGACACAATTAGGAAAATCTTCTGGGAAAATATTATATGATCTATTTCTAAAGTCAAATCGCATTTACTTTGGATTATTCACACACTTCTCCTTCATTCCTGCTGATCAGGAGAGTCTGTATTCTTTAAAAATAAGGGACTTACATTGTGATTACATATGGCTACCTGGTATTTGTCTCTAAGCCCTGAATGAATGGAATATGTCCTTGTTTATACAGTTGCTTATAAACAGAATTTTTTCTCTTTTATTACAGCTATAACATTTACAGGTTGTCACTTATACAGATTTTTTTTGTGGAAAAGATGTTAATGCTTGGGTATTTTAAGATATTATATAATCAAAGCAAGAGACTGATTTTGTGGATCATGATGAAGAGAGGTGTTTTTGGAAGGAACAAAGCCATATTATCATCATTGTAGTAATCAAAACACTTAGCCTGAATTTGCACTCAGATAGCTATTTGTTGCTCTGATCTTTAGTACTTACATGGTCATCTTCTACAGTAGCTGTCATATAAACATAAGTTTGTAGCATGACCTGAGTCTTCAAAACCAAAAGATCAGCTTTAAGAAACCATTCTCATTGATGTATTTGCACTTAAACTTTGCAGCTGCACTAACAGGATTTCCTCACGTCTAAGTAACAAAGAGCATCATTTGTCTAAGTTGAGGCAAGTTTACCATTTCATGTAGTTTCATGTGTATTTAGATGGTGTTGAATAGACCCTCATGAAAAGTCTTAAAGAGTCCTCTGAAGCTAATTGTCTGTTGAAATCATATAGGACTAAAAACATGGTACTTGGTAACTATGAATGCCATATGGATACGCAAGTAAAATAAATTTTTTTTTTTTTCAGTTCTCTTGCAGCTAGCAAGCGATGCTTTACCAAATGACATGACCTTGGCTCTTGCTTACCTCCTTGCCTTACCACAGGTAAGGCACGTAAGAAAGAAGAACATAAAAATGAATGGACTAAAAATCTATTGTTTGTTATACATCTATATCTATCATCCACCTATCTATTGTCTATCATCTATTATCTGTCTATCATCATCTATCTATTATCTATTATCTATCTGTCATCTATCTATCATCATCATCTATTATCTATCTATCTACCTATCTATCTATCTATCATCTATGCCAGTCTTCAGAGAGTAAATTCTATAATGTTAGTGGAAATGTTGATTGTAAATCTCTTTTACATGATAGGATCTGCCTTTATAGTGTCTTCTGAATTTTAATGTAGTCATATTATGCTGACCTTGATATGATGGAAGCTTTGAACCAAAATTCTATAGCAATGACTAGATATGTAATGGTTTACAATGATCTTGTTGATTTCCTTTCAGCTGAGTTCATTCCATCATGTTCCCTCCTAGGTGTTAGATGCTAACAAGTGCTTTGAAAAGCAGTCCCACTCTGCCTTATGTCTCCAGCTGGCAGCCTATTACTACAGCCTACAGATCTATGCCCGGTTGGCTCCATGTTTCATGGACAGGTGCCATCCTCTTTACAGGGTAAGTCCTTTGGTTTCCATTTTATTAATGGCAGAGTTAGTTTTTCTAAAATAGTTAAGACAGGTGTATACATCTTTGGCGGTACCGATCGCTTTGTCCCCAGGGTGCGTCCTGAGTGGCTGATGGCCCTTACCTGTTCTGTGTTAGATGCAGTTGCCTCTCCAGGCATCAGTAAGAGGTGGAGTTTCTCATATTTATTGTGAATGCAGATTCTTCCCCTAACCTTTCTGTCATTTATGTCATTTTACGAAGTCTTAGGAAAGGCTAAAAGAGTAGGAGAGGCAAAATGAAGAATCGTTTTCTTAATGCATTGCCCATAAGGAAGATGGCCCTATCGAATTGAGGAAAGCAGGCAACGTAATTCTTTGAGCAGTGCTGCACTTCTTTATTTTTTATTTTTAAGCCAGAGTTATGAGGGCAGTAATGGTACAGATGAATTATTGAAGCATATTATGCTCATTTGACACCAAGCTTCAGACACCTTTTATATAACTTCATTGTGAATTTCTGAAGGAAAGCACCTAAGCGTGGCCTCAAGTTCACGTGCCTCCTTCTGTGGACACCAATGTGTTACAGATGCTCCTGGGAAGTCAAAGCTCTCCAGGTTTCCTCGTGTATGCCAGTGTTAACCATCAGCATTGGGAAATGACCTACTTTTGTATTGGATCGTTTTAAGAGAATTGCCGCTTTAACAGTAGATTAGCAAATAGATCATATTTTAAAATCCACGTTGCATATAAATTCAAGGTTCAGATTTTATTGAGGCAGGAATTTTCTTCCCTTGACCCAAAATAGACTGTAAAGAAATACTTTCCCATGCGTTATCAAAGTTGTAGCTGCCTTAGCCATCCAAAATATGCCTACGAGTTTCCTGACTCCAGGAGAAAAGGATGGAAATGCAGTCCGTGTCCAGACTTCACTGTAACCAGGAAGGATCTCTACCATCGGGCTGAGACAGCGTCAGGAAGGAACGTGACAGCCATTCAGCTTTGCGGCTTGTTTATGGGTGTTGTCAGTGGACAGTGGAAAGATCAGACTAACCCTTAAAAGCCACTGGCTGTCTGAAAGTGACTTTCACACACTCTGCCCCTTGGTCTTTGAGCAGCCCCATTGTGCAGAATGTAAGATTCAGAGAAACTCAGTTCCTTGCTCCGGTAGAAAGTGACATGCCGTCACTGCGAGCGTCTCATTCTTGGCTTTGCCCACTTCTGACCTGGACCCGCTGCCGCTCCAGCTCCGTTTCAGAAGCCGTGTCACTGTCGTTGGTCCTGAGTGGTCTCTGGCCTGCAGGCCTCCCAGGTCACCCGCAGCAGGATGTTTTCCTGCACGTCACTGTCGCTGCTGGGTGAAGTCTGAGCTCTGGTATGTGACAGGGATGACCCGCAGGGACCTGGCTGGCCCTTCCTGCCCCGCCAGCACGCGCCTGACACCAGCTCTTTGGAAGCTTGTGTTCTAGCTGTTCGGAATGAAAATTTCTCTGAATTTACCATTCCTTTTCACACCTCTGTGCCTGCGCAGATGTGATTCCACTGCCTGAAATACCTCCCTCCCTTCCCACTGTCAGCAGGTAAGCCTGAGCTCAAGAGAGCCTCCTGCGAAGCTTTCTGGGCCTCCTCCACGGACACTGGCCTCTCCCCATCTCACTGCTCCTGTGTAGCCCTTGCAGTTAGGGTTCCGGGACAGACTGTCTCCTCTCCGTGTGAGCTTGCTTAAGGGCGGGGGTCCCCTGAGGGCCTCACCCTCTGTAGTTGGCATGTGAGTTAAGTTCAGGAATCTTAACTGCTGTGCCTGAGGACAGCCTTCAGGCCTCGGAGTCTCAGCTTTCATTCCTGGCTCTTGGATTTGAAGGCATCCGGATGGGCACGGGAGCTGGACGGCGTTAGTACATATGAGTTTTCCCCTGACTCCCTAATGGTTCATTATTTGGGTCTTTTCAGCATCTTCCTGTGCATCAAGCAGCACTGCTGAGTTTGGAATTAAATGTGACAAACTCCTGATGAATCATTGTGGAAATCGAAATCAAAGTGGTTTCAATTTGTTGCCTGCACATAATAACAGTCAGCGAAGCATCACTTTCACTCAGTTCAGCTTGTTTCTGTTTCCAGTCTTCGTACATTTTCTCTTTCCACATGCCCCCCCCCCCCCAGTTCTGTGCTGCAGGAATGATAATTTAGGTAGATGACTAGGTTGGGATGAAAGTACTGATGTAATTTTGGGGTATTTCTGATAGCAGGCCGGTGCATCTTTTTTTTTTTTTTTAATTTTTTATTGGGGAATTGGGGAAGGGAAACAGCACTGGGGAATCTGGGGAAGGGGAACAGACAAGTTTCTGTCCTTTTGTTCTTCAGTCTAGTTGTGGAGGACATCGCTTCACTGGTCCATGTTGGTATGATCATTGCGCTCTTCCCGGGTGAGGCAGATCGCTTGCCGGTCTCTGGATGGTCGCTCACACTGGCTACCGGCCACACACGGTAGCTTTTGGCAGCCCCACTGCAGCCTATGCCGTCGCCGGTGACTCACGGCTGCCCAGTTCCAGATTGAACTGTTGTTCACCATCTTAGCTGTAGAGGGCAGTGTCACTGGCCCTCATGTGGGATCCGAACCGGGGCCCTGCTGTACAGAGCTGGCGTCCCAAGCCAGCTCTTAACCAACGCGCCACTCGGCCGGCCCAGGCAGGTGCATCTTGATGGAAGCACCCCCCTGAGCCAGCACAGGCCCTGGGATCGGCACCCCCCGCCCCCCACCTTCATTTTTCTGTTAGTGATATGTAAGGTTGGCACTGGTCAGTCGGAGAGAATTCCTTCTAGTATTTGTCCTAGTTACTTGTTTTTATGTTGTAAAAACAATACACACTTGGCCAAAAATTCCAGTGATAAAAATGGTATATAATAAAAAGTCAATGTTTCCCTTTTGTACCTGTCCAGAAATAGTTTTTGGATATACATATTTATATAACACTTTTTTATACAAATAGGAGTAAGCTAGACACATTGTTCTGTACCTTGAGTTTTTTCACTAATATATTACCTTTATAATTATTGTAAGTGCATCTTGAAGTGCGATGTTTCTCACACTCTTTTGAAAAAGTTTCAGAAGATAAAATCAGTTAAAAATGGAAACCTATCCTTTAGTTTTGTTTTCTAGAGAAGCAAACCCAGCAGGGGATGAAATTCTAAACTTTATGGTAGACTATTTCAAAATGTGGGTTTTTATGCTACTTAATTGAAAATACTGAGTACAAAATTATCTCCAGCAAATAACAACCCTAGAGGGAAAACATACCACCTGTTTAAAACTTTCCAAACAATATTACCAAGAAATGGAGACTATTAAACCAGAATGAATTTATTACCTCTAACCAGTAAGCAGCGGGTTAAGTCATGGAGCATTCTGTTGTCATGAATATTTATGAGTATTTCGTTTTTATAGGGACTTGGACATATTCTTCAAAGAAACCATATTTTATTCACCCCCCCTCAAGAACTGCATTGCCGAGTTTTGGGAAAGTAATAGAATAACTTTACACACTTGCATTTATAAATTTTTGATGCCTTTTTATTTTATTAGTATTTGCAGCCTGTGATGTTTTGCAATATTGCTTTGAATATTGAATATGGAAGATTTTGAAGCTACCTATAAAGCCCTCCAAAAGCTTCTTAGAGGCTAATAGCTTTTATGCCCAGTGGATCATGCCATTGAACTTGGGTGGGAAAAAGAGGGAGAGAGATTTGAATGTACTCTACGCAGGAAACTTAGTGATTTTAGGTGTGAGGCTGCTAGGCGATCTGCTGGAGGCTGGACTGCTTCCTCCCTGCAAGAGCACAGCCCGGGCGGCCTGAAGTGCAGACTGGCGTCTGTGGGCCAGGGACCCAGTGTCCTGTGCGCGTCGCTGGGTGGCTGTGAGGGTCAAATACAATTCATGTGAAAGTGCTTTAGAAACTTTAGTGTTGTACACTTGTGGGGGCGAATGAATGTATGTATGAAATGAAGTGTCGGGGTAAGTAAGGCATGCTTTGGAATATTTTGACAGAAATCGTGATAAGCTCAAGGGAAGAATTCTTATTAAAATTTAAATCGAGGATTGGAAGTAATCATGAGCAGTGAAGTTCCTTGAGGAAGGGATAGAAAGTAGAGGTGATAATGACAAGAAAATAATTTGCATATAGAGCTACAACTTACAACATGCTCATCCATTTAGTCTCATTTAATCTTTATGAGGAGTCTATAAAGCAGAAATTGCTTCAATTTTAATAATGGAAAACCTGCAGCTCAGGAGGGAAGAACCAGTAACCCAGGTTCTTTGATCCAATTCTTATGTTTTTTCCCCACAACTAATTTTCCTTGTTCTCGGAAGCCTTTATGATTTTTCGCTTCTCATCAGTATTATGTTTCACACAATAAATTGAAGTATTGAAAATCTTCCCATACGCGTAACAAATACTTGATGACCCATAAACTTGAACACACTTAGAAACCTATCATCAAGGAATTAATAGAATGCCCCTAATTCACCACTTTATTAGGACAGAATTTTAAAAAGGAAGTACATTTATATCAAGGGGTTGAACAGGAAATGGTATTCTTGCTCATGATTCTAAAACTTTCTCTGTTATCATTAGAGAGGAAAAAAGGAAAGACTTAGAAATACAGCTCAAGTCAAATATCTAGTTGAACACCTACCTTTGTGTGTCCTCCATGGTCACTTGTATTGACGTGTGTGTATGTATAAAAGGGACTAGATAGAGGATGTATGTGTAAAAAAAGTCAATCTGGGTGTAATAGAGAATGACAGTATTAAATCCATCATTGAAAATAGGTCATTTGTAAAAGGACTCTAATTTATATTTGGCGAGAGCTGTGTCTCATTTACATTTGGTGGGTGCTGTGTATTCATTGGTCGTGTCAAGATCCCTGTAATTTTAAGAGCTACTCCGCCCTGCCTACCAACTATGAAAGGATGGTTCTTGGGAGGCTTATGCCGGGCAGTCCTGTGCCCACTCTATCACTTACCCAGAATGGCCTTGGCCAGCACACCTCCCACACATCCGTGAAACAGGTGGTACTAGCTGACACCTGTCCCAGGGGATTATTCGCACTCAGTGAGGCTCCGTTCCTGTGTTTAGCACAATGCCTGTTCTCCACGGAAGACTGCAATAGTAGGTATTTGTGCTTGTCATTTTCTTAGAAAAGTGAACAAATTTGGTGTTTAAAAAACATGAAATAAAAATTATTCACGGAATAATTTTCCTCTGTGCTCTGGAAAAGACAGATTCACAAAACATACAGTTTCTACTTAGTAAAGGAGAAGAGATTAAAGTTGCTTAAACTGAGGAGGGATCTGTTCACTATAATTTGTTGGCCTGAAATTGTATTTTTAACGAAGAAACCTGTTTTGAATATTTAGTGGAGACGTAAAGTAGTAGATGAGATGTAGGACTTCCCCAATTCTACAGCTGAAGGGGTTTAAAAGGCTTTCTTTTATTTTTGTGATTAGATTCTTATACATTCATAGAATTGTAACTTGAGAAAGGTGATCACCTGGCGATGCCCCTTTGTTTTACATCTGAGGAAACGACCCCTGGAAGGGCCAGTAGAGGGGACTTGTTGCCCCTCCCTGGAGCTCGCAGCGTGCTTGGAGTGTGCTTCCGTAATGGTGCTCCTGTGATTTGCATGTACGTACATCTTGTCCATCGCTCGTTTTAACTCCTTGAAAGAAAGCTCTGGACCCGATTTCCTTTCATATAATAATGGAGACAATAATGCTTTAAAATACCATTATTTTAGGGAGCATTTGAGATTTTGCTCCCTGGCATATGTCATTAGTTTTGCTAAAATAAACTTATAAAAATTAAAAAAAATACCATTATTTTATTTGTGCCTCACAGCAAACCATGAGTAGGGGGTGCAGTGTGTTTATGGACACTTTTATAGGTGAGGAAACAGATATTAAGTAATGTGCCCCAAATTGCCTCCCTACTAAGGGAGCTGGAATATAAACCACTAACTTAAAAGCCACAACTGTTGAATGTCTCCCCCGTTTACCCCACACCTAGTCTGGGAAAGAGCCTCTCCTGTGCTCTGGAAAAGACAGATTCACAAAACACACATGGTCCTCCAGAAGCTGTAATTTAGTATTTATAAGGAAAGGCAGTGTAAAGTAAATTACGTAATAGAAGTACAATTGAAGTGTGATTGGTGTATGGGTTTTAGTACATTCCACAATCCCTTTTATTTTTGGAGCACCTGCTTCAGGCCAGGCCTTGGCTTACGGATTTTATATATGTTCTCTTAGGCTTCTCACAACCATGCAAGCTACACATCATTACTGCCATTTTATAGGTGAACGATCAAGTTCGTGGTGGTGCCCTAACACGCACAAGGTCATCCACCTGGTAACTTGTGTATGGCTGTGCTTACTTTGCTGTGCCTTGTCCTTTTGTTCATTGGCAGAAGGAGAGAAGAGATGCTTTTTGCCACATATGGATGTGGAGGATGTGGAGACCTGAAACTTTGGGCAGGACATTAGGAAACCAGCTGGATGTTAGTGCTGGTACCTGTGCTCACATGCTGTGCGCTGCCGTTTTGGAGCTTTATTCTCTACCTGGTCTTGGGATTTGTTTCATAAACTGTGTTAGAATACAAAGAGAATAGCAATGAGGAGGTTACAGCAAAGTGAAAAGTGTGTAGGCGGCTTCTCCCAATACGGGTATGAAATCTTGAGATTCCAGGAAAGAAACAAAAAAAGTGACGAGTGTGGGGCAAGCATGAAGGTGGTTGATTCCGTGAGTCGGGGGTGGGAACCAGTAGCCTGCTGGAGAGGGGCATGTCGCACACAGATACGCTGCGTGGTTACAGCCTGTCCCTCAAAGCGTGTCGGCAACTCCAGGTTAGGGTTTTCGTCTGAAGCCACAGGTCAGAGTATACATGGGAAAAGCCCTCCTTCATTGTTTTGTGAACATGGGTTTGCCAGGGGCGTGTAAAACTGGGGTACAAGTTGCTCCATGAAAGGACAACTGCAGAAGAGTTTTGCCATCACTCTGAAACCCTGATCACTGGACATTTGCTCTCTCTACTGCTAGGCAGGATAGTGCTACCCGGATGAGGCGTGAGAGTAGCAGGCAACCACGGTGCTCACCTGCGGTGCAGAGCAGGTGGAGGTGGGCTGCCTGACCTGTGGGCAATGCCCCTATACCAGATCACTTCAGAGGTGGCTGAGCTCAGGGTGGGTGATCCAGGCTGGTGCCCCAGGGGCTTCAGTCTATAAATAGCGAGGGGTTAGGTGAACTGTCAGCTGTGGAGACACTCAGAGCTGAGGCATGGGACCCCCTTTCCCAGCATGCATTGTCAGAAATACCATCCACATGCAGTGGTGCCCAGATCGCTCTCTAATTGCGGTTAGATTTGCCTTATTCACTCCACCTTTCCATCAGGCCTTAGCCACCTAGGCTCAGCGCTCACTCGGCCCTTTCCTGGAGCCCGTCTCGCTGTGTTAGCTGGCCTCTTTCCTTAGCCTCGATGTTACCTCTTCCAAGAAGGCTTCCTTGACGTTTGCTGAAGCCTCACCCCTGTGTATTCAAAGCACGCTGTGCGTGCTGAGCCACACCATTTTAGAATTTCTTATTCTCTCTCCTACTAGGCAGCATTCTTGGAGGAAAGGGTCACATCTTAGTATGTCTGGTACGTAATAGGTGCACAAAAATATTTGTTGAATGAATGAACGACGGTCTTGTAGATTACTTTCGAGTGTTAATTTCCAAACTCAGGTCTTTTGACTTGAGACACATATCTGTGGTTTTTGAAATTGGGATTCAGTGTCTGCGTAGAGGGAGGGGGAAAATTCAGCATGATAAGGTTGACTTTTTCTCAAACCCACCTGCTGGAATCCAACACTTCTTTAATTGGTGTTTATTGGTTCTGTCAGATCGCTCCTCAGTAGGGTGAACAGAGAGAACGTCAGGCTGGGTTTGGTAATATAGACCCGACATTGACAAATTCCTGTGTAGGTCAGAATAATAGCTTACACATTAGAAATACTGACAGCTTACTGTAATTAGGTACATTGCTGAGAACCCAAGGTAGGTTCTGGAGTTTTTTTTCCTAATTTGCTTGTATTAAAATACATACCAGGCCTTCCCAGAAACTGGACGCGATTGAGTTAATGTTCAAGCATCAGGCTCTCAGAGCAATTCCGGAATCATGGCTATGCGGCTGTTGCTTCATTGACACTCAAACCAACTTTAATGTAAATAAATGTGCCCAGTTAGTCACTCATTTTTCTTTCCTGTCAGCTGTTAGGTTCTGGGTTTTGTTCTATTTGAATCATTTCACTGTTGTTAGAGAAGCTCCTGAGAATTATACAGCAATATCCCATTGAGTCCCAAATTGAGCAGAGTAAACATTGGTTGGCTGCTTTCTTATGCAACTGGAGTATTTCTGATTTTAGGGTTTTGAGGCTGGGTTTTCTCCTAACTCATCCCCAGGGCTTTATTAGGGGGTGATTGAGCTGCAGCTCTGTTACTGAGAACACTTAGATGCTGCAAAGAAAATGTATCCAGGGGCTATGATGATGAAAACGACTTCCAGGGAGAGTTATCATAAACGATCAGGTAATTGGGGAACAAGTTCTAATATAGGTTGATAGTAGTCGAAAAAGCAAGGATATATTCTTTTCTAAGTGGGTGGAGGTTTTTAAGATGGAAGGAGAACAGAGCAGGCGTCTAGAGACCCGCTTCTAGACCCAGTCCTGCACCCTGTCCGTGTGGCCTGCCTGCTGCCCGCGCTCTGCAGTTGACTCCTGGATGCGGTCGTGACCCTCAAGTAAGTGGCAGCAGTGTGAAGGGCAAAACGGGAACCTGGTAGACGTGGTTTTCTTCCTGTTCCTATTTTTGTTGTCGTTTTTGTTACAGGCTGACCCTAAAGAGCTAATCAGGATGGTCACCAGGCACGTGACTCGGTACGGGTATGACGCCTGGCCCGAGGACCTTGTTTCCCTGACCAAGCAGTTACACTACTACAACGAACGCCTCCTGGACTTCACTCAGGCTCAGGTCCTCCAGGGCCTGGGGAAGGGTGTGGACGTGCGGCGGTTCGCAGCAGACGACCAGTATAAACGGGAGACGATCCTTGGCCTGGCTGAGTAAGGGGTGCCTTTGTCTCATAAAGGGGTGCATGTAAAATGTAACAGAACAGTTGAATTATCAGGACGTCATCACAGTCCTCTGAAGACGCACATTCACTGTTTCTATAACCTTTCCCCAGCTTCTTCCCATCATATGAGGGATGTGCTGTATGCGTCTTCCCCAGTGGATTGGTAGATGCAGACCACATCTTGAGCCTGCAGATTTAAATAGTAAGGATGGGATGATTATTTTTTAAAGTTTCCCGTGATTTTGGTAGCCTGATGCCAAGATCATTACCACGTTAGAGTCAATAGGGAATGATCAGGGGAGAAAAGAATGAAGCTTGCTATAGATATTTCAAAACAAGATTGCCTTTTATTTCTGGCTGAAAATCTCACCTTTCAAACTGTATAGCAGTAGAATTTCTTCAGTATGTTAAACATTAGGTTCAGCTGACCTAATACCAGAGGAAGGACCCAGTGTTGTGGGTTCAAGGCACCTTCATCCCTCTTGGGTTGGTTTCTAGAGGAAGGAGAACTAACTAGCTCGAGCAGTGTCTCTTGATAGAGGCCAGTAGCAGCTGCCATTGTGCCCCTTGTCCCTAACCCTTGTCCAGAGAAGAGCAACCCTTGTTTGAGAAGGCAGTACAGACCAAGGTCCAGTGGGAAGGGTTCCTTTCCGGGCATGGAGGACCCCTTGATTTTAATACTGGTCTTCATTTTTAAAAGTTTAGATCCAATGAATTCAGATCAAATGAGAATTACTTACATGTCAGAAGGTGGGAAAGTGCTCAGCCACGGTGGTTATTAAGTAGAGATGTTTGTTTTTAACACCAGAATTTGTCATATGCTTACTGCGGGCCAGGAACTGTGTTAGGTGCTCTGTACACTTAGAAACATTTGCGAATCCTTAAAAATAACCCTATGACATAAATGTGATCCCATTTTATCGTTGAAGGCCATGAGGTTCAAGGATTTTAAGTAACGGGCCCAAGTTTATGTAGGTGGTAAGGATCACAGTGGTGATTGGACCCTCGATCGGTCACATATCAGAGCCACCATATCTTCACAGCACCACGTGCCCGCCCCTTCAATGCTTGATCATGTTTCCAAGGAAGCACCGTGTGCAGTTCACCCTGTACTTTCAGCCTTTGAAACCAAGGTTCAGTTGTGCCTACATTTAATGGTTATCCCTCTCTCCTAATAAGTTACTTTAAAGTAACAAAGACAGCCCTAGTTGTGGTAGTGGTAAATGTTATTTTTCATTATTATTGTTTAAATCTTCGAGAAAGTGGCAAAGTAGCCTTGGCAGCCTGTAATGATTTTATATTAGCCTGGGCTTCTTTCTTCCTAGAAGACGCTGCAAATTCTCTTTAGAGCAAGGTAGGGAATAGAGAGATCAAAGACAGAGTTGGAATAGCCCAAAACTGGACTCTTAAGAAGAGAAATGTGGAATGCTGTTTTCCCTTCTGTCTTCCTGAAGGCTCATTATTTCATAGAGTCATTTAATGTCCACTTTGAAAGGGACCAAAAAGATCATTTAATCCAACCTGCTCGTTTTTTTGGAAGTGGAATCTGAGAACCAGAGAGCATTAAAGAGTGGTTCAAGGCCACACAGCCAGGAGTTGAACGGTGGGCTTATTATTTCCAAGTCCAGTGGGCCTTTCCTTTGGTCGTTTTGCAATCCTTGGTGCCATACTTGTGGTTTCTTAGAAGAGGGCTTTTATGCAGAATAAAAGTTTGCAAGATAAGCCATGCCTTACATCATCAATTACATTTTGCTAGGACTTTTGTCATTTTCTTTTTTTTTTTCTATGTATTTAGCTAGCATATTGCTATTTGAAGTATGTCCTAGAGGACAAACATATGCTTTTAATAAATGTATAATAGAATCTTCTCCGCAATCTGTTGATTAGAAAAATATAGAGCAGTCTTTGGATGGCTTGTTTACAATGTTTTGGAGTAGCCGTCGGTTTTCTGAGTTAGCAGTTCCTATTTGGAGATGGGATTTCAGTGTCGCATACAAGAATCCCTGAAGGACCTGCTTTGTTCTGTTCTGCAGCTCTGCCTTCAGTTGTACATAACATGATCACTCTTTATTTTCTTATTAATTGCATATCCATTTTAATGGCAGGTGTTTTGTGTAAGTGCATTATATCTGTCCTTTATTGCCTGTATATTTTACATGATACATTCTCAGCACTCCGCCAGGGTAACTTAGAAGAGGGCATGCTGTAGTTTGGTTTCTTGCCACTTGATCAGATGATAGAGATAGAAGTACTTAGTGACACGGAGCTGGTGCAAGCAGTGTCCCAGGCTCCCACTATGGCGGGGGGGGTGAATTGCTCGTGGTCCCTGTTCTCTAGGATTCTCATTCCATCACACAGACGTAGGTACCTAATACATATTTTAAGAAATAATTTTTAATTGACCTAATACTCCATGAGCTCACAGACTTAATCCAAACCTTGGCCCCGTTTTTATAGTCCATGAGCAAAGGATGGTTTGTATGCTTTTAAAGGTATGTGAAAAAACAATAACAAAAGAATATGCTACAGAGGCTGTATGGCAGCAAAGCCTACAAGATTTACTGCCTGGCCTTTTACAGAGAACACTTGCTAACTCCTGGCGAATTAGACGTATAAATGCCCCGTTTCCTTATGGGGCGAGTAGTCTCAGCAGTGTTACTTAATAATAACAGATATTTCATTCCTGCTGCTGTGGCTTCGCCCACCATGCTTCCAGCCAGGAAGTCCATTTTTACATCTCTACTTCTGGGAAATAGAGGTCCTAAAATAGTCTTTCCAAAATGGCCTTATTGTGGGTGCTCTGGTCAGAATTCCTTATACACCTAGGGACTCTCAAATTGAGTGACACCATCCCACTGGTCTCTGTCGCCTGTGGGATAACGTCCAGGTCCCTCCGCAGACCTGAGGACCCTGTACATTCCCAGTCGTGACCCCCCGCCCCCCAGGCCCCGTCTGCCTCTCCATCGAAGCCCAGGGATCTCGCTCCCTCTGCACCACGTCTGCGTAGTTGATGATTGTTTCCTTCAGTCTTCACATCATGTTGGCCACTCTCTCGTCTCTGTTCTCACAGTATTTTGCAGTCTTCTCTTTAGCACTCCCACCCTTGCATTTAATTACTGGTTCACGTTTCTCATCCTCCACAAGGCTGTGAGTTCCTGCAGAAAAATCTTGTTGGTTTTCATATTCTAAGCATCTAACTATACCTGGCATGGTGTGGAAAACAAAAATTTGTTGAGTGGTGAACTATGCTTTCTGAAATATCTACCCATAGGGCAGGAATGCATTTCTTTTGCTCTGTTTTTTTACTATAGACTCTAGTTTTCTAGACTAGGATTTCTTTTATCTCAGCACCTTTTCGATTGGCTAATTTTCTGTTGTGGGTGCTGTTTTGTGTCTTGTAGGATGTTTAGCAGTATCCCTGATCTCTGGCCACCACATGCCAGTAGCACTCTCCGCCCCCTCCCCCACTGTGCCTATCAGAAATGTCCCCAGTCACTGTCAGATGTCCCCTGAAGGACAAAATAACCCTGGGTGGAGAACCACTAGCCTAGACGATTGCTTGGTCAGTTGCAATGCACCACAGTGTGAAAGGAGCTTCAGGATTTTTGGAAGTGCTTCCCCCAAATTACCGAGACACATCTTCCTAAGGACTGTTGCCCGCACCCCTCGGCCAGAGAGCAACCCCAATGAACGTTTTCTTTGCTGAGTAAGGTAATGTGTTTCTCTTCTCTTCCTGCCCTGATGGACCGTGAAGAACACTTGAGGAGAACGTCTACAGCATTGCCCTTTCGCTGGCACAACGTCACAGCATCTCCCGCTGGGAAGTTTTTATGATGCATTTGGAGTTCTTGTTCTCCGACAGTGGGTAAGCACATGATTTCTATGCAGATTCATGTCTAAGTGTTTCTTTTCAGAGTCTATTCTAGAAGGGTCATGAAGGCATAAAGTACAATTGCACTTTTCCTTTTCAGCTGTAGTAGACTGGTATCTTCGTACACCCCCTCTTTATTCGTCTCTGATACACCAACATTCTAATAATAGTCTTCTCTTTTTTTGTTTTTCAGTGATAATAGTCCTGAGTTAGATACTTTAATATTCATTCATTTATTCAGAGGTTTTTAATTGAGGATCTATTTTGTGCTAGGCACTAGGTACTAGGGTTACAATAGTTAGCAAAAGCAGGCATCGCAGCTTAGCACTTTTAGTCTAGTGTGGGAGACAGATTGTAATTGACTAAGGACACAAGTAAATGTGAAAGTAAAACTGTGAGAAGTACCGTGTAAGAGAGCCCAAATAAGGGATTTGGCATTCTTAGGGAAGGCTCTCCTGAGGAAATAACTCTTGAGCTAAGACCTAAATATTGAGTTGAAATTAACTACACTACAGGGGAAGAAGGGCACCATTTTCTAGGGCAATTACACAGTTAAGTGCAAAGGCTCTGACAGGAAATAACATGATGCCTCTGAGGGGCCATCCGATGGACAGTGTGGGTGAGGCCCCGAAAGTCAGAGGAGCACAGTGTGAGGTGGGACCATGGACAAGCCTAGACGCCAGAACATGCCGCAGGACTGTGCCGCCCTGGCAAGGGCTGTGGGCTTTTCCCTAAGAGTAATAGGAAGCTATTGAAAGGTTTTGGTAAAGTAAAGGTATTGAAATAATAGGATCAGATTTTCATTTTGGTAAGATCACTGTGGTTACTATGTTGAGAAAAGATTTTAGGGAGGCCAAGGTAGAGACATATAGAACAGTGGAGGATCTGCTATAGTAGTAGACTGTGTGACGGGTGACTATAGCTGAAAGTAGGGCTTTGAAAACACAAGAGGGAGAGGTAAGAATGGGTTTCAGAGATACCTAGAAGGTGAAATAGATAATACTTAATCAACTGCTTAATAAACATCAACTAGTCATGAGGGTGAATGAAAAGGGAGGGTCACGAATCATCTCGCGTTTTACTTGGTCTACTTGTTGGATGGCGACATCATGCAGAGAGACAGGGAACATTAGTTACAGACAAGGTATTGTGAAGGGAGGGTGAGGAAAAGGCACGGGAATGGAGAAGTTACACAACTGAAATGCCCAAGAGGAAAGGTCCAGTAGACAGTGATTCTTCTCGATCTGAATTCGAAAAAGAAGAGGGGGCTAGAACTACCAATTTGGGAGTCACGTGCACATGGACGATAAATCAGCTATGTTATACACGTGCTTTGGGGGAACGCATAGAGAATGAGAGAGGGGGAAAGACTGAAGACAGACCTTGAGGACCTTCCACAATTAATGGTGGAGGAAGAGCTGCCAACAAAAGGGACAAAAAGAACTGCAGAGAGGTAGGGGGCGAAACAGGAACCTTGTGCCGGGGAAGCTGTGTTTAATGGGGCAGCGTTGAATGGAGTCAAATTGTGCTGAATGGCCAGGAAATGCTTACAATTTAGCATCTTTAATTTTTATTAATTCCTTTGAAATTTTAACATCTATGTTTTAAGTATTTATGAAATTGTTACATGGGCAGTGGTGTTATCCATGATAAACATGCATTGGCTTCACCATTTTTGAGGCACAATAATATGTTCGAATCAATGTTTCTTATCATATGTGCATGGGCATTTAAAAAATATCTTGGCATTTTATTATGTATCTTTTTCTTTTGTTGAATAAAAAGGTGTTACATAAAAGGGTGTCATATCTGTACAAACAGGATGCGTCATTGGTCTCTGAATATATTATAAATTATCAAGCAATTAAGTAACGTGCAAGACTGTTCAGGGCACATCATTATACCTGATAGTGGTGTGATTACGCAGCTGCTAAGCAATTACAAGAGCAGGAAATCATTACCTCCTGGTGTCATTACTTGTGAGTGACAAAACACCTACTATTGATTTAGCCGGTGGTGTTGGGCGCTCCCTGTTCTTTACTGAAAAGGCAGTAGTTAGCCTTGCTATTCAATCAAACTCGGTAACACAGGTTTCAGAACCATCAGCCTTGTCCCTGCAGCAGAGATTGCCAAACTCTGACTTGTTGAGTCAGTGTTGGAAGTTACTAGGTCAGAGTCCTAAGAAAAATAATGTTGTTTGCTTTAGGGATTTGTTTTACTATTCCTTTAAAATGTCATTGTCCCCTGAAGTTGATGTTCCTATAATTTTACGTTCTCCTTGCTCTTGGTTGAATTGGAGATAGACCCTGGCTCAGCACGTGACAGACAGCTTTGGGTGAGGAAGCATTATGCATAGAGCATAAGCCTTCAGAGTAGCTGGATCGCTTCCTAACTGTGTCTCCCCCTAGCTGGGTGTCCCTCCCCAGGGTAATTCAGTCCTCGTTAGCCTTAACTCTAAGGTGCAGTAAAAATCAAATGACTTCGTGGGAGAATATCAAACGTATAATACCTGGCACATATCCGGCCTTCATTAACTCATTAAATTAATATCCGAGCTTCATTAATTCATTAAGCCCGCATGATCTGGGCTTCATTAACTCTTGCTGCGATGTTCGGATATGTTTTCCTGGAGCTTGCACTATCTAATTGATGACTTGATAACTTAGTATGTTTTGAGTATTTTTTGCTAAAATTCAATATAATGGTAAATTTGTTACCATATAACAAAGGTTTAAAATAAAAATAATGTCATTTATGCACAAAGCAGCTCAAAATGTTATTAAATGCATAAAATAGTCACAATGTCGGCTTTTTATATTTTTGTGGATTTTTGACACATTTAGAAAAGAAAACTTGAAGTCAGTCAATGCGGTGAAAGAGTTTTAATAATGGCAGTTATTCTTGGAATTTCACTTCTGTATAAAAGAGAATTCTCATAAACACCCACACCTGAGTTCTTATTTCCCTTTATTCCCTTATTTTTCCTTCTTTTTTTAAACGTAGTTCTAAATAGCAGTGATGGCTTTGAGCAGCCATGTGTGCCTGGGGTCGGTTCTAGCAGGCTGACGCTGGCTCGCTCAGCCTCTTGGTTCTGCTGGGGCGCGTTCTGCTCCTGAGCTTGGGGCTGGTTTATCACTGGTTGTCAGCAGCCATCTTCACCTCTGGGCTGGACACTTTGGTGGATCTTCAAGACAACACTAATTAGCAGCATGCATGTGACCTAGTGGAAAGGGCACAGGTTTTGGAGTCAGACTGTAGTCCAAGATCCAGATCTACTGCCTGTAATCCCAACTATGTAGCATTGAGTGAGTCTCTGAATCCTCCTGAGTGAGTCTTCTTAGTTCCGGGGACCATTCTCCTTACCTCAGCGGTTTATGCAGATTATGGAAAACCCGTGGAAAGGAGATAGTCTGGTGCGTGTAGTCCCGTGGCAGTTATCCCTGTTATTGTTCTTGTCAGTCCTGCTGACTCCACGAGTGTCCTTAAGTTTTGGACCCAGGGTCACTTTGAAATACCAGAGATGCTTCGAACTGATGGAATGGTACTATATTTGTTCATCTGTTAAATATTATTTTTTATAGTATCTTTGTGTCCTAAGCATCCTTTCTCTTAGAGAGCTTATATTCTAATAGGGAGTCACCCCCCCAAAAAAAAAGCCTACATATTGAAAAACAGCCACAAAGGCCAGCCAAGTGGCTCAGTTGGTTAAGAGCTCGCTCAAGAGTATGAGCTCCGAGCAACAGCAGTTCAATTCCCAGCCCGAGCTGAGCTGCCACTGAGCTGCCAACAGGTGGCAGGATGGCTCAGCTAAAACAAACAAACAAACAAACAAAACAGCCACAAAATAAATTGCTAGTCATAGTAAGTACAGTGAAGGACATGCACAAGGAGAGAGGGAAAGCTCTCTGGGAGTGGAAGGAGCTCACTATGGAAAGAGGATGGGAGACCAGGCAGCGCAGGCGGAAGGAACAGGCCCTGGGGCAGGACGGCTGCTGGCGTGTCTGAGTGAACTAGAGGAGGCCCGTCATGGCTGGCGCACAGTGAGCCAAGGCCAACTACGAGGGGACCAGAGCTGCCTTTGACTGGCAGCCTCCGTAACGCTCTGCATCTTTCCCTCCTTATCCAAACCGCAGAGCCGAAGGCCAGACATCCTACACTTCGTTTCACTCTGCTATGCACCCTTTCGTCACCCAGGTGATGTGCCTGGGTGCACAGGCCGTGATACCGTCTTCTCTGTCGGTTAGTGTGTGCCATCTCCTTCAGACCCATGGGTAAGGCTGCTCGTCATGTGGACGCTGACAGGGCTGTTTTCCAGATCAGTTTCGTATTCTCTGGTGGGTTCTTTTGGTCTCAGTTATAAGGATGGATAAGAGCAAGTTACAGCTGTGGGCAGGTCAGTAAACTATAATGCATCTACCTTTTTCAGCATTGAAGCAGGAGGTACACAGACTGCCTGGGGGCTGCTGCCGCTTGTGGTCCGCTCTGTGTCCAGATTGCCACGTTGTGCAGGACTGGTAGCTCCGGCCTCCTCTCCCATCTCCTCCCGTGAAGAAGGCGGGCTTAGCTGAGAAGTTAGTGTCCGATGATTAGCGTGTGGAGAGAGGACTTCAGGGAGGCCAGCTTATTAAAAGTATGCCGTGCTATTGAACACTAAAATAAAATTCAAGACCGGGAATGAGCCGTATCAGAGGAGGAAGGCTGCATGCAGATATTCAGGTCATGGGTCTGACGCTGTTATTAAAATTGAGCTATATATTTGTTTTTTAGTTTTCTTTGGGCCTAAGGGGAAAAGAGAACTTAACCGAGATTATGCTTAAGACGAAATCTGCCAATCCTAACAAATGGGAGAACTAATTATTACCATTACCAAAATGGAAGGGATTCTTCCCTGATATCAGCCTTCTTTCTTTCCATGTTGTGACCCTTCAGGCCCCTTTTCCACCCAGTAGTCACAGGCTCCCGACACTGGCATGAGACGTAAGCAAGAAGATGCATTTTGGCTCAGGCTTTGAATCGTGCAAATCTGGGTTCAGGCCCTGACTCTGTGACTTCCTTCTCGTGTGTTCTTGGTAGATAAGTTGATAGACCCCTCTATGCGTAAGTTTCGTCCTCTGCAAATGGAGTATTCTTATTCACTCTGCAGAGCTGCAATGAGATGTAAGAGATTTATACAAAATACCTGACATGCAGCAGGTGCTCCAAAAGAAAAAAAAAAAAAGAAAGCTGCTATTGTTAGTTACGGAAACAGGCCCAATTTATAGGTCTGCCCTATGACTAGCACTGGCCTAACATCACACACCTGATGTTTGAACAATTACCATATTCTCCCATGTATAAGACGCACCCTTTTTTGAAAAATTCGGGCTCTAAAAATTGGGCGCATCTTATACAGTGGTTGTAGATTTCAAATGCCATAGATGGAACTGAGGATGAGGCAATCTATGAAGACAGTGATTCATCATCAGACACAGATGAGGACAAGCTAATGGTTGGGAGTTTTGATAGTGATGAGGAGTTGTATGAATTTTATGATGAATAAANCTAATGGTTGGGAGTTTTGATAGTGATGAGGAGTTGTATGAATTTTATGATGAATAAAACTTGAGTTCAATAACTTTATGTAATACATTTTTTTTTCAAATTTTGGGCCCCCAAATTAAGGTACGTGTTATACATGGGAGCGTCTTATACATGGGGAAATATGGTACTTTTTCAAGTCCGTATGGATGCTAAAGATAAGATAACCTGTTTTGGGCAAACAGAATGATGACATAGTGCTGCGCATACACTAAATAAATGATTCCTGTTACTATTTCTGTGCTCTGGTGTCTCTTAAAATGTGTTTTTCATAGAGGTCATGATATGAGACTGAATAAACCAGTCAGAATTGACATTTTATGAGAAATTAAAAGATTTAAGTGGTCAGAAGACGAAGGAGACAAAGCCCATTCCCATGGCTTACGTGTCAGCACTCTGTTCATACACAGGATTCCCCAGAGGCACTCACTGAGCGTTCATGAGACAAGACATAGACTGAGATACTTATTATTGACCCTCTCATCAACTGTCCATTTGATTTACTGAGATACTTGACCCAAATGTTGGCAAAACTGCCATGATTATTTGGACCACAGTTTCTTTGCATAATCACATATTCAGCCGTCAGGCAGCGTTGCAGACAAGCCTGCCACATCGGGTTCATGCTGAGGTCTTCGTGGGGTGAATGCTTGGCACTGTTTCTCTCAGAGCAGTGGACACACGAGGGGAGAACCGGCTCTTTCCACTGGAATCGGGTGGAGCCCTGTTCACTCACGATGGTGGTTATCGTCAAGCTTTCAGGGTTAGTCTTTGGGGGAAATGCCTGGACGTTACTGCATCTGACCTTGCATCTGACCTTGCGAGCCTCATCCCCCGTCTTTGATCTCTCTCCAGCCTTTCCAAGCCACCCTCTCCCGTTCCCTCTCCCCTTGCCTCTCCCATTCCCTCTCCCTCGCCTCTCCCCTCGTCTTCCTCTCCCCTCCCCTCCTAAGTATTCCTTTTAGTCAGCTAATCTAATTGTATTATCAGTCAATCTCAGACTGGGTAAAGAAATACGTATTTAAATAAATTTGTTTTCCTTTCAGTACATGCTGTTCTTGAATTACATTTCTGGGTGATTGACAACTTGAAGCCATTCCACAGCACATTAATCATGGACTTAGCACTCATAGTTTATTCCTTGTGCATTGAGTGCAACTACGCTAGCTTTTTCCTGTCATTAATCTCTGAAAGTTAAATATGCACGTGTGTGTGTGTGTGTGTGTGTTTGTGTGTGTAAAATACATACATATGCTGCTTTATAGCTAAATCTTGGTTCAAGAAAAAGCACTCGTAGTTTCTAAGGGTAATCGTTAATTTGATTAGTGAAAAGTCCATAGTGGTTTCATCACATTTCTTGCTAACTCAGTTGAATGTGGGCTCTTCAGAATTGTTTTTGAAGCAGAGACTTCATTTCTTGTTCCAAAAGAAAGATAACAGCTCCTTTCAATGCAAACTATTAAAATGGGTTATTGATTACTGGCATCTATAAAGGATCTTAGCACATTGTAATTTACTGACGAAGGAGGTTTTGGTATTTATCATTGTCAGTAAAGGTATTCTGGTATCTCTCTTGACAAGATAATTAGGTAAAATTGCACATCAGGCAAACTGCATTGCAGGCGCCGAAGGATAAGTGGGTGTGCGAGGGAGAAAGTAAAGTTGATTGAGACTGCATTCAGAGTCAACTCAAACAGACGAAGTTCAACTTATGATTTAGTCACTGTCTGCCCATTTGGTAGACGAGTCTTTCTTGAATACCGAGTGTCTCTTTCTCTTGAGTACTCTGATAGGAATGAGGTATGACAGGAGAATGTTTTCAGGTTATTGCTCTGGGAGAGACAGCTAATGTCTGTGCAACGGAGAGAGTGCTGGGTTTGAAATGGCTGTTATTGTGACTTTCATCAGTCAATAGCTGTTTTGCGATAAGGTGAACAGAGTCACACTGAGTCCAGACAGACCTGGACGCTTGGTCTTAGGCAAGTCACTTAACCTCTGTGACCGGTGGTTTCTCATCTGTTAGTTGGTAATTACCTGGATTGAACTGGCCTACCATAGTGACCAGCATAGAGTTACAAGTTTGTGTCCCTCCTCCACTGGGCATGGTGCTCTCCCTGCAAAGCATTGTCTCTAGGCGTCACCTCGATGGGGTTATACAGTTCCTGTGCACTTCTTCTCTATACTGTTTTCAGACTTCATTTTGCAATTTATGAAAGAGAATCAAATTCTGTGAGTCACTTTCATCTGCTGCTATGTACGGTATCTTGCATAGATGACATTGCATATTTTGAATGGTGATAGTATCAAGCATATAGCCATCCATTATACTCACTGTTGCTTGTACAGACCCTGTGCTTTCTTGTCTTGACACTTTTGTTCATGTTATATTTTGCTTCATTCCTTTCTACAATGCCAAGCTCAAGTACTTCTTTTCTTAAGCTTTGTGTTATCATTGATACCGATCGCTTCTGAAGCTATAGCTTTAGCAATCCTACTTTTGATTGGAATATACTGGTGTGTCCTATGTCATTATTTTGCATTGTTGTTTAATTCTAAGAATTTATAACTCAACTAGATTTTTCAAACCGCTGGATGAGAGCTCGATATTGTCAATCTTTATACCTTCTGCAGCGCTGAGCACAGGGCCATGTCCTTAGAGGACATGTGAGTTTCTGTTCATGCACTGCCTATTTGGCGTTCAGAAGACCCATGTTGAGTGTTTCCTTTGCACCACACGCTGTGCTTGGTACTGAGAAACTCAAGGTAAAGAAGATGTCCTATCACCATTGTCATCAAGTGGGACATAGTTTAGTGAGGGAGACAGACAAGGGAGTACGTCGTGAGAGCCTGTTCTGAGTACTGGAACAGAAGGAGACGCAGAGGACACCGTCAGACATTTTTATAGACCAGGGACAGTTTTATAGATTGGGATATTTTTGGAAATTTTAAAATTGTGTCTTAATAGAAAAATAGCATCTCTCTTGAAGTGAAAGTTAAAAGAGAGTTTTCAAATTACTGGATATTTTGGCTTTGTAGATTGCTGCTGTTGTCCCAAGTAGCACCACTCTCTCTTAGAGATCTTAACATCTAATTTGTATTAGCTTTATCTACATAAATCCAAAGCATGTCTTGGCACTTTTTAGAAGTGGGAATTCCAATGAACAGGCTATCATATTTCAGAGAAGTTGCTTCGAAACTATGTGAAATCTAACTCTGATACTGCCGGAGTTCTCACTCCCCTCAGCTCCTTTCGTTGCTACTGCTACGAGCCCTGGAAACTGGGCATTTCTATGAGTCCTGCAGGCTGCCTGAAGACGGCTCAATTTAGAATGCTCGAAACCTGTCCCGCGTGGAGCATTGCGCTTCCACTGGTCCGGAGGCTGTGTGTTCTGTCCCGGGAGAAGCACAGACATTAAGTCCTCTTCTTCACCTCCAGCGTACAAACTCATCAACCAAACAGAACTCCTTAAAATAGTTTTTTTAACAGTTTAACCTTAAATAATGTGTTTTAAAAAAATTATTATAAAGACATTTAAGTCAAGAGAAAATATTAAGATATGTGTTTTCACTCATTACTACATACAGTTCAAGCCAGAGTGCCAGTATCTGTGCTTTCTGATTGTAATGTGTTTTGAATACTGTATCATATTGGGTCTATCCACTATCAGTTCAAGGCCCATGGGTGTAAAATGTATGCCTGAACATTGGGGATTGTTTCTCCCCCTCCCAGATTCCTAAACTCCTGAAATAATTAAGTTGTTTACATTTCTAGAATGAAGCCCCAATTTGAAATTGTATCTCGTGACATCAATAAATAATGCACAGTGGAAGCTGACAGGTCTGGTTCATTTCTTGGCTGTTAAGCATTGGGCAGCTCTCTCAGCTGCTAGAAAGTGAAGGAACGCCTACTTCACAGGGTTGCTGGGGACCCGCAGGAGACAACGTGAAAATTGTATAGTATAATAGTAGGCCTTGAACGTGTCTGTTTCCCTTTCACATCAGCTACCGTGTGCTGGTGGCTTACTGTCTTTTTTAGGCAGGAAGAAGGGACTTGTAAGAAGTAGCCTTTCCTCCTGGATTTAAAAACAAACAAAAAAAGCATCTCGTTTAATAAAGGAACCAGATTTTAACACAGGTTCTTTGTCTCTTAATTTCAGTTTGTCCACAGTAGAAATTGAAAATCGAGCCCAAGCCCTTCATCTCTTTGAGACTTTGAAGACTGACCCTGAAGCCTTTCACAAGCACATGCTCAAGTATATTTACCCCACGATCGGTGGCTTTGATCATGAAAGGCTGCTGTACTATTTCACTCTCCTGGAAAGCTGCGGCTGTGAGGATCTGGGGAGATACGCCATTAAACCGGAAACCCACATTCGGCTGCTGAAGAAATTTAAGGTGGTCGCATCAGGTAAGGTGATCATTCCTCTGCTTAAACCCATTCTTGAAATTAAATCTAGGGATTAATTTTCTGTCCACAGTCATGTTTGTGCGCTGTGGCTGGCATAGATCTGAAACCACAGGATTTTGACGCTAATCAACTTGAGTTACTGTCTTTCCAACCCCTTCACTTACCATTGAGGGAATTAAATACCAGAGAAACTGAGAAACCTATTGAAAGTCACACAGCGATTTATAATAGACCTGGTACTAAAGTCTGAAGTTTTGGACCCCAGAGGTTTTTTTCCCTACTCCCACTGGTTATATGTTCTCTGTGTAAATGGCAAGGCTGAGATACTTTGCAACAGGCCATTTGGCAGAATTACACATCAGTGGAGCCTGTATGTTTAAAAACACGTGTGAAGCCCATTAAAATAAGATCCCTTGGTTTTTTGATAAATTATGGAATCTTTAGGATGGTGTCTATGTATTATACTCATAACTAAGAAATTAAACACATTAATACCTCTCAGTCTGTATGATACTTTATAATTTACAAGGCACTTTCGAATCTGTATTTAATATTCGTAATCATTATGAGGATTTACTTCAGTGTACCAGAGGTTTCCTGAGTAACCAGATTAGACTGGGCGAGGCGCAGAGGACGGGGAGTACGGTTCAGTTCTGCCTTTAGGTAGCTGAGGAGATGCCAGGTGAATAGCAAATGGATGTAATGCCGTTTGGTGAGTGCACTGATGGAGGCAGACATGGTACCACGAAGAGGCTGAGGGGTGAGGAGATACTGCCGCCCCCAGTGTACCGGGGGGCAGGCCGGGGCTCCCAGGGCTTGGGCGAGCGGCCTAGGGTTGCACAGTTGATTCAGTTGTAGGCCAGGACTAGAACTCGGATCTTCTGATCTAATGGACAACTAAACTATCTGCCATAACTAAATTGGTAGATAAATCTAGTCATTCAGCCACACAGAGGGCTGTGTATGTGTTTGAAGTTTCTGTACATTCACGTTGGAATGACCTATTTTTTTTCTTTTCTTCCCTTAGGTCTTAATTACAAAAAACTGACAGATGAGAACATGAATCCTCTTGAAGCCTTGGAGCCAGTCCTTTCCAGTCAGAATGTCTTATCTATTTCCAAACTCGTTCCCAAGATCCCTGACAAGGGCGGGCGGATGCTGTCGCCCAGCTCTCTGTACACCGTCTGGCTGCAGAAGCTGTTTTGGACGGGAGACCCCCACCTGGTGAAGCAGGTCCCGGAGTCCTCGGCCGAGTGGCTGCATGCCTATGAGGTCTGCACCAAGTACTTTGACCGCCTCCACCCGGGCGACCTCATCATCCTGCTGGATGCAATCACATTTTCTCCAAAAGCCGTGACCAAGGTAACCCGAAGGGTAGCTTAAAGTAGGTGGAATGTTTTAGAAGAAGTGAAAGTTGCTCTTACGTTCTGTGGCTTTTGTTTTATTTCCTTTCTTGAAATGGGGAATGCTTACACGTGTGGCGTTTTAGTTTTTTGCTGAGCATGAGGTGTTTTAGTTGGGGTATCATTTTCCTCTGTCACAGATGAGCAAGCAGTCTAAATCAGTCGTGACTGTTCCTATTTACACGTACGCTTCGTCCATGTTACGGTTCTCATAACACGTCATTTTGTAGTAAACGCGCCACCCAGCTCTTTGCAGTTGACAAGAGGAAAGAACCTCCCGCTACCTGCGTTCATAGCCAGGCTGTGGGCTTAGCTCTGGTCAAACTGAGCTCTTAGGAAGTTTCCCGTGAATGTGACATAGTATATGACTTGGTGATAGAACTCTCCATGGGAGTCGGTGTTGCATTCTGCAGGGTCTGCTCAGTGCTCGGGTCTGAACCCTTTACCTGGACTCCAGTTCCCGCCCTGGGCCCTTCCACAGTGTATGGTTTCACTCAGAATAGGTAGCGTGGGTCCTTCTCCCCGCTTCTCGCGCTCTCACCTGGACGTCACTGCCAAGTGTAGACTTCTCTCTGGCGGACACGGCGTTCTGCTCCTGAACATCTCCCAGCCTCTGGCCTCAGGTGCTGAACCCTGCGGCCTTTGGAACTTCCTTCTTAGCTTCTCTTCCCGGCTTTGCTGCTTGCCTTCTCTTCCCCCCAAGTGGGCAAGTCTGCCTAGTACCCTATCCTAAGAACTTTTATTATAGCTAATACCATCCTGACAATTGAGTGTAAAGGCTGTGAATTCAAGTCATTCATTTGGAAGTTGGCACAGACTGCGTGGCATGCTTGTTTTAACTAACCTGCTGTAGTAAGAGTTGTGGGTAACCCAGGGCTTCATTTCCGTATTGTAGATGAGGTGATTTAGTTAATAACTTGGTTTTCGATTTTATAACCACTGCTAAAAAGGAGATAATGACTTTTGTTGTTTTTAAGAAGAAAATACGGATGGTTTTAAAGGGAGGTAGCATGATACATTTGAAAAGAGCACAAGTTTGGAGCCATAGAAACCTGGCTTTGACTTTGAACCGGCCCCTTCTCAGCTCTGCAGTGTAGCCTCAGAGATCCCTGTTGGACGTCCGCCTCCTGGAGGCAGAGGCTATGGCTGAGTAATCTGTGAAATGCATATTGTTACCCTGATTTTAATAGGTCAGAAACTGAAGTTCAACAAAATTAATTTTGTAACGGAGGAGCCACAGTTTGAACTCAGGAAGCTGGTTCCAGGGCCTTTGCTCTTAACCACTGAACTGCACTGTACCTAAGAAGTCACAGAACAAGCAGCTAGAGTCTGGGGGCGCTGGAGCCATTCCAGGAACCGGGGTCAAGCAGGAGGACCAGAGAGCCCCAAGCACCTCCAGTCCGAGCGGAGCGGCCTGTCGTGGGTGTGAGTGCAGAGCAGAGCTGAGTCTAAATGCGGAAGGCCAGGCAGGCTTCAGCCTCTAAGACCAAGACCGAGAAGAGGTCCAAAGTCCAAGTCAGCATCAGCAATGCAGGAAGCCTGCAATAGAGGGAAGGGCCGGGCCAAATGGGGAGTTGAAATCCCAGGAAATGGCTGCAGAGCTGGGCCTGTGAACTGGCCCAAGGAGCTAGACCAGCTGACAGACCATCCAGGAAGACAGAGGGGCCTTCACTCTAAGGCCATGTCCCTCCCCTCAGGCTGACAGCGGCTTTACATGTTTCATATGAGGGCAGGAACAGTCTAGCACAACTGGCCAAGGCCACGTGCTAATTGTGAACGTGTGTCTGGAGGTGGACAGATAGTTCTAGACTTTCCAAGAGCAATTATTACTCATGATTAAACTGAAGACCCGGATGGCAGAGTCCACTTAGAGTTACTTACAATGTTTTAAGTCATTGTAACAGTTGTTACTTACAATGTTTTAAGTCAGATGACGTTAGATTACAGCACATTCTCATGACCTTCTTAATCTCACACAGTTAAGATGTCCAACCACCTGAAATGCATGTGACACAGTTGTGCACATATGTGCATTTCTTCTGAGGAAAAGATGCACTGCTGACCCGTAAGGATTGAGTGTTAATTCTGGCATTGCCTTCTCTTCGTTCAGGCGGTACAGTCCTCAGCTAAATGTTCTTTGGCTGTAAACTGTCTCAAGAGGTGGTTTTCTGCTCCATCAGGTTAAGCTATAGAAAAGGGAGACAGATACATATGTAAAATTAATTTTACATCTTTGGTCTAACTTTGTATTTTTCCTCATTTTATTAATTGGCAAGCTTTTCATTTTTCATTCAGAGGAAAAGTATGAAGTTTAGATACAATGCGTGCTTGAAATCACGCAATTCTGCCAGAGAGAGGGAGAGAGAAGAGAGAGAGAGGAGAGAGAGAGGGAGAGGGAGAGGGAGAGGAGGGAGAGGGAGAGGGAGAGGGAGAGGGAGAAAGAGAGGGAGAAAGAGAGGGAGAGGGAGAGAGGGAGAGAGAGCGCGCGCAAGAGTGTGCGAATAAAATTGAAATTGCAGAACAATCTGCACATGTCAGATAACACATTTGGAAGCGGAAATGCAGTTGGACTTGGCCAAATTTGCAAAATCCCAGATGTTCCCACAGCTTGTACATGATGCTAAAATGTAAAATGAGTGTGTGCCCCTCATGCGGAGGGCGCAGTTTTCAAATGTACACCCACATTGTATTTGGAACCAAACCCTGGGAAAGAACTGGTAATCTAATTCAAGAATGCATAGCAAGAACAGTCAGCAACTGTTCAGATAGTGAGATTCAGAGAGAGATCCCCGAGGCTTGAATGTAGTGCCGTCCGTGATAGAATAAACCAGGGAACGCTCTTTGCCCTCATGATAATAGTTGTTCAGATGCCATTTGCATTAGCGAATTCATAGAAATTCTGGGCAAAATATTCACAAAACGGTATTATGTCATGTAGTCAGAGACTGAATTTGCATGATATTCAAGGCGATGAATATGCAGAAGGGAAAAAAATGCAAATAGTGAAAGTGCATTGGCTCCGATTCTGAATCGTTTCCTTTGGTGGAGTCAGGTTAGAGTTGCTTTCCTATTGCTTTTCCAATTCAGTAATGAGAAACATCTTTGTAGAAGGGACAGGGAACAAGTTAGTGGGTTAGAAAGCCAGGAAAGTGGTCCGAGAAGTTGAAGTGCAGCTCAGCACACTGTTTGCGGGGTTCAGACGTGATGTGGTAGGTGGGGGGGATCTTATGTGTCATCCCAGCCTTTGCGTTTTGTATTATACTTCCCACTTGCTTTCAGTTACTGGTGTAGCTACATCACAAATAAGGACGTGGAAGGTACCCCTCTCGCTTATGAAATGTTACCCAGAAGTTTGCGGGATCTTTAAAAACCCCGGGTAACCACAGAATTAGAAGAGGCCTTCTAGTATCCAGCCCAGTGCTGCTCATCCGAGAATTAGACAGACTTTCACTGCCCTCACCCCACCTCACATGCACCCTCTGTTTCAGCTCCCAGGGTTTCTGATGGGAGCACCCTGCCTCCTGTGGATTAGAGCAGAAGAATATTTGAGACCCTCTTATCTAGTTTGACCTCTGACCTTTAAACATTGTTTCTATTGATACTTAAGCTACTATCCCCCCCCCCCACACACACACACACAGACACGTACATGACATCATTCTTTGGGTTCCTTATTGCTCCCACTTTTTGGCTGTGCCTCCTGGAGCTATGAAAATAGCATGAGGGAATCTCTTCTTATAACCTGACTGTTCAAATTCTTGAAATAAGCTGCTGTTTTCTTCCTTACTCTATTATCCAGACTATTTGACATAAAAATCTGGAAGAATAAATTTATCTTAAAAAGCATGATATGACCTAAAAATAAAAATTATTTCATAAGTTTAAGTCTTGGTCAAAAGGCCGCATTCTAGCTGTAACCGGGCTCTTCACAGTGCTAATATTGTATTTTAACCACGGATGGCAGCACGTTTTTCACCATAATGAGCAATCAGTGTCTGGAGCCTGTGTAAACATGCCTAGATAATGTGTATTACCTAATCGTGTGACTTACTGATGCATCAGTCAAATGCATGTTATATAGATTCAGGTCGAGTCATACTTTAGGCATTAGCTATGTGCCATATGCATTAGTCGCCATGGTGACATTAAGATGTAAAAACATTCTTGTAAGAAACTTAAAATGAAGTTTTTTTCTTTACAACAAATTATTATAAATGAAAATTGCATTCCTCATGAAATTAAAAATTCTTGGAGGGAAGGGATGCCTTTTATCTCTAATTCTCTAGCTCCTAGCCCTGCATAAGCACATACTTCATAAGTGGTCGTTTAAATAATTAATTATAATCATAGAATGGTAATTCTTAAACCTTTTGATCGCAAGCTGCCTTAACATTCTTAAAAACTACTGACAACCCTAAAGAACTTTTGTTTAAGGTTATAGCCATTGATATCAAATTAGAAATTAAAACCAAGAAATTTTAGAAATATTTACTTAATTCATTTAAAACTACCAACGATAGACCTATTCTAGGTTGACATGAATAGCTTATCTTAATGGAAAATAACTATACTTTCAAAAAAAATTAATGAGAGGGTGACATTTTAGATTCACATTTCTGGCTTAATAGGACACAGCTGGGTTCTTGTATTTGTTTCTGCTTTCAGTCTCTGTTGCTTTCACTGAAGTCAGTGAAGGAAACCCAGACTTCCAAAGATATGAAGTTGGAAAGGACGGAGTCCATCAGTAGCCTGTAATTTGGGGTATTCTTTGATACTACACTGAAGCTCAACAAGTGATAGATATCCAAAGACTGGTTGTAATGTGGACTCTGAAATCATATCATTGAAGTTTTTGTACTCTCGTACTTTAAATCATTGGTCTAGATTACACTTTAAATGGCTGTTGTCCCCACGTATGGTTTGGAATAGAATGCACCAGGCATTTGGACAATAGTGGTCCTCTGAGTTAGGGACCATACACATGTTGATTCATTGCATTGTACAATATCAACAAAGTCACATGCATTAATATGGACACCCATCTCAGCAGATGAGTCTTTAATATCGGGAAGCTGTCAGGCTCCCAGCGGTGGATATGAGTTTACTGAAATTCTAATTTTTCACTTGAAAGGTCAAATTTTATCATTGGCAATAAATATAATGAGCTGTTTTCCTTGAAGTGGCAGGCTCACTTTGTTCTCTTTGGAGGAAATGTCTGCCAAATCCCCAAGTCTGAATAACCAGTTTGTCTATTAGTTGTTCATTCAAGTGGCATTGGTGACGCATACAAAAAGTGGTTGCTTCAGCCCTTAATTCAGATGCTTACACAGATGCCTTTTCCTTATTAAACTTCTGTATATGGTGAAGTGCTTCATGTGTATATAACTGAGTTCATCACACAGAATATCACAAACTTGTGCACTCAGTGGTTGAGATTTGATAAAATTAATAATTTTTACTTTTCCCGAGAATATTCGTAAGTGAAAACGCCAGAGAAGAGCACAATGACTCATAGTAGTTTGATGCCACTCCCTTGATTTGTGCTAAGTTCCCACACTTTTTACCATTTTTTAACCACCATACAAATATCAGTACAGTGAAAAAAGGTAAATAATAAAAGACAACTTAATGTCGTAAAAATAATTCTGACTTACAGACCCCTTGAAAGAGCCCTGAACTCCGTGAGAACCACTGTCATAAGTTATTATTTCCAAAACCACAACTGTCTTTGAAGTGAAAAATCACTTCAGCTTCCTAAGTGTTTATAATACAAATAAAAATGACGAAGCTGTGTTCTGGTTGGTGCATAAGGATTGTCTTAAAATTTAAGTTCCTTGAAATAGATTAATTTCTAATCAGCTTCCCAGATGTAGAAGTGCTATCAGTAGTTTAATATAACATGGAATATGTGTATGGTAACGTCATTATGACCATCCTTTGAATTTATGAACTGTGCAGTATTTTTTCTTTCTACAGATTTTAGCCTTTATAATTTTTTAACTAACACATTTATCGTTTATTGCTAATTAAGCCCATGAGGATTTCTCTGGGAGAGACGTATAAGGAAGGAGAAGGGGCTTGGAGTGAGGGTGCAGTGACTGAGGCACCCCCCTTAAGACGTGCGTTCTCACCTCTCCTCCAGGCCAGGATACCAGATCAGAGAAGAGGTGATTTCTCTGGGGCCTGTTTGTAGTGGGGTTTAAGGGTGATGCTTAATCATTGTTCTTCCCATCCTTCACTAACACCCATCTTTACAATTTAGAAAGATGAAATGTCAGCAATAAATAAATATTACTAACTTCTGTGAGAAGAGCTAGAATCAGAGAGTGTAGCCTGGTCTTCAGCCCAGTGGTCTCTTTCGCATCCACACTTGTTTGAAACTTGGTGCTGCTTCCATGGAAAGAGAAGCATTACTAGGAGAAGAACAAGAGCATCCCATCTCCCCAAGATAGGATGAGTTAAGACACACAAGAAGCAGATAGAGGGGAACCAGAACAGCCTTATTGTTAGAACCGGATTGCCGAGTGCGGCTGGTTGGTCTGCGTCGGCCCTTCCAGAATTTCACACAGCTCCGCTGAGCACGCGGTCAGGTCTGCAGAGCTCACACGGCTCCGCCGGGCACGCGGCCGGGTCTGCAGAGCTCACACGGCTCCGCCGGGCACGCGGCCGGGTCTGCAGAGCTCACACGGCTCCGCCGGGCACGCGGTCGGGTCTGCAGAGCTCCCGCGGCTTCTCAGAAGGGCTGCCTGCGGCTCGATGTCCACTCATGGAACCCAGAGACGTGGGTGCCCAAAAGAACTACAATGCGAACCACATTTGGAATTTGAAATTTTCTAGTGGCAAATTTTAAAAAGCTAAACAAAATAGGTGAAATTGCCCTAAATATTGTCATTTTAACATCTAATCACTATAAAATATATTAATGGTACCTTTTTCTTTTTTTAGACTCTTTGAAATCCAGTGTGTACTTACAGCACATATCAGTTCAGACTAGGCACCTTTCAAATGTCATATGAATGTATTGGACACATATGCCTCTGTGACGTCAAAGTCGGCCTGGCCCACAAATGTTTACCACTGGAGGGACAAGCGCATCTGAAAAGTGTGCTCTCCTCACAGTCAGGTGACTCTCAACAAGAGAGGAGGACTAGCCACACACGGTCAGTTCCTTCTCCCCTGATACAGTGTCTCCAGATGCCACGTCTCCTCTCCCAAGGAGTGAAGGTGGAGAGAGTAGAATTTACCTTCCTGGGGTCCATAGGGGACCTTTTGTCATAGGGACCAAACTAGGAACTCCAAAGGAGGAGAAAATGCTTCCTTCCACACGTACACAAGTGGATGTCAAGCTAACAATAAATTATAAGACCTTAGAAGTTATCTATCATCCACAGAAATCACTGTCCATGCTACATAATAATGGCAGTGATAGCTACCATTTATTGTTCGCTGTTACATACCAGGCATCCATCCGCTCGACAGCACCTTATCTCTAGCAGTCATCCCAACAGCCCTGCAACACAGGCATTATTTCTCACTTTAGAAGTGAGTCAAGTGAAGGCTAGACGTTATTTCTTCAAGGTCAGAAGCTAGTTAGTAGCCGAGCCGGGATTCCAGTCCTAGTCTTAACCTGCTCAGCGTTCGAGGCCGTCAGCAACGATAGTCCTGTTTTCCTTTCCACAGCAGCCCACTGGGTTTTGAGGCAGCCAATTCATTTATTGGATATATTTGTTTGTTCTTTTATATGTTGCCCACATCTGCCTCCTGTATCTGTCCTCCTCTCAGTGACAACAAAGAAAGAGAGCCCCTTCCTCCTCACCATGACTGCTCTCTGGGTAACGGACTAAATTATACCATGGCTCCCCCAAGATTTTCTTCTGCATTTCTTCTTTTTTCCTCTAATAACCTGGAGTCTGTGTGTTTTCATTCTCATCACCACCTTGACACAGTTTATTTTATATGCATTTCTCCTTAAAAGAGAAATCCCTTTGTGTATTAGTTTTCTAGTTGTAACTGATTACCACAAACCTAATGGCTTACACAACACAAGTCATCGTTTTGCACTTCTGCAGGTTAGGAGCAGACAGGGCCTCGCTGGGCTTGTTGCTTCCGGGGGGCTCTGGGGGATGGTCCCTTTCTCTGCCTCGTCCAGCTCTAGAGGCTGAGCTCACTCCTGAATCTTCAAAACCGGGGCAACGTCACACCGCCCCGACCCTCCTGTCCTCACATCTTTCTCTCTGGCACAAGCCAGGGAAGGTTCCCGCTCATCAGGGTTCATGCAATTAGATGGGAGCCTTTGCGCATAACCCAGGCTAATCACCTCCTCTCAGGGCGCAGACCAGTAATCATACCTGCAGTCTGCTGTGTCAGGTGACATTCATGGATTTTAAGGGGTACGATGTACATGTCTTTGGGAACCATAATTCTGCCTAACTATAGCTTTCCATGTAGTAAGTTTTTGGAGACCTGATTATAGACTTTATAAGGCTTTATTAACAAGGTTTGGTAACAGGACTGAAGTTAAAACCAATATGGAAAAATGGTAAAAATCATTGAAAAATATTAACTTAAGTTGAAATCTGTCACAATACATACATATTTTTGTTACCTGTCAGTAAATGAATTTTAGTTTATTCAGGATACATTTTTATTTTAAAACCAAATAAACTACATGCATGTGTATTTCTAATTACTGGGGTGTGTGTGTGTGTGTGTGTGTGTGTATGTGTTTGTGTGTGCACATGCATATGTGTGCATATGTGTGCATGTGTGTGTGTAACCACATTGATCTTTATGTATAATCACTGGAATGTATATTACAGCAGTGGAGGAAGTTTTTATCATGAATTTTTAAATTGAGAGGATATATATCTAAATTTACAGTGTTTTTGAAGACACTGCATTTCTGAGACTCCTGTTCCTAAATGGAAAGTGGCATACTCATATTTTTTTAAGACTTTAATGTTTTAGAGCAATTAGAGTCACAGCAAAATTGAGAGGAAGGTACAGAGGCTTCCCACATGCCTCCTGTTCCTTTACATGAGGTGCCTCCCCCATTATCAACACCCCTCACCAGAAGGTGCGTTTGTTACAGTTGACGAGCCTGTATTGACACATCACAATCACCCAAAGTCCATAGTTTACCCGAGGTATTCAATCCTGTACATTCTATGGGTGTGGACAACTTTATAATGGCATGTATTCATCTATCCATCATTATAATATCCTACAGAATATTTCACTGCCCCCAAAATCCTCTGTACTCCGCCTGTCCACCCTCCACCCCTAATCCCTGGCAACCACTGATCTTTTCAGATTGGCTTCTTTCACTTAGTAAATAGTATGCACTTACGGTTCCTCCATGTTTTTGCATGGCTTGATGGTTCATTTCTTTTTAGTGAAGAATAATACTTCATTGTCTGGACATACCACCATTTATTTATCCATTCACCTACTGAAGGACATCTTGGTCACTTCCAAGTTCTGACAATTATGAGCCAAGGTGCTATAAACATTCATGAGCAGGTTTTTATGAGGACACAAGTTTTCAGCTCCGTTGGGTAAACAGCAAGGAGTATAATTGCTATACTGTACGGTTAGAGTATGTTTAGTTTTGTATGAAACCACCAAACTGTCTTTCAAGGTGAGTGCACCATTCTGCATTCTCACCAGCAGTGAATGAGAGTTCCTGTTGCCTCAAAGCCTTGCCAGCATCTGATGTCGTTATTGCTTCAGATTTTGGTTGTTCTCATAACTTTAATAGGTGTGTAGTGGTATCTCATTGGTGCTTTAATTTGCATTTCCCTGAGGATGTGTGACGTGGAGCATTTTTTCATGTGCTTCTTTGCCACCTGTATATCTTCTTTGGTGAAGTGTCTGTTGAGGTCTTTGGCTCGGTTTTTAATCTGGTTGTTTTATTTTTTTAATTGTTTTAAGAGTTCTTTGTATATTTTGTATAACAATCCTTTATGAAATGTCTTTTTAAAATATCTTCTTCCAGTCTGTGGCTTGTCTCATTCTCTTGACGTTGCCTTTCAAGGAGCAGAAGTTTTTAATTTTAATGAAGTGTAGCCATCAATTATTTCTTTCATAGGTTGTGACTTTAGTTTTGTATCTAAAAGCTCATCGCCATATCTAAGATCATCTAGATTTTCTGTTATGTTTTGTGTTTTACATTTAGGTCTTTGGTCCATTTCGAGTTAATTTTTGTGATGGTGTAAGATCTGTGTCTAGATGCTTTTTTTTTTTTTTGCATGTGCATGTCCAGTTGTTCCAGCACCATTCGTTGAAAAGACTGTCTTCGCTCCATTGTGTTTCCCTTGTTCTTTTGCCAAAGACCTGTTGACTGTATAAATGTGGGGGCATACTCATGTTAGCCCCCCTAAATTTTATAGTGTTCAATTTTGTTATTTTATAATCATACTAAACTTGACTATGAAAGTATTATAAAATGTTTAGTTAGTATAATAAGATGACTAAATGTTAACTCATAATTTTTTTTCTTACTCTCATAATGAGTATTTTGCCCATTGATCTTTGGTTTTGGTGTAGTCATCACTTAACTCCTTTGATTCTGAACCGAGTGAGTTTTGTTCATTCCAAATATATTCAGAAAATGTTTACTTAAGCACCTTTTTATTGCCATTGTTCTAGGTGCTACAAACAAACAAAAGACTGCCAAGCCCCTTGCCCTTGAGAAGCTCACAGTTGATTGGGGCAAATGTATGCATGCATTTCAAAAAAACTGTAAGAAGTACTATTTAAGGGTATTAATAAATGCTGTGTGTACAAAGGAAGATGTAATCAGTAATACTTACTGAATGCCTTCTATGTTCCAGGCACATATGTGTTAATACCTAATAATGATTACTTCAGGGTTTTGAAATGTGCAGTGTGTACATACTCATCTGACTTTCAGCTAGCCTGCATGTATTATTTTAGCTGTAAACATTATCCTTCCACTTTTGTTCTAGAATGCCTTTGCTTTAAGGAATATTTTCTTTTGTTTTCCAAGGTAAGAATTTAGCTTGATAAACACATCCTATCTTGACAATAATGCAAATGCCAGGAGTTTGGGAGATAAGCATAGAAGAGCAAATCTAAAAAGGAATTGTTTTTCCCTGTATGACTGTCAAAGGCACAGAATAAATGGGAACAGATAGAATACTTGAAGGATAGAGAATACAGTTTTTGAAAGTTGGTATAGCATAACACGATTTACTCATAAATAATACAGTACAGACAGTCCTGAGAAAAAGAACCGTCTGTTACAAGACTAAAGAAAGGAAAGGCTCCCCTGTCAAAGGTGTTGCATGGCATTTAGACTTACAAAGTTGATTATTTGCCCTCTTTCCATGTATCAAAAGGAAAAAAATTCATAAGTTCCTGGTGAAGTCAATCTGATTTTCTGTTTGGCTTAGGATCTTCCTTTTTTTGAGTGTGCCTCATTGGTTGATTTGTTCATTCACTGAACAGATGTTTATTGAGTGCTGGGGAAGACAGCCTCTAAGATGGCCCTTTATGGTCCCTCCGTCCCAGTATGTCTCCTGCCCTAAGTGTGGGCTGGATTTATTGATGTATCAGAATACAGCAGACATGATGGGATGCCACTTACAAAATTAGCTTCCGAAAGACTGTGGCTTCCTTATTGGGCCATCTTTCTCACTCTCTGCTGGGTCACTCACTCTTGGGGAATTTAGTTGAAGTGTTGTGAAGAGCCCCACGTGGCAGGAGACCAGGCTGTTAATAACCGTGTGAGTGGACGTGGAAGTGGATCTCCTCCTGATCCAAGTCATGAGATGAAACCACAGTCCTGGCCGGCTGTTGCATTGTAACCTCATGAGACCTTAATCCAGAGACACCTACCTGAGCCACACCCAGATTCCTGATCGATAGAAGCTATGAGATAATAAATGTTTTAAGCTTCTACATTTGGGTAATTCGTTATACAACAGCGGAAAAACAATATCAGTGCCTACTATGTATCAGGAATTGTCCGTAGTGCTGGGAATATACCACTAAATAGAATAGACAAACGTCTCTAACCTGGAGACCATACTCTAGGGGAAGGTGGAAACCAGACAACAAACAAAAATGACTAAATTTAGACATGAGAAATGGTAATAAGTACAAGTGGAAAATAAGCCTGGGAAGGACCCACAGTGCCAGACGGCAGGACTGCGGCGATATAAAATAACGTTCAGAGAAGACCTCACTGAGAAAGTAACATTTGAGCAAAGACCACAAAGAAGTAAGGCGGCACCACGCTGGTTATCCGAGGGCAGGTGGACTGGGAAGTGACAGGTCCTGAGAGGGACTGTCTTCCCTCAGTAAGCTGGAGAGTTTGTCTGGTCCAGGTGGGCCGTCCGTTATGACGGGTCCCCAGGAGACAGCCAGTGGAGTCTGAGTGTGATGTGGAGAGGATGCGAGAAGCCAGTGAGGGCTTGTGAGTGGCGGCGTGATTGAAGGGCGCATTAGGGGGAGCGAAGCTGCGTGCGAGCGCCGGGTGTACGCCAGGCATTCTCTCAGCGGCTCTTCCTAAGGACCATCCGGGTGGATGATGCCGCCGTGTTTTATGGATCAGAAGTTAAGGGACTTACCCCAGACGACTGGCATACAAATGCCAGAACCAGTATTTGGACCTAAGCCTGTCATATTCGGAAACCTTGTTATAAAAAGGCTGTTTATACAAAGCTGTTTTATAAATTCATTTCCATTTGTTCACTATGACTGACCTGACTTAAGCTGATAACATGACGTCTGTAGAGGCTAGCAGGGCAGCAAGGGGACTGTCAGCAGAAACACAAAGCTGAGGTGGTCCGGTGGGGGCGGCGACCCAGAAATGGCCCCACGTGTGAGTGTTTGAAAGCGTGTGCCGGCGTGACCTGGGGGCAGCCGCAGCTTTCCTGGTTCTCGGTAGCTCTCATGTCTGAGTATATGTACGGCTCAGGATGAAGCTGTCATGTGGGGTTCGCAGGGAGCCAGCGTGGAGACGGCCGGAAGGGCGCCCACACCTCCGTCTTTCCTAAGCAAAGGCACCAGTGCCCTCCGTGAGTTCGAATTATGTAGTAATGTGGTTCCGCCAGGCTCTACGCAGCCCCGCACTCTGGTTTCGCCAGCTAATGGGGTGTTTGGTAAGAATAACGAGGTGCCAACATTGAAAATGAGTGAAAGGAGACCATCGCAGTGAGCAGGGCTTCCCAGACAGCTGACAAGTCATGACATGAATGTGTGACCTGCTCACTGTGGCTCCCCAACCTCTCACACTCACACTCGGGTTAAAATTTCCCCCAGAGGAACCCTTTTGAATGCGTATCACTGTCTAGTGTAGAGCAGCCTCGGAGGGCGGAGCGCTGGTGAGGCCAGGGTATGGCTGCCTCTGGCCACACAGTCCCTGATCCCAACAGCCGTGCTCAGGTCATGAAGAGGTTTGTGGCCAAGCAGATAAGCTATTTTAATGGGCCCCTTCTTGCTGCTTCCTCCAAGGACTGTGGGTATAGCATCACTCTGAATATTGTGACCCGTAGAAGTCCAAGAATTGACCCTTAAATGTCTGTCAGTGTCACCCTATGAAAATAAAGGGAGCTGATGTTTCCTTCTGAAAGTCTATCGTAGTCATCAGGCTGCACCTGAATAGTGCTGTAGTTGAACCTGTCTCCTCCATTTACTTCAAATCCAGCCTTCCGAACAGACGCTTGAAGAGAAAGAAGAGAATATTTATTGTAATGTTACCCTATAATTGTTCTCCCAGCCCTGTGAGGGAAACACTTTTATCACCATTTTAACAGAAAAGAAAATTAAAGCTCAAGGAAGTTCAACAACTGCTCCAGTGTCTTATGAGAAAAAAGTGACAAAGTCAGGATTCCCGTGTAGGCCTGCTCCCTTGCCTGAGAAACTTGGCTGCAGAAGCCCCCCTGGGGCGACTGTGATTACTGGCCTGATTGGCAAGCTGAAAACGCATTCTCTGTTTGTGCTTGGAAAATTATTTCGAATTGGCTAAGATGATAATTTAATAAGAGAGATTGAAAATTGGCCAAAAGACCATGTGCACAGTCCAATCCTAAGTGACAGTAATGCCTCTGCTCCCAGTGGAGTCTGGCGGGTGTGTGTCTGCAGCCCCCACCGGGCCACGTGGAGGCGTACACGCTCCTCCCTGTGGCGTATGTGGTATGTGTGCTCCAAATCCCCAAGGGCCGGACATCTGGGGACCACAGGGGAAAATGAAGCAATCTCAGAATAATGGGCAGCAAATACCAGAGCATATTTTAACTTGAAAAATGGAGTGGGAAAAGGAGTGTGAAAATAACCTCCCTACTGAGGCTCTCTCTCCCCCTGCCTCTCCCCCTCCACCCTCCCNATATCCACAAAACTCCTTGTACAAAAATGTTCACAGAAGATTTATTTTTAATAGCCAAAAGCTGGACACAAACCAAAATTCCATCAACAAGTTAACTGATAAACAAATTGTGCTATATTCACACAGTGGAATGCTAATCCCCAGTAACAATGAACTACTGATACGAGTAGAAATTTGAAAAACATGTTGAGCAAAAGATGCCAGGCATTAAAGCATAAACACTGTATGATTTCATTTACACGAAGTTCTACAGCAGGCTATGGTAACAGAAATTAGATCACTGGCTGTCTTTTAGAAGACTACAAAGGTTTGGAACAAAGGGAACCTTCCTAGGTGATAGAAATTTTCTGTTTTTCTATTAGAGTAGTAGTTACATTAATGTTTGCCTGTATCAAAACTCATCAAATTGACACTTAAAATCTGTGCATTTATGGTAAGTTACATCTCTAAGCTGATTTGAAAGAACTATGATTCATCAGAAATGTCTTTTTAAATATAAATTGCATCATAAAAATGATGCTCAAATTTGTTTCCTTCACCTCATCACTTCTTTAGTCAATTTCAATATGATACTCAGGAGTCTTAGTTACTTAGTCATTAAATGCCATTAGATAGGAACTGCTCTTGGATAAAAGGAACTCAAGTAATTTATTTCCCTAAAATAAAAGCATTACACTACAAATCAGAATTCCTAAAAGAATGTTCCCAGAATATGCAGACTGCTGACCTTTTGTGTATTTGTTTTTCTATTAATATACTGTTCCACAATCAGATAGTAAATTGCCACTATCCACATCATCACTGAGAAATAAGATGGAAATATTTCAGAAAAAGAACTATCTTGTGAGAAATCTTCTCAAGGATTTCATTACTTTTATCATTTCCAACTACCATGTCATTCATTCATTCATTTATTCATTCAGAACAGGACTCCAGAAATACAAGTAGCTGGAGTTTTCCTTATCACTGTTCCTTTTTAATAAAGCAAAGGATTATTTCTCTGTAAAAGTTAGAAACAAAACCGTCTCATAATGCCATAAAGAATTAATGCATTTCTCCTCATAGTTTATTCAGGAACTCTACAGTATCTGGTTCAACATCTAAAGGTCAGTCTTACCAAGTGTTTGGCAAGTACAGACTTCTCCTAAGAAGTTGAACAACCATAAGGAAAGAAATGGTACTTAAATTTGGAAATGTTTCATCTAGTAAGAAATAAAACAGTTTTCTGAGCATCTGCCACGTGCTAAGCACTACAGCAGGCATTAAATCTCTCCCCCTCTCCCCCTCCCCCATGTCAGGGTGCCAGTTGTTCTGCAGAGCCGAGGGGCATTCTTCGTAGATGAAAATGGTCAGCAAATAAATTAAAGAAAGATTCAGAATTGACATGATAGATGATTCGTGGTGTGGGGGAAGGGAGGTAGAGATGGTTCATAGTTGACAGGCTCGGGCATGTAGCCAGGAGGGTTCCACAGTAGAGGAGGTGTTTGCGCTGAGGCATAATAGAAGAAGGCTGTTTGTCATGAGTACCACAACGGGAAGAACAGACGGGGAGGGACATGCCAGGCAGATTTAGCAGTTTTAATAAAGGCGTGAAATAACCCAGTGCCTTTGGTTAATTATGAGTAATACGGTATGAATCCAAGTGTGGGATGAGGCTGCAGAGGAAAGGAAGGGCCTGGTAATGAAAACTCTCAGACACCTGGCCACAGGGTTTAGCCTTTATCCTGGGCACGAGCAATTAGACGTGAGCTTTAAGCCAGGGAGCGTCACTGTCAGATTTTCACTTCAGAAAGATCACTTTGGTGATGGTTGGAGAAAGAAACAGAAGACACCGGCCTGGAGACAGGAGGACTCCGAGGAGAAGGCCATCGCGGTGTCTTGTAGGAGGAGACAGTGAGCCAAGCTGAGGCATCCACTCCAAGCTCACTCGATTTGTGACGGTTACGGTAGCGCAGGCGTGTGTGCAGTACGTGTTGGTTTCCATAATGCATTTTTATAAATATCCTTTGAGGAAATTCCGTACACTGTTTTACCTTTATTTCGCTGAATCAGCTAACAGTTCCTTAATTACACCTAGTCTGATGAGGGATTTTTTTTCATGCCACCTGTGTGAAAGACAGAGGGATTGATGCCACTAAATCAGCAGATGTTAAACATTCTCATGAAGAAAGCAGAGCAAAACCATTTTAAATCCCCGCAGACCCAGGAATTTCTGGGAAATTCCATGTTAATATTGTGGCCTCTCAACACGTTGAGTTGAATTGGATCTTGATAGATCTCAGACACGTTGTAAATTCCTTTAATGGTGACATGATGATGGAGGAGAGACGTCTGTAGTCAGACCTTCCTGCGTTCCCATCCAGCTTGACCTTGGCAAAATTACTCTATTTTCTGAGTTTCTCCTCTAAGGGGGAACAGTAATCACTACTATATAAATATAGGTTAAGTTTAGAATGTTTTTAGACACAAGTAAAAATCCCACTACATTGGATTAACGGACTAGAAAACGTACTGGCTTATGTAACTCAAGGTCCAGAGGTGGGGCTGACCTTAGAGTTGGCTGATTTGCCAGCGGGTAGTCGTCGAGGAGCCAGTTTCTTTCCATCTCTCCTCTGCGGTCTCTGGGGTTCCTTTCCCCATAAGGCTCTTTGCTTCAGTATAATGAGCGGCGATAATTAGGGCTGTATTGTTTCCCAATTCCCAGCCAGCCAGCTAGAGTGAGAGAGCTCCCCACAAACACCAAACAAATTCTAAGCTTTGTGCTGGTTAGGTCACCCCTGAACCAATCCCTGTGGCCCCTGGTATGCCAGTTCCTGGTAGCTTTGTTGGAGCCATCGCTGGTGAGGGGTGAGAACGCCCTGAGGGACGCGGTCTAGCTCTGTCGGGATTACATCCTGGAGCAGCGCCGACTCAGTCCGCACGCACTGCAGAGGCAGCTCCCGGTAGACTTGGTAGTGAGTGGGTGTAAGGGAAGAGGACCGCAATGTCTGGAATGCGTGCCGTGAGCAACTGCTGTGAGGTGCTGGAACAGTGCCTGCGGAGACCTGGGAGCACGCAGGCGCTCGAGACTGGGCAGCATCGGTTAGTTCCCCTTCTGCTTCCCTTTATCCCTCTTCCTGTTTTATTTTATTATGACCTTTAAGGTCAAAAAATGACATTTGAGTTCTTTTCAGCTCAACTTAAAAAATCTAGTAGCAGTTTGGTTTGGTTTTTAATGATCCTAAGTAGTTTTAAGTGTTGGGATGAGATCTGGATTTTCACGTTCACACTTGGTTTTGGTATAAATTCAGCGGCGTTACCTAAAATGACCTTAACACTAACAGTTTGTGTTGTGCAGCCTATGTATGCACAGGGTCCGCAGAGATTTGTAAGTGGAAAATGTGACTGGATGCTTTCAGATATTGGTAAAACCCGTGTACGCACAATGAGTGGCTGCAGTAACGCTCCATCTCATTTCTAACGCTCTATGTCCCTCTCTGTTAAGATAAAGGCAACTTTCAAGCTACTGGACAATGTGGGAAGGTATGAGCTCATGTCACTGCTGAGAGTGAGTAGTAAACAATAGGGCCATTTAAGCTTTGCTGAAGACTAGGAATGTTTCTGTGGTTATGTTACAAGCAAAAGATAAAGCGCTCTTTGTGTTCTGTGTTGTTCATTTTTATTGTATTAGCAACTGATGGGTAAAGCAAAAGAGTGAAATTACAATGGTGATATTTTTTCATTATCTAATTGAATGTGTCAAAACTTGCATTCTTGTTTTTGTGTTTGAATATCTAATGAACTATATTAAAGCACATTTTTAGAAAACTTTATTTTCATTTTCAGTTACATAATATTTAAGATACTATTTCATAATATTCTATATTTACAATTTTAAAACAGTGCTTAAAATGCTATACTAAGGACTAAGAATAAAAAATAAATAAGATATGGGTCCTGCTGTAGTGGACCTCATGGTCTCGCAGGCAAAGTAAACATAGAAATAAAGCATATGTAGGCCGGCCGAGTGGCTCAGTTGGTTAAGAGCTCCCTCAAGAGTGTGAGCTCTGAGCAACAGCAGTTCAATTCCCGGCCTGAACTGAGCTGCTGCTGAGCTGCCAACAGGTGGCAGGATGGCTCAGCTTAAAAAAAAAAAAAAAAAGAAAAAGAAAAAGAAATAAAGCATATGTGCGACACCCAGGGATCAACTGTTACGCTGTTGGTAAAACATAAAGTGATTTCTTTCTTTCTTTTTTTCTTTCTTTCTTTCTTCCTTTCTTTCTTTCTTTCTTTCTTCCTTTCTTTCTTTCTTTCTTTCTTTCTTTCTTTCTTTCTTTCTTTCTTCTTTCTTTTCTTTCTTTCTTTCTTTCTTTTTTCTGTTTGTACTTTTATTAGCATTTATTTGATGTTGAATTTGCTCCCAGGCCATCAGTTTTGGTTTCTTCAGTTTCTTCTGGGAGATCCTTTTCTTTTGTGCAGCCTTCTCTTCTGGTTTGGAACCATCTGCCCTTTCTCAGTGAGGACCATCTCAGTGTGGCAGGGGGAGCTCATGGATGGGTTCATCCTCCCATGAGCTCTATAAGTTCTGCGAAGCGTCTCAGGCACCTGGATGTGCTCAGTGACCAGAAAGCCTACATCTACAGCATTACTCTCTGCATTTTTAAGCATTTTGATGTGCAGCAAAAATTCTACTCTCTTTTTGGGCCACTGACCCTGCATTCAGCCCTGCTGTTTGGCCTGGACACACCTCCCAACTCCACCATTGTAACGACGGAAAGGCACACACTGCTTCTGTAACGTGATGTCCTTTAGATACTTGGTGGCTTTTTGAATATGTATATTCTTGATGGCCTGGGCAGTTTCACGAGTGCTCTTAAAATGACCATGTAGATTTGAACCTCTTGATTCACATGATTTTGTGGGGCTCTCTGGGTCAAATGAGGAGCGAACCATTTTCAGAGGTCATCTCAGGTCACTTACGGGAAAAACATGATTTCTTTTTGAATGAAGCCAGTTAAATCTGCCTTAGATAACCTGACACCTTGTTTGTAGCTCCAGTGTTTGCTGGTCCCTGCAAGTAATGCTGTCATCACTGCACAGATTTTCAGCTGTTTTACAAGCTCTGAGTTATCACCCACTAGTGGGTCCTGTAATTACAATGTTGTGATTGGCATTGAAAACAAACAGAAAAGAACACTAGACTGTAGATTAAAATAGAAAAATCTGAATGTATCTTACCGCAGTAAGGGTTGTATTGTTTCATGAAACTTTTGTCTGCTTTTAGTACCTGCATGTATGTATGTACGTATATTGTGATATTATTGAATTTTCCTATACAGTCTATTTCTTTCTATGGGTCTCGGACAGAGAAGTCTGGAAGCTGCTGGTCACCTGGCAGGTTCCATGGCTGCATACATCAAGGGAAGTACCTGCTCCAGCAGCTAGCTCAGGGCAGCACATTGGTGTCTTTTGGGTCTTTTACGTATGTCATTTAAATCCAAACTGCCACCGCCTTTCAGCTCCCCACCCCCATCTGTCTAGGCTCTTGCGGTGACCTCCTCACTGTCCCTCAGTCGTTAGTCCTAGGAGCCACCTATGGCCATACCCCCCATTTCACCACTGGCCAGCTGTTTCAGTCACTTGGAAGTTTAAAGTACCGAGAGCTTCCAATAGTGCATCACACACTTCCTTGGCCGTTAGAATTAACCAAGAGAAGCTTGTGCAAAATACAGGGTTCTTCCCTCCAATGCCTGTGCCTGCCCTAATCCCACAGATTGAGTCAGGAAATCTAACGGCTCAGGAATTTGCATGTGTGAAGTGCGCTCAGTCGATTTCAATACATGTGGTCTTAAAAAAATCACACTTCAGGGAGCTGTGCTCCCGGAACCTTTTTACTCACGTGCCTAAGAGAATTTAAAGGAACCTGGTTATCCTCTCACACACTCCATGCCTTAGTCTGTTTGGGCTGCTAGGACAGAACACCACAGATGGAGTAGTTTATAGACAAGACATTTATAAATGACAGAAATGTATTGCTCATGGTTCTGGAGGCTGAAAGTCCAAGATGAAGGAGCCGGCATTGTCAAGTTCTGGAGAGAGCCCATTTCATGGCTCACAGTTCATGCCTTCTGGCTGTGTCCTCACATGGCAGAAAGGGCCAGGGAGCTCTCTGAGCCTCTTTTTTTTTTTTTAATTTTATTGGGGAACAACCAATTGGTTACACATTGCTTTCATGCTACAGTGGCACAGTCAACTCCTAAGGAGGGCACAGCTCACAGTGGCCCATGCGGGGATCGAACCGACAACCTTGGTGTTATCAGCATGATGCTCTAACCAGCTGAGCTAACCTGTCACCACTCTCTGAGCCTCTTTTATAAGACACCTCATTAGAGAGGGCTCCACACTCGGGATTTAAGCACCTCCCAAAGGGCCCACCTACTAATGCTGTCACCTTTGGGGGTTAGTATTTCAACATGAATTCAGGGATGGGGGATACAAACATTCAGACCATCGCACTTGATATCTAAAAAATTTTATCATAATTTTAAGTGGTTTCAAAGGATGACGTCATTTCCAACATTTTAAATTGAAAGCTGTTATGTAGCTCTGTTTGTATTCAGGACAATATTAGCATAGCTATTTGATATCTACCACTGTCCCTTAGCACAAGCACATCTTCAGCAGTTAGAAAGGCTACATCTTTTCTTTTTCTCAAACCATTCCTACTTTGTTTCTTCTGTCAAGAGACATAAAGCCAGACTCTGGTTAAAGGTGGTAAAGACATATTTTATTCAGTGGTAACTACCGCAGTAGGGAAGAGAGTCCGTGTAAACAAAGTGAGTCTGACTTTGCCAAAACAAAGACAGGCGACTTTTTAAAAGCTGGGGTGTGCTACAGAAAGGCCCTGAAGGACAGCAAAGGGGGACGGGGTGCTGGCTCCTGTGACTGGGCCATCTGGGTTTGATCTGGAAGACAGACAAACTTCTTATATCTTTATGATAGAAGATGTGCAAATTGTAGCAAGGCACTTGCATTTTAAAAGATGGCTCCAGGGTCCTTGAGGAGACAGTTGTGGGTGGCAGAAGCTTTCCATCTCCAAGAGACAAGCCGGGATGTAGAACTGCAAGCTTTCTAAGGTGACTGCTCTATTAGGGGCACAGGGGCCTGTGGGCCCATCACCAGGTTTTGGCTGGAACAAACTAACGTCTACCGGCAGCACTGAGCTTCTCAAGCCTTCTAAGAGGCCCTGTGGTCACTGCTCAAAGTCATCCTAGAATTTGGTCGTTTCTTGATGAAGGAGTTTGGGCAGGGTCGTTTTGTGCAAAGTTTTCGCAGTTTATTTTCATTTAATTTTATCATAATGCCATATTTTTATGCTTTAAAGTCTTGTTTCTCTGCATCAAAATAATTACATAAATAGAAATTAACATTTAAAGTTTTTCTTGTGACCATAGGGCTCTAAGATTTAAAAAAAAAAGATTACCCTGTATTGAGTTACTGTTGCAATTATTGCAGTATACATTAGATTAGATCAACATAGAAACATTACAATTTTTTTTAAGGTTTTTTTATTGGGGAATTGGTGAAGGGGAACAGCATTGGGGAGTCAGGGAAGGGAAACAGACAAATGGGGGAGGGGAACAGTGCTGGGGAATCGGGGGAAGGAGAACAGACAAGTTGCTGTCTTTTTGTTCTTCAGTCTAATTGTGGAGGACGTCACTTCACTGGCCCATGTTGGTATTATCATTGTGTTCGTCCCGGGTGAGGCAGTCGCTCGCCGGCCATTGGATGGCCACTCATGGCGGCTCATGGCAGCTCACGCCGGCTGCCGGCCACTCACGATAGCTCACGACAGCCCACTGCAGCAGAGGCTGCAGCCTACGCCGTTGCCAGCATCTCACAGCAGCCCAGCTCCCGGTTGAGCTGTTGTTCACCATCTTAGCTGTAGAGGGCGCAGCGTCACTGGCCCTTATGTGGGATCCAAACCGGGGCCTTGCTGCTCAGAGCTGGCATCCCAAGCCAACTTTTAACAAACGCGCCACTCGGCCGGCCCAGAAACATTAAATTTTTGATAAATATTTATAAAAATAAAATTGTGTTTAAAATGTACATCTTAATGAGGTGGGTAGGGCTTTAAACACTGTTCTTAAAATATGTGCCCTTGGATGACTATCACTTATTGCTAGATTGAGAGTGCATTCAACATCAGTTCTTTCCATTTTACATTTTTACAGATATGAATATTTAAAAACCTTGTTCACATAAGTGGGTGGGGAAGGTATTTGTCATAGCAGTGCCACTCAGTTCTTTGAATGCTCTCCAGGTTATCAGCGCCAAATAGTGATCTATTGTTAAAAATTATTTTTAATGATTTATCAGCTGACAACTCAATTTGATTCTTCATAAATTTTATTGAAAGTAAAGAGTTGGAAACCTTGTGACATGCGTAAAGAAATTTGTTACCCAGACGTTGGAGTCCTGTCACACACCAGTATTTTAAATATCCCTTTGTGTGGTACTCCGGAGCTTTGTAGAATCCAGGACGACCTAGCCAAGTCTGGCGCAGGAAGTATCCAGGCCTTTCTCGTGTGAGTGGAGGCAGGCCCGTTGCCAAAGGTTTGTTGAGATTGGACACCTGACTTCTGGCATGTTCTCAAGAGATCAGTTTATGAAAGAGCATTTATAGAAAGTGAAAATTTAGAAACCAACTCCCTTGAAATTGTCTACACTTGTGCGCCCTTTGAGACGACTGTGTGTGCGGGTGGCGTGCTTACCCCTCCCAGTGTGAAGGCCTCTGGCCTAAAGGAGAGTGTGTTGGCTTCCCAGCATGCCCCGTGGGGACCCAGCCCTCCGGTACCCCTCGTCCCCTGCAGGACAGCCCCTGCCTGAACACACCCAGACCTTCCCTTTACACGGACCCTTTCCCTTACCCCAGAACAGCGACTTTCCAGGTTTGGCGTGGGAGCCAGAGCGGAGGAGAAGGGGTGTCTAATGTTTTTGGCAGTGAGATTGAGGAGGGGCTATGGGGGATCAGACTCCTGGGACATTTGATCTCTTTGAAAAACAATTCTTTCCCGATTTCCCCAAATATACTATCAGCTGCCGCTTTGTCCCACTCCTCCACTCCCCTGAGTAGTGAGCTACTGTCCTTGGTGTGGGAATGCTCCGTCCCTGGGTGTTTGGAGCACAGTAGAAGGTGGAGAGTCTCAGCCACAGAACGTTCTCTGTTGTAAAAGCCTTTCAGTCGCCCTGCTGTTCTCTCCGCCTGAAACCCTCCCCGCCCACTTCTTCCCACAGGAGCCTCTCATTCTTCAAGCCTGTGTTCCCGCGTTCCCGCCTTTGTAAACACTTGTCTTTCTAAGACACTTTTTTCCTGGGTGCACCCACATACCTAATTTATGCTTCTTTTGCATTTTACGAGTCTTTATTTCTGTGTTTGGCTTTCCCACCAGCATGTATATTCTTCAAAGGTATGTACTGTGTCTTCATTTACATTTGCACCCCTGCGCCAGCACTGGGCCAAGCATATGGTAAGGGTTCAAGCGTTAGTGCTCAAAGGAGAAGAAATGCAAGAAAAGTCGGGTGATGTTTTACATGGAGACCAAAACCAGTGGATATCTATCTATCTATCATCTATCTATCTATCTATCTATCTATCTATCTATCTATCTATCTATCCTTTATTAGTCAAATAATGTTTTTTCAATCCCTCAAATTAACTGATGTTACAAAACATGTGAATACAATAATTATGCTCTTGATTTTCCCGTTGTTTTATTTAGCTGCTGTTAGCAATGTAAACAGTATGCAAACCTTGATTTTTCCACCTGACGGTAGGTAGCAAGCGGGTTTTAAGTCACCCGCTGTTTCCTAAATATCAGCCTTATTGTCTAAGTCATGCTATGCTCATTTTAAAAAGAAAAAAAAAAGTATCTGCTCAGCAAGATTTATCAGCCTTAAAGTGCTGCACATAATGAAAGTTGTGCGGTGACTTTTAAATGAAGCCAATACCTGAAAATGGCAGTGCTAATTGTGTCACTCTTCTGCTTAAGATCCTTTCTTTCATCCCTTCCCAGGCGTGAAGATAGATGACAAAGACCTGTCCCACGGGCCTGGCATGCGGGCCTCCGCGCGGTCACCGCTGCTCCGTCTTCCTCGCTCTCTGACAAGCCTTGCCTGGTGCTCTGCCTCCAGACAAGCTGCCTCTCCCCCAGGCTCCCCTCCTGCTCCTGTGACCTTGTGACCTCTTGACGTCTCCTTTTCCTGTCTTAGCGCCCGCTCACTCCCGAGTGCTCCGAGAAGTAGCCCCTTAGCCGCCTTCAGCAGCCCCCCCAGCCCCTCACTTCCCGTCGGGACAAGGGCTCCATCTAAGCCTCTCTGTAGCATCTCTTCTTTACCCAGTTGCGGTTTTGTAACGATCGTGCTTCTGTGCAAAGTCCTTTTTCTCTCTGGATTTCCAACCGAGCTTTGACATACCCAGGGGCAGGGTCTCATCTAACTTTGTCCGTGTAGCCAGCACCCAGCCTAAGGCACATGTGCTGCTACACTCAGTGGATGTCTCCCGAACGAATACACTGACAGTCACTACTCGTGTAATGTCCTGTGTCCCTTCCTGCGAGACTTTGATGACGACGGACGGACTGGCATTGTCCTGATGGTATGCATCTGGGCCCAGTTTATTTTTGTTTCAAGTCCTTCAAAATGTCCGTTTGCAAGTTTAGTCTCATCAGGCCCTCTTATAGGAGCAGGGTATTGCAGAGGCACTGGCTTGGCGCATTCTGGACCACGGGTTTCTGGGGACATGTTGATTTCATGGCACTTCTAAGGGTTTTTTTTCCCCCTGATGTTGATTTGAGCCGTTCAGTAACTTCGCAGCTGTTTCCTCTCTGTCTGCAATGTGCTAGGCATTGTATTGGGTGCTGGGGATGCAGAGATTTCAAACGCACAGTCTCTACCCTGAAGGATCCCATTGCTTGGTCAGAGGTACAGGCAGCCAGACCATTGTAACCACGTGTGCGTTTGGTGTTACGGGAGAGCACACTGTGCTCCAGGGACCTGTAGGAGTGGTGTCTGACCCGGGGAGGTGACGCCAGGGACGGCTTCACGGGACCAAGCGCTGGACGCACCAGAGGGACAGGCAACGAGAGGCCAGAGGAAGGACGGCATTTTCTCCTCAGACACCTGTGGCTCCACATTTTTCTTTGGAATAAGGCTCTCCTACAGTGCGTTTGTGAACAGGAGCCGAGCACGAGTGTCCTCGGTATACTGTTGCTTCGCGTGCCGTCTGCGTTCCCGCAGCTCAGATTCCACAGCCAGCTTGGCACTCGGGCCACATACAGTTTATTCTCAGTTCATCTTTGCAGCTGTAGCTTTTTACTATTACAGGTCAGGGGCTCAGTAAACTATGGCCTAAGGTCAAATTCAGCCCACTGCCCTTAGCTTGGATGGGTTTTACATCTTTTTAAAGGACTATGCAAGCTAACCATCCAGCCAGCCAGCCAATCAGAAGCACATGCCACAGAGGGCACGTGTGGCCTGCGAAGCCTGGTGTGTTTCCGTCTGGCGCTTTACAGCCCCGCCCGACCTGCACTGGCGCGCTCACTGGTGGTCGTCATGCACCATAGCGTTCCCTCTTCTGCAGCTCTGCTTTTGCTCTTCTGCCTTTTTAAAATGTCTTTCATCCACTATACATTCAACAAATTGAGCGTTTATTATGTTTGCACCACCATTCTGGGTTCCAGGAATATAACAGTGACAGCCAGTAAAGCAAGTAAAAACACAGCATATCGGTTCTGAAGAAGTAGCAGTGCAGGGTCAGGAGAAGGGGCGTGAGCAAAGCACAGGCGTGAGCTGCGAGTGCACCTGGCGGGGAGCACGTCACAGAGGGACCGCCAGGAGGCCGGGGTGCTTGGAGGGGAGCGTAGAGCAGGGCGCATGTAGGACCACACAGGTGGCTGAGGTGATGAGCAGATCCTGTAGGGCCTGCCAGGGCATAGGAGACTGGGTTTCATTCTGAGAGCGTTGGGAAGCCATTAAATAGAGTTGAGCAGAGTGACAGGACTAGATTTGTGTTTGTCAAGTATCCCTCTACTACTAGGTAACGCTGGAGTACCCGATGACCCAGAATCACAGTGGTTTAACACAACGAAGGTTCACATTCCCTCATACTCCTGTTCCAATAAGAGATGGCATCGGGCTCTGTACCACGCAGTCCCTGGGGGTCCAGGCCAGTGGACGTTCCACCATTTTGTATTGGTGCCATCTTGGACCTGCGCCCTCCTATGCCTGGGAAAGAAGGGAGCCTGGCTAATGATACGTGTGGCGTTGGCTTCGAAGTGACATACCTCCTTTCCTCAGATTTCACAGGCTGGGGCACGGCTCATCCAGATGCCAGGGGATGGGCAAATGCGGGGCAGTCCTTGGAACGCTTGTGTTTGGTGATTCCCACACTCTGCCACATTCGGGGACAATTAGGATCATTATAGTACGTGAGAGGTGACGGACGGTGGCTTGGAATTGAATGGTGTCAGTAAAGGTGGTGGGAATTAAGTGGAGCCTAGATATGTCTTAAAGGTAGACACAGTAAGATTTGCAGACATCGTGGGTGATGCATTAATTTTCTTCCCCTTCCCACCATCTTATCTCTTATACCAAATGTGATTTATCTGAGCTCAGTTCGTGTTTTTATCTCGTTTTTCCACAGGGCCTGGAAAGTAGATGCTCAATACCTATTGATTGAGTGGTAGAACAATTTAGCCCTTAGTTTTTTTACAAAATCCACATTTTTAGAATAGCAGTTGCAAATTGCTGTCAGAGAAGAGTTTTACAAAATCTTTGAATGATTATTATAATAATGATGTGTATGAATGACGTGCTAATTGTGCAGGCTTCAAAAAAGAAGGTTAAGAATAAAAGCACTTTGTGGTTACTAGGATTAGTGAAGAAATTGCTATTTTTCACTCTGGTACATTTTGTCAATCTTTTTTTTTTCTTTTGCCTTTTCCCTCCATCACAGATTTTAAAGAAAGTAAGTCTACTAGCTGTAAATTCAGTGTTCAACGTATATCCCTTACACTCACCCTATAGTCTTTTCAGCAATAAACCTGTATTTACAAAGTAAAGAGGTGAAAAGCTTAAATGCTGAGGCAGATAAAAGCCCATCCATCTTTTATCAGAATACCGTTCTGCATCTTAGAGGTCCCCGCGCTTTCAGGAAAATTAACTTAGGGTTCCATTTGTTTTACACTCTATATTCTTTTAAGTGTCAGGTTATTTAGTTATTTTAAAAGACAATAAAAATAAGGAAATAAAATCTTTTCTGATGACACCTGTGATGAGGTAAAAAAATTGAACTCTGAAAAACACTCACCACTCCGGGCCACCAACCAGTTCTCCAGCAGCAGGGACTTCACTGAGGCCCAGACTCGGCCACGCTGGGCCGTCAGAGGATGCATGTGTGAGGCATGGGTGGTGCCCTGGGATGTGGGAGCAGCGGGCTTGCCCATGGGCTGTCGAGGCTGAAGAAACTATTCAGTCCGGGATGTCTTGATACTGAAACATGACTAGGAGTTGGCCTTGTGAAGAAGAAAGAGACGAGCATTTTGTTGAGACAGTGGGATGCCTAATGACACCAGCAAATGGTGAAAAGTCTGTGTGCTTGGAGCTCTGGGTGTGGCTTACAATAAATATACCCTGAGGCCTGGAGGGTTAGCGTGGGGCCCGCTTTGACTACCCTGCTAAGGAACTCGGGGAGCTTAAAAAAGGCTTTCCCAAACGGGAGTTGAATTACAGGACAAATTTATTCTGAAGATAAAAACCTAACAGGTAGAGGATGGCCTGTGTGTCACATATGGTCAAACTAAACTCCAGCTTCCATGTATTGAACATTTACTGTAAGACATTTTGCTGATTGTTTTATGTATTATCTCATTTAATGTCTTAAAAATGACATTATATAGTAGGTGACATTTTCCAAATTTTACAGATGCAAAAACTAAGCATGTCGCCAAGTTAGCCTAGTCACCCAGGTAGTAAAAATTATTGCTTTTACCAGTATCTCTGTGGGATTAAGAAAATGTCAGCCATTTCTATTATAAAACATTAGTTTTATGTAGAATGACATCAAGGGAACTGCTGGGAAATGGAGGGTTGGGGGACGTCCCCCCACCCCACCCACTGTGGTCACTGGTGCCATGTTTATCAGGACGCCTGTGCCCACTTTTCAGAATAATCAGAGGCATACAGTGACCCATTTTAAGAAAATTTTAAGAAATTTAATAGGAAACATAAAATTTTGTCTTAGGACTCTTTATCTGTTGTTTTTTTTTAAATCAACAAAAAGTCCTCTTCAGGCTGTGGTAAAATTGTGCTTCAGTAGTTGACAAGAAGCTAAAATCCAGGATCATAAGCAGCACAAATCAAAGGGGATTAAAAAGGCTCAGAGGTGTATGGTGCCTCCATTAAAATGAGTTAAATTTAGGCTTAATTGTGTATTCTTGAGACTAAGTGAGCTTAATATTTTTAATAGTATTACAAAAATATAACACCTGCATAGCTAACAGAGTGACTGTCACATATCAGAATTCAATAAGTACTTGGTGAGTAAATGAGTGAACACGCTATTATAGAAAATTTGGAAAGTTGAGAACAAAATTGCTCATAATCCCAACACTTTAAATAGTCACTAATGTTTTTGTGTTTGTACGTGTGTGTGTGTGTGTGTGCATTTTTGTCTGCAGCCATATGCACAGGTATAGTTCTGATTGTAATGTAAGTGTGATAGGGACAGTTTTATGATTTCTGATTCCTAAAATTGAGCATTTTATAGTAAACACTTTGCAAATGGCTGTACTTATTTATAATGCCAGTTTAAATGACTGCATAATATTTTAGCTAGTAATTTATCGTAAGCTACTTATCATTTCTCTTAATATCAGGCAATTAGATTGCTTTTGAAGTTTTCTATTCTTTTTCCGGTTAAAATCTTCACGCCTAGACTATGTCATCCTTTTGAATTCTTTCCTTATAATAAATGATCAGAACTGGGAATTTTGTTTGTGGAAGTGATTCCTCATGTTGGCACTGTAACCAGTAATCTATCTGAATACTAGTTTTATCATAATGCTGCCTGCTGCTGGGGATTAGCAGTTTTAAAAGTCGCTGTTCACTAATTTAATAGTGCAACAGGTGCCTCACTGTTTTTGTTTTCTTCACAGAAGAAAAACTAATACAACAGAAGTCCTACTAATTGGTTAAGGTTGTATGTGTTAAAACACCTCTTTTGTTGCCTCTGTCTCGCTGCTGCCTTACTAAATAGGCCCTATCTAATGATGCAGGGCTGGTTTGTCTCACTGTTCAATACCTTGTTGTTGTTGTTAAAGCTATCTGTGGAAGAACGTAAAGAGATGACTAGGAAGGCTATGAAGACAGTCAAACAGTTTATTGAGAAGCCAAAGAAAAGAAATTCAGAAGAGGACGTTCCACAAGCTAGTGATTCTAAGGTGACCTACGCAGATGCCTTGAGTCACCTGGAGAAGTCGCTTGCTCACCTGGAAACCCTCAACCACAGCTTCATCGTTTCTCTGAAGAACAGTGAGCAGGTAATGAAGCGAAAACATCTGTGCTAGATTCAGCCACTCAGATAGTATCAGCGTATTCTTTCATTTATCCTTTAAAGCTACGTTAGCGGTTTTACCAGGGTTTTCCGTGGTGCAGATATCCTTGGAAAGGGTCCTCAAGCCTTTGTCCTTCAACTTCTTCATTATTGCTTGGCTGTCAGCGGGGCTTTCATTTATCTAAAAAGGGTTTTAGGCCACGGCGCACAGTCGCTAGCCTGGAAGGAGGAGGTGAGGAGGTGGGAGGTGTGGGCGGGAGCGCTTGTGCAAGCCGAGACGGCGGCGACAGTGGTCTGCCAACTCCACGTCTAGCCGGTCCGTGTGAGGCTCCCTAACTGAGGAATAATAGATATTTGTCCTCTAATTTTTAGAAAAAAATCAAATAACCACCCATGCCTGTGTCAGTAGTTTTTTTAAATTGTGTGTACTCATCCTGTTTTTATGTTGTGTGTTTCCAATATAACTTTATTATTGGTATGAAATTTTTTGCTTGCAGGACCGTTCCTAGTGGGTTTCTACCCTCATGGTGTCTCAGAAGCCACTCTCATGAGACTTGGGAGCCCCTGCCCACGACGAGGTCCTCGAAGGACCAGTCTTTTAGGACTGCGAGGAGACTCTGTGCTCCTTAGAGCTTTCGTTCTGTTTTGTCACATGAGACAGGGTCGTGGGAGTTTTAGGTCGTCTTTCCCATATGGAGAAGCTGAAAAATCAATAAATTGTTTTCATATAGGTGAAAACAATGTTTAGCTATATAAATAATATTCCATTTACCCCTTTAATGCTACGGTCAGTGAACTTGTGAGTGGCCACTAACTTTAGACTTCACATGTTTATTGACCAGTATTCTTAGCTTGTAAAACATATTCCTGACTAGAAAGACCAGTCAGTGGAGAGGAGTTCAGATAATGAACAAATGGAAGATGTCAGAATTTGTCTGAGACAATAAATGCAAACCCCTCATGGAAGAGATAATGGGAAGAATTCAGAAGTCTGATAGCACTTTTTATTTCATGTTGTATTTTTCAGTGTCTTTTAGCCTCTCTAATGGATAACATTAAATGGCATGAGCAGTAGAGAAGCTGTGGCAGGGAACAAATCGTCTGTACCAACCTTGATTTTATCCTGCTGGCATTTACAATGCTATAATCCATAATTACAACAAATGGGCTAAACTTTGACTCTTCAAGTAAAAGTGATTTATACTTATTAGTATGAAATTTTTTCATTTAATAAAAAAATTTAAAATTTAAAATATTTTTAATTGAATATGCTATATTCACATCTGGAGAGTTGTCGTTAGTCTCCTTGGAACAAGTATTGTCTTTCAATGGCTAGAACAGTGCACTGGGGCCAAGAAGGTTATTAGCAAAAAGAGCATTTGTTCATTTAAAGGCACCAAGTGGCTACTTGCAAATGCTGTTCAGTCAGACCCTGGCTGGTCCGTAATAGACTCTTCTGATTCTTAAATTGGACATTATTTGATTTTATTACGCCACCTTTCATAGCAAATGCTGGAAATAAACGCTGAATGTCATACACGTGTCCCTTTTAAGTTTAGGCCTTGATTTTAACCTCTCATTATATACCAGTGAAAGAATATGTTAGAACTCCAGGTTAGCAGCGTCTACCTTCATCCACTGGACACTCGGTTTCCTCTTGTCTCAGGGAGGGTATTAGCCATTACCCTGCCTAACTCACAGGCATTTTTATTTTTAATAGAAAGTTTCACCATGGGGAAAATATAAAACAAAACCACATGCGCCCAGCTCCCGGCTTCAACAGTGATCAGAATGTGACCCGTCTCACTTCATGCATTCTCCTACCTGCCGCCATGCTCCTGTGGGTTATTTCATAGAAAAGCCCAGTCAGCATTTCACCTTTTCCATACATACCTCCGTATCTACTTCTAAAAGACACCTTTAAACATAACCACTACAACATTATCACAATAAAAAATCGCTAACAGTAATTCTTTAGCATCATCTAATATCACGTGGTTGCTTTGAAAGATGCATTTAATGTCACGTGGCTGTTTCGGAAGACGAAACAGTGTGTTCAGGAGTACGTCTGAGACTGAATAGCCTGGACAGTGTAATTAGCACGAACTGACCATATGGGTGTGCTGAAAGTGAGTTTGTGTCCTGTCTCTTAAACGGTGGTTTTTACAGGTATTATCATGGAGGGACAGGCAGTGTGACCTGGGGACTGGGGAGAGCCGACTTCCAGATTGTAATCCTGCTCCCTCAGTGCCTAGCCGTGTGGCTTCAGGCACACTCACATCTTTGGCCTTCAGTTTCCTTGTTGATAAAATGGAGTGATGATAGCTCCTTGCGGGGTTATTATAAGCATTGAATTAGATAACATATGCTCCACCCCTGGGTTCATGAAGAGGCTCGGTACATTACAGCCGTTAGGTGGTTGGAGCACAGTCACAATAACAGGGAAATTGGCACTTGTGAGCGCTACCTGGTGCCTAACGTTGTGCTATGTTTCCTCGCGTGATGTTCACAGCACCCTCTACTCACAGGACCCTGCTATTGTCATCCTCGCGTTACAGATACTGAAATTTGAGGGCACAAAGGCCCACTAAGAAGTGGCCAAGCCAGGTTCTTGACAACTGCTGCACGTTTTTCGGGGGGTTGTGGTTGTGATGGATTTGTTCTGAGAAACCTGCAAAATGGTCCACTGTGAACATGCAGACATTTAATTTCTGTCGGATAGTTAGATGTTGAATACCACATTGTTTTTTTCTTTTTAGGAACTACTGCGGAAGTACAGTAATCTGTACGATCTGTCCCGCTCAGACAGAGGACGACTCCACGAGCAAGCTGTGGCCATGTGCTTAGATGGCCAGCCTCTGAGGGTGATCCAGCAGCTGCTGGAGGTGGCCGTCGGCCCCCTGGACGTCTCGCCCAAGGACATAGTACACAGTGCAGTAAAGAAAATCATCTCTGCGTTGAGGTAAGCTGTGACACGGCCGTTGAGGAAAACTGGAGGTGACATTTTGCCAATAATACAGTGCTTGTTTCATGGTTGTAACAAAGATAAAACACCATCATGCATGCATAAGCACTTTGTAACCTCGGAGGTACTTTATAAGAGTGAGAGATATTTTTAGTAGATTTCTCAAAGTCTTATGTCTTGAGAACAGAGAACCATGAAAATGTTTCATTATTGGCACTGTGTGTGATGTGTCAAGAAACTAGCTCATTTTCGGTTAGACACCCCTCCCCCCAAATTATTCTTGAAATAAGGGAAAGGCCAAAATGGGCGTGGGAAGCAGCTAAGTGTCAGACTGTCATGTGACCTCAGGGTGGCTTTTTTAGGTCTTGCCTTTTGTAATTTCCCTTCTTTGTAGCAGCGGGGAAAACGGTTCCCAGAGATTTTTTTGAACTGCATGAGGCAAGGTTAATCATATACTGAAGAGCTTAGACATCTGTTAAGCGTCTTAAGACATTATTTACCTGCAGTGAATGGCAAAAATAAGCCCCACAATTGAGGAATTCTAACTTTACGCTGATATGCTGGAGTCTTGATGGGAGCACATCCAAGAGGATTAGAAAAAAGGGGGAAGGTTAAGCTAAGAAAATAATGAGGCATCAAGTGCTTTCTGTGAATAATACAATTAGGCTAAAAAAGATTTAGTTGTGTTTAATTCATTCTGCTTTTAAGCATTCTTTGTAATTCTGTATTGCTCTTGAGGAACTTTTTGACTAAATGCATGTCAGTTTTCAGCAGCTGAAATCAAATGAGCCTTTATCAGTTTAATTTTCCCAGCTTCAGACGGTTTTCACCTTAATACTCTGAGGTATCTGATAATTTTATATAGAGAGAAATAAAATGTGACTTTTTTTAGAAATAATAAATGCCAAATTAATAAAACTTTGTTCTATTAGTATTATGTTTTGATGGTGGTGGTGATAAGGACCACTTTCCTCTTTCAAATGAGGAAAGATACTTGTTTGCCACATTTTGTATCTTTTGATGCATGGTTATCTTTTTATTGTTTCCTAAACCAAAGTTTAGATGAAACTCACAAAAATAAGCATTCTGAAACATTAGTGCTTTGAAGAACTTAGCTTATTTACAAAAAATTGCATTTTCATTAATAATTAAAATAAAACATGACGTGATATTTTTACATTTATAAAATTCTGACATAAAGTATACTGCTATCTTCTTCCTTTCACCCAGTTCTGCTACTAAAGATTTGGTTCTGATCTTGTAACTGTTATCGTAAGGACGCAGAAGACATTCAATAAATGTGAGCTAAGTCTTTTAGCACCGAGGAAAGGGACCATCAGGAGGTCAGCTGCCGCTTTTTCAAAAGAAAAGAAACTCCTATTGAAATTCCTAAATGCCCATAACATTTACCTTTGAGAACGTTAATAAAATTTCGTAGGCATAAAATAGCAAAGGCCTGAAAATATCTGAATCCAGTGGTTGATTTAAATCATAAAACTTAAATTATTTAGAAAGCTCCTTTAAAACTTTCCTTTCTTCTGTTGTATTTTCGAAATTCACTTGAGTTCCAGGCATTCACGTTTGTACAATGGGCATAATCATAGTACCTGATTATTAAATGGCAGAATATATATAAAGCAGCTAACAGTGCCTGGTATCTGTAAGTACCATGAAAATATGAGTATTTTGATCACAGGTCAAGTGGGGAATTTAGATAATTATTACATATTTAATGTTTAAAATACCTCATGTATTGAATGTTTTTCAAGTGACAAATGCAAATAGGTTTTATTATTCTCTTGATACAAAACCCTGCATATATTAGATGGTGAGCTCCTTGAGGTTAGAAAACGTTTTGTTTTCGTATCCTTAGCATACAGTCCAGGGCTCGGGTCGTTGGTAGCACACACTACGGACGGCTCTGAGCTGGCAGTGTCTGCTGCCGGCATCCATCGGGTTCATCGGAGTGTGGACACCAGCTGGGGTCTGGGGCTGGAGCTCTTCTCAATCTGTCTTCTCTCTATCCCTTCACAGTGGAGGCAGCGCTGACCTCGGCGGGCCAGGGGACCCACTCCAGGTCCTGGAAGGTGTGGTTGCAGCCATCCATGCCAGTGTGGACAAGGGGTAAGATGAGAACACGTTTGCCATCTCGTTTAATGCCTTTCGGCAGAGTCTCAGCGTTACTCGTACCATCCATACGTGCACAGCTTCCAGGACTCAGCAGCATTTCTAGACGTTTTCGAAGCTGGAGCTGAGCACTTGCTGAGTAGCTAAGGGCATTTTTGCAGGTGGAGACTCGGTTCCCACAGCCACGTGCTTCCCTGCAGCTCCAGGAGGACGCTGGCCTCTCCCCTGAGCCTCGTTGGCTGTGCGAGCCTGTCTTCTTACCCGCTTCCGCAGGCGCCAGGGCGAGGAGCTGTCCTGAGCTTCCTGGAGGAGGAGGGCTCACATCCCTGGGAGGTTGGCTGTGTTGGTTAAGCATGGAAATTCCTAGAGGGTACATATTATTTTTTAAAAAGCTTTATATATGTTAGACCTGTCTTGTCTGAGGATTAAGAGGATATAGGCTTTATAAGTCTAGAAAGGTGGTGTCTCTAATGCCATTTTAGAAAGAATTTTTCATTCAGGCGCAGTTGTAGTGGTGGGAATAATGGCACCAAAGAACTAACACCTAAGTGCGCCCAGAGTTTGCAAAGACCTGTCATGTGTCTGATGTGTGTCAACCCTGTAAGACCTTGCCCCGATTTTCTTTTTTTAATGGAAAATGTGATATAATGATAATGAAGAAGCCTTTGAGAAAACTTCCCATAGTTCCATTCAGTAATATAATTGTTTTTATTTGCATATTATCTTCTATGTAGTTATTGTTCAGGTACAGATACATTTTTATATAGTTTGGATCAAAATGTGTAAGCATTTCTTTATTTTATTTATTTGCCAATATAACTTTTTTCCATTTGTCTTTATAGATTTAATGATGATTCTCATTATTAAGATTTTATTGGGGAATTGGGGGAGGGAACAGCGTTGGGAAATCAGGGAAGGGGAACAGACAAGGTGCTGTCCTTTTGTTCTTCAGTCTAGTTGTGGAGGACGTCGCTTCACTGGCCCATGTTGATATTGTGGTCATTGCACTCTTCCTGGCTGAGGCAGATCAATCGCCGGCCATTGGACAGCCACTTACGGCAGCCCACGGCAACCCCACTGCAGCCTGTGCCGTCGCTGGCAGCTCACAGTAGCCCAGCTCCACGTCAAGCTGTTGTTCACCATATTAGCTGTAAAGGGCACAGCGTCACCAGCCCATGTGGGATCCGAACTGGCAGCCCTGCTGCCCAGAGTTCGCACTCCCAAGTGAGCCAGTCGGCCACTCTTAACCAACGAGCCACTCGGTCGGCCCAATGATTATTATTTTTGACAGCTGCATATGTTGTTGCCATTTTCAGACGAGGATAGAAGAGCTCAGAGAGCGAAATTGACTTTTCCCAGAGTCGTAGACCTGGACAATAGAGCCAGGAACCCAGGCTGGCTCCACGTTGTAAGTTTGAGCACTCGTGCCTTTATAGCGCATCTCCATGCAGTGCTGTGTGCCCCGGGTTAGAGTGAAAGAACAGAGGGTAAGCCATGCCGGGGACTCTGGGAAAGCATCGCGAGCAGGGCCCTCTCCTTACTCAGCCTTTCGTCTCTCGCAGTTTCTCTAAACCTCTTTGCTTGTGGGTCTTTAGGTAGTTCCTGAGCTACAGCAGTGGCTACTTTAGGCCTCTTATTGTAATGAGGAATTTATTAATTTTCTACTACATGTTTCCTGTGTGCCATGCTCTATGCTAAGTCATGAGGACTTAAATGTGGGGAAGAAATAACTTCCAGCCCCAAGGACTCCAGAGCCTTGCAGGGGAGACCGGCCTGCCCGTAGCCCCTAGTCAGTGGTCAGCGCTGTGCAGAAAACGGGGCGGAGGGAGTGGTCTGTTCTCCCTGGGAAGGTCCGGGCTGGAGGCACAGGGATGACATTGGGCCTGACCTCAGAAATAAGCGTCTGTTAGAAGGAGGAGGTGGGTGATGGTAAGCAGGCTGAGGAATCAGCAGCTAGCACAGCACGCAGAGGTGCTGCTCGAGGAAACACTCAGCCACCTCTGGAGGCGCCATCTAGCTGCTGCCGTTCCAGCCACAGCACATCTGTCCCGCCTCAGCTGGCAGCTCCCCAGTGAGCTGCTGTCAGCAGCACAGCTGCTCTCAGGTGAAGCCCACCTGGATCTTGGCCTCACGTGATGAAAGGGGTCTTCGCAGGCATTGCTTTCAGCCCCTTCCAGTGGGGTCTCTCGGTCTTGTCCCACTGGGAACACCTCAAAAAGATTAGGAGGCAGTGCTTTTTGTAGTGAATTTCCAGCCAGATATACAGAAGACTCCAGCTTGGGTCTCTTGAATACAGACTAGTGTTTTTAAGCTTCTGTTTCCAAAGGGGAGGATATTAGGGAACGGAGATACAGAACAGGATCTTTACTTTTTATTCCAGGGACACAATAAAGAAGGCTTCTTAATACGAAAAACTTCAGAGAAATTTATTTATTTATTTGTTTGTTTGTTTGTTTATTTGTTTTTGCTTAGAAAAGAGAAAGAGGAAGAAAGACAAAGTCACAGCTTTTATTCCTGGCAAGTGTTTGAATCACATTAAACCTGAGGCCCTAGACTGCAGTCCCCCCCCCCCACAAGTGTGTCTGAGAGCAGCAGGGGTACAGGCTCTTTTAAAGGAACCCTGTCAGGTCACTGCTTACTTGGCCTGACGCGACTGCCTAACCTCCAGGAGGCCACTCCAGGCCTCTGCACCCCTCACCCTCCCTCTTGGTTCCATAACAAGCCTCCTTCAGCCCCAGCCCTGTAACTTGAACATCCACTGTCCTCCATGGCATCTGTTTAGATAGTAAATCATCTCTTCGTACACATTGTCAGCTCTCTCTCCCCCTCTCTCTCTTTCTCTCTCTTTCCTTTACATGCTCTTAGGTTAGGCATACACCATCCAGAGAGAGAGAGAGAGGCCCACTAGAACAAATTAAAACCAGTCCCTCTTTGGTCCCCGTGCCCTGTGAGGCAGTCAGTCTCCAGCTGTTCTGGAAGCATCCACAGTGTAAGAGCATCATGTTCTGTGACACGGAGCCCTGCTGACAGCCACGGCACCAGCAGGACAGCGGACCCACTCCCCTGCTACAGTGTTTTGGCCACCACAGGCTGTGCTGATGACTTCATGGCCACCATTGTGGCCTCGTTACAGTGAGAGGTGTCCGTGCTTTTAATGATAAATAAACTTCAGGAAGGTATTCTGGACTGGCACGTGTTGAAGAGCAGCCAGAAAGTGGTTCCTAGCTGCTGTCGAAGTTAAGATTTGAGATTGGAGTTGTGTGCACACCAAAATTATTGCCTTTCTAAGAATTTTTATATGACTTGATTATGATAATTATTTGAAAAAAAATCACATGTTTTATACTATGATAACACCATTTAATGCATCATGCATTTATTTCTTTGCAGTTATTTCTTATTCCTTGCCAGTTGCCCCACTTGTTTCATGGGAGCTGATAAATACAAGACATTACCCTGGGCAGTGTCTGCTCCACCCAGCTCCGCATGTAGTGGTGAGAGTGTGTGCAGTGGCCAGATCAGTTCATTAGTTGACTTATGTAGGGACTTAGGTAGGGTATGAGGGTTTACATTTGTCATCTTAGCTCACTTTGTGTTGACTTGCTTGCCCCTCCCATCCATCCCCTCCCTCCCTTTCCTCTTAATCTAACCGAGCATCTTGCAGATCAGAGTTTGCAGACTCCTTTCCTGCTGAGGCCAAACAGACAGGTAATGGCAATGAACATGGTGGACGGGGTTTAGGAAGCTAGGCAGCAGTGGCGGCTGAGGGCAGCTCCAGTTCAGGCCAGCCTTGCCTGGCCTAAAAGAGGCAGCTGCCAGTGCTTCCTTATCTTCCAGCTTTCAAAGAGCAGATGGAAAGTCCTGGTTGTGTGTAAAATGTTTTAAATTTTGAAACACTGACATATATTGTGTGAGCCAGTGCAAAAATGTGATTGCCAGTTTATAACTTCTGCATAGAACACCGAACAGAGTAACCTTATGTTTCCATCAGGCATTCAAATTGTATGACATTTACACTTATTTACAAAAAATTGCAAAGGTCCATGTTTTTCTTATTTGAACACAGTCTTTTCTTTCTTATTTCTTATTGTTCTAAAATTAAGAACAATAATTTTAGTTTGGTGCATTGTGATTTATAAATTGCTTTTCATATTTACTCTGCCTTTTAATCTATCTTAACCATGTACATTTAAGGTTGGGCTATTTCTGCCTGTATATGTCATGCAGAATCTGCAAACTTTTACCAAGGATGACCTGATTTTATCCTCACAATCTGTCTTTTTGCTTTGATTCGATAATTGCCTCTGTTTGCTTGACATTTTTTTCCATTCCTTTGTAGTTTTGTGAATACCCTCTCCTGCTGCGTGACATGATAGAATATCACTTTCTCAAGTTAACCATTTATGAAATATTTGTGTTGTCCTTGTTGCTGCTGCTCTTTCCTGTTAATAGAGCTACTTGTATATTTCAGGTGACTCCTTATCTTTTTGGGCGAAAACTGATTTTGTGGATATGTGTGTGTTTCCTTTAGTAGTTAATTTTTTAAATAGCGCACCAGATTACCCTGTGCAGTATTATAGCATGCCTCGCCCCAGGAAAAACCCTCATTATAGGAAAAAAGGTGGAAGCAAATATCTATGCATTTGCAGTGAAACTATGAAATCTTCCCTTTTGTCTATTTTTTAACTTGGAAAAATAACTTGTATAACTTTTATAATAAAGTAAATATATTTTGAAGTGATGTTTTCCTTTTATTCCTAAGCTCATTAAATCCTCTCCTTGCTTACATAAAATACTATAAAAATAGAATTACTTTGTTTTTTTTATGTTGTGAGTCATAATTGGTTATTTTTCATCTACCTATTTATCTTGAAAAATTTCAAATCCACAGAACAGTTGCAAAGAAAAAGAAAATACTGATATACTCTTCTTTTGATTTACCAATTGATAGACTTTTGTCAAAATTCTTGCTTTCTCTCAGTTTTCCTCTCCCCATCCCTGTGTATGTGTATGTGTGTATTTGTGGAATCATGGGAGTGACTTCAGATTTTAGAAGCTCAAATTGAAGTATAAATGTGAACTGTTTTGCAGCCCAGAGCTTGAGGAGGGTGTCAAGTCAATGTCCGTGACAGCCTTTCCCAAAGAGCTGCCTTTTGCTTCTGTGTGTGCTTGCTGAGCTCCAGAAGTCACATGGCCGTATGGTGGAGCTCATCTAGAGCTAGGTGCTTCTAGAACTTGGCATTTCTGGGTCAGGAATGAGTTCTCATAGTTTTATTACGTCTTTGAACTATCAACCAAAAGTTAGGGCAGATTCCTCCAAAATGTCAAATGTTATCAACTGAAGAATAAGCTCTCGTATAAAAGGAGTGTAGCTCAGTTTAATGATTTGGAAAATGGTGTGATAATGTTTCCATATCACATCAGCATCTGAATAATGTCACTACCACAGCGTTCTGGAAGACGCCCCCATTTGGTTCAGGGGCACTATGTAGTGATTGACAAGGCAGTAATGTAGCCCAAGTTGAAATACGGGCTCTGCTACTTACTGTGTGACCTGGGACAAGTCATTAAACCTCTCTGTGGCTGTTTCCTCATCTGCAAATTGGAGATGATCGCAAAATACATGCGAAAGATGGTTATGGTGAAGCTATATAACTCATGGCACATTGTAAGCTTTCACAAGTGTTACTCTTGTCAATATTGTTTTCATTCTCGGTCACCATGTTCAGTCTGGGTTATTGTTGTAACTTCTAGCTGGTCTTAATGATTCCAGTTGCTTCTCATTCTAGCTCATCCCACTTGCCTGCCACTTGGCACTTGGGTGATAGGGTAAAAAATCAGCTTCATATTATGTTATATTGGCTTAGATTCAAGGCCAAAACTGTGCTTTAAACTCCTCTCCTTCTGAATTATACTTCATTCGACTCTGCGGGCTTCACCATAAGGGCCTGAGCGCGCCGAAGCCTCTAATCACTAACATGCGTATCATGCTGTGCTGCCCTAAACCCTTCATCATTCCCATTCCATACAAGTAAGACCACACGCCCTCCATAATCATGGTTGCCACTAATTGAAGTTAGTGCCAGATGATGTATTATGTGCTTTATGATTTTCTTTTCTGTATTTCTTTAATTATCAACAACCCCATGCGTACGGCAGAGGCCATATGTTTTTTCATCTCTGTGTCATCAAGCACAGACTTTGATAATGCCAAAAATAAAAATAGTTATGATTCTGATTACAATGGTTACTTTTTATTAAGTACTCCCTCTGTGCCACGTACTGTGCTAGGCGCTTTATATACATTTTCTTGGTTTCACAGACTCCAAGAAACACACTTTCAGGACCTTTGTCTACTTAATTATAAAATGAAAATGATGACATAGTCATGATTGTTGTCTAGAGTTGTTAGGAAAGGATGGGGCCAGGATTCACAGGTTCATGAAATTCCAACAAAATGTTCTTTCCAGTACATCTTACTGTCTGTTAACTTTGCACATCGTAGATAGTCAGGAAATATTTGTGGAATTCTACTTTTTTTGTACCCCAATTTTGCCATTTCTAATACATATTAAGAAGGACACTCATAGAAAAAACTTAACAAATGACTTTGTAAGTTTAGGAAATCCTTAATCCAATTGTCCATAAGTGTCCATTGTAATTTCTTTTATTCCTAAATACAAATAATAAATTCTGTTTTTTAATTTAAATTGCCATAAAATTGTATTGACAGGTATATTATAGAATGCATATTAAGAGATATACTTAGTATCATTGTAGAATTTTATTCTTAGAAATTAAAAAAGAAAAAAGATCTTGTGGTCTTGTTAGGGTGTAGAATGTGGGACTTGGCCTAGGTGATTTATCACTGGAAGCCTCGTAAGGATGTGGTTACAACCAAAGCTGTATAAGTCAGTGCTTTGCCGTGGGTGTCCAGGGCCTGGTGGGAGTGAGGCTTCTGATGAATACTACTCACAGTTACCTATAGTAATTCATTGACTTCGGCGTCAAATAAGTTGTTTTTCTGAGATGGTCCCCTTGGGATTATAAGACAAGAGATTCTGATACTACATAGAAAGTTGTACAAAATATCCTCTTCTCTGAATCCTTTCAGAACACACAGCTCTTTAATACCTGAGCATTCATATTTTATCTTTCGAGTAGTATGAAATTTGATACTCTAACCCCATGTTGAAATTCTATCACAGAGAAAAGTGGCAGGAAGAACTTGGGCTTTGAGGTTTGTGCCATTGTGGATGTTTGTGGGTATATCGTATCACTTCCATGAGGCCTAATTCCTTATCTATAAAGTGGAATTTACGTGGACACCTTAGCGACTAGAGTGAACAGTACCGTACTGTATATTTGAAAGTTGCTGAGAAAGTAGATCTTAGCAGTTCTCATAGCAAGACAAAAAATTATAGCCCTGTTAGGTGATGGATGTTAACTTATGGTAGTCATCTTGCAATATATACATATATCAAATCAATATGTAGTACACCTTAAACTAATACAATGTTATGTATCAATTATACCTCAATAAAAGTAGAAAAAATTAAAGTACTATAAAATAAAATGGAATTTATAATAACTACTTTGCATAGTTATTGTTATCTAGTAATGTATGAATGTCAACTAGTTTATATGAAATTACTAGAGCAATGCCTGGCACTGTTAGTATTGTTAATAGAAATAAGCATACTGCTTCTTAAACTTTGCGTAAGAAATAGAGTAGCTAAGGACATAGTGATGAATGATTATTTTTATCTGCTTTATGTAACTCATTTTAATAGGACACTGTCTAAAAATCACATTCATTTTACATAGTTTTAAATACCTAACATGGTTTGCTCTAAGCTGTTTAAAACCTAAATTTTTCCTCTCAATAAGAAAAAAAAAAATAGTTACCCAACGAGCAAGTGTTTGAGTCAGTCACCATATTTGATTACTGGAAGCAAAGACTTAGGAGTTCCTTTCTCGCCCCTGATTCTGCCCTGCAGAGAAGAGCTGGTGTCCTCCGAGGACTTGCTGGAGTGGCTGCGGCCCTTCTGTGCTGACGACACATGGCCCGTGAGGCCCCGCATCCACGTGCTGCAGATTTTGGGACAGTCGTTTCACCTGAGTGAGGAGGACAGCAAGCTCCTCGTACTCTTCAGAACAGAGACCATTCTCAAAGCCACGTGGCCCCAGAGACAGGTAAGAGCGTCTGACGGCTTAGGAGTATTTTCCCTCTTAACAATAATCGGAGGTCGTTTCTTGATTACTTTAAACTGCCTGCCAGTAAATAATCGGCCTGGTCATGCAAATTTCCAGTATGTTCATCAGTCCAGCTATTTAGCAGTTAAATATGTGCAATAGAGTTGGTTTCTCTTTTTCCACGTATTTGAGTATGTATATGCACAGTAGATGTTGTCTTACCCAATGTGTGTGTCATTTTTCTCTTCAAACGATATAGTCAGGGTTTTTCACAGCACCAATTATGGTGGCTCATCCTTTCCCTGGAGAAATACACATCTAAATGAAATGCAGTGTGCAGTTAGCTAATTCCTTTCTTTCGTGTTCCGCCCAGGTACTCAAACGCCCTCTCTTCTCTTCTGTTCTCAGACAGAAATAGTCACCGACACATCGGGTCTCCGTTTCTCCGTCCTTCAGGCCCACTCAGCCCCTTTTCTCTGGAGCCTTCCCTGACCATTTCAAACATAAGTGAGCTTTGGATTCCACACTTGAGCTTGAATTCATTATTTATGGTGGTGGTGGTTATTGTTATTAAAAGCTTTGGCTCCCTACTACCTGGACAACCAGAAGCCCTGGCGGATGTACTTCCGGTTTTCTGAATCCCTCTAAGGATGCTGTGCACATGCTCAGAACTTACACACTTATTGATTGAATAAATAGGAATGCTATAGGGTTGTTGGAAAAGTCATGACGCACTTTTGCAACAAAAAACATAGAAAAAGTACGTCATGACTTTTCCGACAACCCAGTGATTCCTAAATCAAAGAAATACCATGGCTGTTGAAGTTTGGCTTACAGTCTAAATTGATGTATCCTAAAGACATGGGGTCTTAGGGCCCGTAACTTCAGTCAAGTGCTTTGGCATGCAGAGTAGACCATATGCCAATAAAAGCTAGAAAATAAGGCTTCCCAGATAATCTAATCTGCAAAAGTGTTTTCTGGAAGCCTGACTCCAACTCGATTTACCTTCTAATTTTAAAGCTTTGCTTTATAATATATATGTTCTTGTTACTATATTTAAAGAACAATGAATTTCGTTTTTAAACAAGAACCACGTATTTTGTGACTCATCTCAGAGCATCTTCATATTTATTATCTTATATATTCTTATTTCCCTCTATGAGATAAACAGGCAAATGCTATTATTCAACAGAATTAGAGAAATTGAGATTCAAAAAAGGTGGATTTTTCAGTGATTCTCTAATCTTGCCAAAGGATCGTATTAGAAACCGCCGATACCGAATAATGCTCTGTTAAGCACTGTGACCTTATCAATGTATTCAGTTTCATCATTTTGCCTTGAATTACATCAGGAGACCACTACCAGTCCTTTCAAAGAGCAGTTTTATGAACACAAATGCAATAAGCTATGAAATATACCCCAGGCCCTTGACACAATAGGTGTCGGAAGCATGCTTGTTTTCAGCACATGTGAAGACTTATGTGGCGTCCCTGAGGTAAGCTCTAAATAGGGTCACGATTTTCGCTGTGTGGGACTTTGGATCCTGACTCATCCTGAAGCGAATGAATGACCCGACCGTTATGCACTCTACTGACAGAACCTCCATTTTGTAAGTTTGCAGCCTTCTCAGTTTCATCTTCCTTGATGGCTGGAGCCTGGCAGGATGATGAGGGTCATTCCTCTGGTGGGAGCCTCACTTCATGTTATGCCAAATCTATATACCGAAAATATAATGAAGCAACATGGAAACCAGTAAAGGGGAAAGCATCCATCTTACCTGTCATGGCGAAGCACTAGAACATGCACTTTAATATTTGGGCTGAAACGGTTCAGAAATGAAATATTTTTTTCTTTTAAGTATTTTTCAATGTTCCAGTTACTCTAAGAACAAGTTGCACCTTTTACATGATTTCAGCAATTTCTGGAGATTTCTGAGATTTAATTCTTTGTAGCTTAACTTCTTCTAAGTCCAGGATGTAAGGCAGCTTTGCATGCACTTCCTGAATGGACTTGACTTTGTTGCACTGAGTGCGAACTGTTTTCTCTCATTTGCAAAGTCCGTACGTAGCTCCTCATCTCACTGCTGCTTCCTTGGTGGTGCAGACTTTCTCAGGCCTCTAGAAAACATCTCTAGTAAAACCGCCCGCCCTTACTTTCCCCCATGTAAGAACAATTTCCCTGTTCTTGGCAACTTATGATCTGACTTTCTTAACGTATTTGGTAGTGGGAATAATTAAAATTACCATGATGCCTTAATTATGCTGCTATTTATCTATCGTCTTCTCCAAAAATAAATTAAATCAGCGAGTATCTCCTCCTTCCCCCCTTTAAAAATTAAATATGTCATATCAGCCTGTCATTTCCTATTCAAATCTATTTTGAAGGGCAAGTGAATGTGGTGGGGAACTCCGTCTTATAACAGTCACTAACTGCCTGCTGTGTGGAGAATGAATGCAGAAAAACTGGCTTCAGAATAGAAAGAGCAGCTATAATATTTCTGGGAAGTCACAGAACTACGCTGTCACTGAGCTCCGAGGTTGTCTCTTGTCATGGTTTTTAAAAACTGCGTTACCTTTCACTGGAGCGGAGAGAAGGCCAGGGCACTCATGGACAAACACAGGGCGTGCCTCCACCTTCCCTTCACTGTTGTTTTAGAATCTCAGAGAAGATTCTTAACCGTGAGCCACTGGGTGTGTAAGATGGAACCTTGAACTAGAGGAGATAACGGATGGTTTGCTCACCTCATCTGTCATTTCTCCCACACATTAAACTGTCGTCTTCATCTTTATATACCAAACACCCCAAAACGTTGATTGCATGGGCTCTCATTATTTCTCCCTATCCCCTTCTCCATTCCCACCGCTAATATTAGGGATAGTGATGGATTCTTACAGAGTCAAGATAAGAATAGATAATGACATTGCAATGTTCAATTACCAGAAAATATGGCACCACTACCTTTGCTGTGACTGGTAATCCTCTTAGGCAGATTTTGCATACATCAAAGAGGGACTTAATATTTAATTATCCTCGAGGTGCCCAAAGTAGTGGCCCCACAAATCAATGTGTTGCTGGGAAACCCGCCAGCTCCTGCAAAATTGAAGAGTCTGTGGAGCATGCTGCCTCACTGGTTCTCAGGGAGACAGCAATTCCTAGTTTTCTAATGATTAGTTAACAGAATTAAAAATTCAGAAGTCCTCATTTTTCAACAGATTCAGAGGCCTTCATTTCTATTCCAGAAATGTGCCCCGGTTTGGGGGGCAGGAGAAGGGAGAGAGACGGGAACAGAAGTGGAGGTGGAGGGAGTGGATGTATTGTGTTAATGGCCTAAGTACAATTTATCTGAGTTTTTCAGGTTTTGTAATTTTCTGGTTAACTGGTGCATGAAAAATATGGGTCAAAATACTGATGTTTCCTTAAAAAATTCCATACCCATCACCTCAGTATTTTTTTTTCTTGTTTTATGTAAAAAGGAACATGTGGCTTGGAGTTTTAAAATTTCAGTGTCTAATTTGTAGTTGTGATAACCAGAAAGAATTGGTTTTAAGACAACTTCTAACCTTGTTACAAGTTCATGTATTTCGCCTACTTTGAAACATGCAAAGACACATTTACCCTTCCTGTCAGAGACCAGTTTGGCTTCATTTGTTCCCCCCTTTCCCCGCCAAAAAAAAGCACTTCTTTGACAGACAGAGCTCAGACAAAGAATAACAGAAAAGTTTAGTATGCAAAGCAATGTTTAATTTCTTACAAAGAATTTATTGTTACCTTAAATGTCTTCAAAGCTAAGACTCACTGTCATATGATTTGTTTAATCAAATATAGGATATATTTGATGTTAAAAATATATGTGCACACATACATATAATATATCCCTAACAGCTGTGAAATTAGATTCCCAGAACTAGAGGAGCCTTTGAAAAGTGTCCCAGTTCCGTAATTATATTTTATAGAAAAGGAGATGGATGTCCAGAAAGGAAAAGTGACTTCCTCAGATTTTAGCTTAAATGTCACCATTTCTAAAATGACTGCATCCTAAATTGGTGACCCAGTCACAATCCATTTTATGGCCCTTCTAATTCTCTTCTAATCACTTATCCACTATCTGTTAACTTCTACCTACCTACCCTTGTGTGTGTCTGTCTGTTTGTTATAAGATGTCTGTCTTCTTCTATTAGTATCTAAATTCCGTGAGAACAGGGATCTTACAGACACTCATTAAATATTTGTTGAATAAATGAATATTAAATCTTGAAAACTTGTCCAAGATCACCTTTATCAGGGCCAGGACCCCGGACACTCAGTCTGGTGTTGTTGCCATGAATGAGGAAGAATTAGACCACGCTGCCTCCCCTTGCATGCAAGCAAAATGGTTTGCTTGGAGTAACGGAGAGGCTTGCTTGTGGAGTGGCCTGGTGCTTTAGGCTGGTACGGTTTTATATTAATTTGCTGACAGTGATTTTTGACCAGACAGTTGCTTCTCTTGCGGAAGCGAACAAGTGACAAGCATGTTTGTCCAGACGGGAGCAAATGACCTGAGGTGTTAGGATAGAGCTCCGTGTGCCTTTTTATCTAACATGGTTAAAGCAAAGAGAGCACCAGTATGTACTGGGTCCTTCAGATGTTTGAAGACCCTGAGAGCCTCTTCTCATGAACACTGGTTCTTCCCTTTAAAGCTTTCCCTCCTGTCACTGGCGTCACTGGGAGGACAGGGGACTGTGGACTGTGGAGTGAGAGCACATGTGAAACAGTCTACAGAGCAGTCGCGGTCTGGGGGTTTCCCAAGAGGCCGGGCGGCCTATTTACGGCTGCACAGCTTGTGAATGACAGAACTGGAGCCCATGCCCACTGCTGTCTGATCCCAGGGCCTGTGTTTCTGGGCCAGCACCACACTTCTTCCCATCTGGCAGCACTAACATGGCTTCCAGAAAGTGTGCTCTGCCGGCCTTTTCCTCTTTCCACTGTGAATTCACACAGGCTGAATGTGATTAGGCGCGAGGAGTCATGAGTTTGATCAGAGAACAGACATCATTGCTCCATCTTTTGGAGTTTTTCACTGCCGTGCTGTGTGGCGCTGTATATGTTAACTGCTGCTGCGTTGAAACATTCTGGAAAGCACCATGCCTAATGACTGCCATTGGATGAGACACTCTGTGACATGCTCACCGAAGGGTCTGCAGGCTCAGATTATGTGCTCTTCGCTCTGGCGACAGAAAAAGAGACGACGCGATTAGTAGTGAAGTGCTGGGCTCCTCACCACACAGACCTCCTTCAGACCCCAGTTTCCCCACTGGTTAGCTCCGTGACCTTGGAAAAGCTAGGAAACTTTGCAAAACTTAGTTTCCGTGTCTATAAAGTAGAAACAGTATACAGCGGTTGTGAGGGTTAAATGGGCTACTACATGCAAAGTTCTAACTCCAGTCCGGATAAATGGACTGCTTAGGTGTGGGGCCTCTAATCCAGTGGAGGACATAGATATGTAAACCAAGGAGCAAATACGCTAAATGTTTGAGGGAGGGCAGAGCTGTTCTGCCTGGAGGCAGAGGGGAGACTGCTCAGAGGAGGCGGTGCTTGAGCTGAGCTCAGCACAGCTGCGTGTAGTGCATGGCAGAAAGGCAAGGCCCCCAGAGGTGACACTGGGAAGAAGCAGGCCAGACTGAGGCGAGCCCCCGAGTCCTGCCCAGGGTTCACCTCGATGGTGCCGAGGCCTGCGTGGGAGAGAGATGCCCGAGAAGCAGCGTGATCACACCTGAGGTCTTTCTTTTTTTCTTGGGATATTTCGAAGCTTGGATATGCTCAGCCTATAATTGTGCTGACTATGTGGGTTTTATTTGCTCTTGTTCTTTTTTATTTTGGAGGATATATAGGTTTTCTCTGTATATATATATATATGGGTTGTCGGAAAAGTCACGACACATTTTTGCAACGAAAAACAAAAAATACGTCATGACTTTTCCGACAACCCAATAAACTATATAGGAAGCCACAGAATTCAGTGGCCGCCATTTTCCTCTATGCTGCAGAAGTTTCTTTGGATACCCTCTAACTAGAATAAAAAATTATAGTCAAATAAAAACTCTGAATGTTACAGCAAAAATCTGTTTTCACTTAAGCTGAGAAGGTGCTACATGCATTGTTAGTTTTCATGTTTTTTAGAGCCTTCTGTGGACCAGACATCAAGTTTTGAATGTATATTACATCATTTAATCCTCATAATAACACTTTTACATAGGTCATCTTATCACCCCACTCAACACATGAGGAAATAGGCTCAGAGTAGTTAAGAAATTCGTACAGCATCTCAGTGCTAGAATGGGGCCGATTGATGTGGAATATGAACTACCAATACTAAGAGCTGCCATAGTAACTCAGGGTTAACTCAGGGTTAGGTACCTAGAAAGGTGTGTGCGTGTGTCTGTATGGATATTATATTGTATTATGTTATATATTATGTCATATTCTCTAAGTGACCTGAGACGTTAGGTATTTAGTACCCTGTTGTTACATATGAGAGCTCTGAGGCGCTCATATGTTTTTTCATGGCCTCAGAGCTGTTAAGTGGTGTGGCCAACATTCAAACCTGAGTGTGAATGATACGCTACAGTGAAAACTTTCCAGCTCCATGAATTATGCTATTGATACTTCATCAACTTGAAGCAAAACACAAAGCCTGGCCTTAAAACATCAGCTTCAATAGCAGCTCTTTGAAGAAGACACACGTGTATTTATAGGGGCTTCTGTGGAATGATTGGTTATTTGTCCTGGAGGAAAAATGTATAAGGCAACGTCTTCCCTCTTCTTATTTTAACACAAAGTATTTTCCTCTATCATATGTCTCATTTTAAAACATGTCTCATAAAATGTTGTATTTAGCTGAGTGAAAATATGTATTTATTGAAATCCGCCAGCACATATGGCCGTGCTCTCATTTCTGTGGTAGACTTTCTCCCCTCCGCACGGGCTGGGGAAGGTGGTTTGAACCTTCAGGCCGTCTCAACAACACACTCTGCCTTTATTACAAGCAGTGCGGGAGCGAGTACTTCTGAAATTCCCTCAGTACCTACATCTACTCTAGTTCTTTGCTGTAGAAATGGAAAAATCTGTCAGAAAATAGCTACCCGACTTTCAATATTTAAACTTTAGTGCTGTTTCCACAATTTTATATTTTCTATTGAGTAAAACTCATACTCAGAAGTGAATATGACCACAATTTATGTTCTGTTGATATTTTCTCATCTAATAATAATCACTATATTAATAGTCATAACACTGTTTATTGAGCACTTGCTTTGTACCAAGCACTGGTCTAAATACTGCTTAGGTCGGCGGGGTAGTCCAACAGCTTACGAGTATGACTCTTTGGTTTTCTGAAACTCCGACTTCCTTCACCAGAGAGTTTGGTTGGATCCAGTGGACAGTACACAGCGTTGACTGCCTGCAACCTTACAAATGGGGCAGCTTTACAGACAGTGCCCAGTGTCCTAGAAATCCGCTCCGTCGCCTTTTTATATCTCTCTATGTCTATCGAAGTAGGAGGTTTTTGTTTGTTTCGTGTTTTGAAGCCTTGCCTACAGAGACAGCTCAGCCTGACTTACTGTGTTCATGAAAGGAATTGCAGTTACCTGGCAACTTTAAATCAGGCGTCATCATGCGACTGCCTTAGAAGCAGCCTAACAGCTCATCAACTCCTACGGAAGGTAGCATGGTGATTAGTATTACTAGGGTCAATAATAATCCTCTCCATGTTGGTGATTATTTTCTATTGATAAGGCACTTTTATCTGCATTGGTATCTATTTCATCTCCACAAATACGGAAGATAAAATAAGCTGCTGTCAATGCCTGAAGGGCAGATGCAGATTTCAGGGGAGGTGCCTCAATTTCAGATAGTTCTGTCCACGTCCAGCAGCCAAGGGAAATGAAAGGTTAAAGCTGTCATCCTCTGGGAAGAGGTGACTCAGTCCACTTTCTCAAGGACAGTGACTGTGGCTGATAAGGAGGCCGCAGCTACTTGACAAATTGATGTACAGCAAGGACTAAAGTCACCTCATTCAATGAGGAAATATTGCATTCAGAGACAAAGGGGAAAGAGATGCTCTTATGTTTGAGTCACATTTGAATTTCGCCCTTTATCCTATGATGTGTAGTTAGCGATGTCAGTATGGGATCTACACAGTGCTCGTAAAATACTGGACATTTTCACCCCCAGCTCGCTGGGGAACAGATGGAGGTACTAAAAAAGGTATATGTTACTTTTATTTTCACTGGGGAAAAGGACAAAATAAAGCAAAATATAGTTTTAAAAAATGACAGTTTCTCTCAAGTTTATTTTCACTAATCTGTGTGGAAGGCAATGCTTAAGAGTCATTTCAAATACTATATTTATTGCACAAGTAAATGTTAAAAGATAAAGTTAACCCACGATTCCGTAATCCTAAAATGGCCATATTTCTTTGTTTTCTTTTTCAGTCCTGTCCAGTCTATAGACATAATTCTTATTGGAAGAAAGCACAGCACAGATCTGGCTTTGTACTTTTTTATATATAGCATATCATGTAGTTGACAATATAAATACGATCATTGTGTGCCTGCTGTGGGCCAGTTTCTTTGCTAGCTCTTTTATTTGGATTCTCTTATTTAATATTCACAACCATCACATAAATATATGTTACCTTCATCTTACAGAAGATGAAATGACACCTCAAAAAGATCCAGTAATGTCTGCAAAATAACATTTTTCTGTGTTACTCGGACTTAACCAGCATTCTTTTGAAAGCTGCATATTTGATCAGACTGCCCTCTATCATTTATTTTATAGTCTCCTTAGGAGGTATGTTGGAGCATTTGAAAGCCACCTACAGTTAGTTTTTCCTCTATGTTAAATTACATTCTGTAGTCATTTCACATTATAGCTGTTTGGGCACTTATGTCCTTTCTCTGTACTTCTCATATTTTTATGAAATATATTTAGATGCTAGGAGTATGTGTTTTAATCTGGACTGCATTACTTTGTAGAAAAGAGAATCTGATTCTTTCCTAGGCCCGCATTTATGCTCAGCCCGGTGCCTTGTTTTCAGCTCTTTTAGGGAATTTAAATTTCCATGGCATTAATCCTAACTGCATGCCCTCACAATCTTTGTAAGCTCTGCGATCTATTTGCTTTAACTATCACGATTGCAAAGCAATTTTTTTTCAAATAATTTGTCAGATTTACAACATAGTGATTTTGTTAAACTTAAGGTGGTTTAATTTTTTTTAACCATTGATAAGCAACATTACTAGATGTTATATGAAAATATATTGGGTAAAAACCATCTTCTAGAAAATAAATGTATAACATTATTATTATAGTATTTTTGCAAAACATCTGGATTGATCATTTGCTATGCTGTGTGTTCTCTGCTGACCACTAGGATTTAATTATAGCTGACTTTCAAAACTGAGAATTTGGAGGCACTTTCATTCAATTTAAGAACAAAACAAGAGTGCCCAATATTCTTGTTATTTTTTTAGCATTGCCCTGGAGGTCCTAGTCAATGTGGTAAGACAAGAAACAGGAACAGGAACTGTAACATTTTAAAAATCTTAATTGCCATTGTTTGTAGATTATATCATTTGAATTTCTAGAAAACCCAATAAAAATGTTGAAAATGACTAGATTTAATAAGTAGAATTTATTATAAGGGGTAAAGTAAATGATAAATCAATATATATGATAATATGAAAGTAACTCTCATAAGTCACTAAATAGGCTCTTAGTACATATAAGTCTCATGATGAAGACTTACCTTTTTAAACTTAGTATGTCATCATTTTCTTAAATAAATTTTAAAGGAAATATTACTCTTCAAAGAAAGAAGTATTAACTCTTTCATCATCTAGAAAGCCATGTTTAGGAACCTCTGTTTAATAAAATAGTCCCCCCACCCCCCTTGTCCATGGGGATATGTATGGTCTAAGGCCTCCAATGGGTGCCTGAAACTGTGGACAGTACCAAACACTACATACTATGTTTTTTCCTATACATTCACTCTTAACGATAAAGTTTAATTTATAAATCAGACAGAGTAAGATTTATACAATAACTAATAATAAAATAGAACAATTAATGTAATGTACTGTAATAAAATTATGTGCATTTGGTCGTTTGTTTCAGGGGATTCCTTGCCGAAGTCTTTGTATAGGCTCGATCTTTTCTGTTCCAACACGTTCCTGTCAATCAGAACATGTTTTCTGTTCAGGTCCACCACCCACAAATGTAATGCCTTTTCTATCTTAATGAAGCACTTACGCACTGTCGGGGGACTGAAAGACTATTTTCTAAAGAACAGAGTTTGGCCTTAGAAAAATTAGCCTTAGCCTCTTTTCCAGTAGGATGAGTTTATAAACATGTTTAAAAACCTGTTGAGAGTCCATTCTCCATGGATGTTTAGGGTGAGGTTCCTTTCCTTCCTTCCTTCTGACATTTCCGGAGTTCCTTCTTTCATCATTTCCTTTCTGCTTGAAGAGCTTCTTTAGCCTTATTGTTCTCCTTCTTGGTAACGTGTGGTTCTCCGTGGCTGCTTTCAAGACTTTTTCTTTGTCTTTAGTTTTCTAGAGTTTGATTATGATGTATCCTGGAATGGATTTCTTTGGCTTGCCCTGTTTGGGGTTAGCTCTGCTTCTTGAGTTTGTAGGTTTATGTCTTCTACCAAACTTGAGAAGTTTTTAGATACTATTTCTTAAAATACTCTTTCCACTCCACCCTCTTTGTCCCTTCCTTCTGAACCTGATGAGAAATGCCCTTCCCTGGGCTCTCTCTCCTGTTTCTAGGTCAGGAGTCAGGGCACACTGGCTCAGAGTGTCTTTCTTCTGTTGGATGAGGTGCGTAAGGCACCCTGTTGGTGGTGTTCCTGCCGTCCTGGAGTCCCAGACCAGTTTGATTTCTGTTTACTGCCTTTAAGAATTCTCCTCTGGTTGTCTCTTTCATTATTTCCATGGTTTATAATCGTGCTTAGATGGGAGGAGCAGGGAAAAATGGACCAAAGCTATTTTGTCCAGGCTGGAACGTTCTTCGCATATGTTTATCTTTTCCTTTATACAAAAATTCATTTTAAGTTTTGGTTACCAGAACTTATTTTTAAAACATTATGGAACATGATGAATACTATGAGCTTATATTATCTTGGTAAATTTAGATAAATTGAAATATTTTAATATGTGGACACAAATCCTAGATTAGTACGTATATATCAAAGTATATAATGATTATCCAGCAAACTGTATTCTTTATCAGGTGTTAAAAACATGTACTCAAGTCCATTTTTAGGCCCATTTTCTTCTGATAAGGTAAAGCTTTTGCAGCTGCATTGGTAGAAAATTTATTTTTTTATTTTTTTTTTTGATTTTTTTTTTTAGCTGAGCCATCCTGCCTCCTGTTGGCAGCTCAGCGGCAGCTCAGCTTGGGCCGTGACCCAAACCGCTGTTGCTCAGAGCTCACACTCTTGAACGAGCTCTAAACCAACTGAGCCACTCGGTTGGCCCCTGGTAGAAAATTTAAAACTGCTTTCTTAAGAGCTGAGTAAGTTAACAACTTGAAATCCTTTATTATATGCAGGAGTGTGCAAGTGTGCGTACACAAAATGGGTGACTGTGTCAGTTGCTATATATTTCACATTTATATTTTAAACATGGGGGTCAATGCTCTGATAAGTAAGTTACTGATAATTGAAATGGTTAGTGAGCATTCAAAAGAAAATGTTTCCTGACAAAGACCTGCTCTTAAAAAGTTTGTGTACACATGAGAAAGGTGTTATACAAAGAAAGTTATTACTAAACACTGTAAAAATGGAAACTATTATTTGTGCACTAATATAAAAACAAACATATAAAGGTTGAATTTATAGTTTATTTTCTCTTCCCTTCTCTTATGACAGGTAATGCCCTTAAAATTTACAGCCTGTTACACTTTTCTGAAAAGAAAGAACTCTTAACTGATATTGAAAACATGAATCACTTTTTCCTGATCAGTCCCTTCTCATGATATGCAGCAAATAACCTGTATTTCATGTAAAGGAAAATTTTATTAAACTGCAGCTAATTATAGAAACTGGAATATTGACACTGCTAGGAACATTAGAGCCACATCATTCAATTGTTTTAACATATTTTTTACCCATAAAACCTTTTCTGCAGATAAACTCTGTAAAAGCTTAGATTTTAACTCAGAAAGAAAAGAGCAGCTATTTACCAACCCCTTTCCCAGCTGCAGACCTGCAGGCACCTCAGAACTTGTGAGGCTTCAAGGATTTTGGGAGCTAATTTTTCAGATAAGGAAAGCTAGACTCAGAGAAGGGGCTTTACTGAAATCATACAGCTAAACAAGGCATCAGCGGTCGAGACGTAATGTCAATAAATAAGCCATTTCTGGGTCTTTTTTAGTATTTTCCTATTTGGTGGCATCTTATTAAATATGTCTATTTTTAATAAAACAAAAACAGCCAAATATTTATGGCAACTCTGAATATTTGATATCACTCTGTGCTAAAATATTTATGAATGATGAATTAGCTTCATTCATTCCTTTGTATATCCATTCATTATTCCATTCGCTCCATAAGTACTTACTATGCACTTACTGTGTATCAAGCATTATCTGCAGTATTGGGGATAATCTACTGAACAAATAGAAGTCTCTGTTTTGAAAGAGTTTCCATTCTAATGGAAGAAGTCAGGCAATAAACAAATAAACATGTAATGCATTGTGTACTTGTAAGTGCACAAAAGGAAAATAAAAGAAGGTGAGGGAGAAAAATGGGGTGGGGAATGCTACTTTAGGTAGGGTGGTTATGCAGTGCGTTCCCTGTAAGGTGACATTTGAGAAATTTGAAGGAAGTGAAGGGATGAGCCATACAGATATCTGGAGAAAGAATGTGCGGGGCAAAAACATCAGGGTTCCGCGGGCGGAAGTGTGTGTGATGTGCGCAGACCTCCTGAGGGTGGACGCGAACTGAGGGGGGTCAGGTCCGTTAACAACAGAGGGATGTCTTGAGTCTGAGACTTTGTTTTTTGACACTTCTTCAGAAACAGGCAAGAGATTATTGCCAAACTCCCAGTTAGACCACCAATTTAAGTAACTCAAAGCCTGTTTAGGTCACTGAGCCCCCTAGTTTCAGGACATCCCGATGGGATTATAATTAAGTATTAGCTCTCCCACGCGCGAGCCGTGTTGCCAGGACAGATGAGCCTGTTTCCTCATCTGTAAAGTGAGGCTAATATACCTGTACTGTTCTCCACACAAAACTCTGTAAAGGTCAGCTGACTTACTGGACAATAAAATTATTTCAAAACCATAAAATGCTTTGGGTTGTTATTCCATGGAAGAATGACATGAGGCTTCAACGCAGGTTTTGAAGGACCTGACTGGTCCCTGGGTGAGCAGCACTTTCCAGTGTTTACCTATGTCTTCATAGTACACATCAGCGTTTTGGTGAAAATGCAGAATTCATAGCATGACTTTTTCAGGTGGCTACTTGGGGTCAGAGCCAGAATGGCCATTAAATTAAATGTTTTAGAAACATGCATTAGCATAGATAATTTAGCAAATCTATAGATAACCATCCATTCTCATTATCATTTCAAGGTATTATCATCTGAGTCTTAGTTACCCAATTAGAGAGAATTTATGTTAAAAGAGAGCCTGGGAAACAAGAGAACTAGCTTTGGACTTACTTTTATATTGAAAATTGCCTTTTAACTTAAAATAGCATATCTTTTTGTCCACAGAGGTTTTGGAGATATGGTTTGTTTTAGGACCACCTCAATGTAAAAGGAATATCACTTGATTACTTTGTGAGAGGAAAAATGAATATTCTTTATTTGACTGAGACTTTTACATTAAAAATGGAGATGTGATTTGTAGGGGAAAAAAACAAATCAAAAACAAAACATAGGACAAATGTACATAGGACAAAAGTAAAATCTTTAATTTCAAATTAGAGAAATTTTCTAGAATGACATGAAGACTTAGCAGTAATAATGCTAAATTAAAAATTAGAAATGCATTTAGGATAATTTAAACTAAAAAAATCCCAATAATATTGAGTATGGTGAACTCTTATAATTTCACATAAAACAATTCAATATTTTGAATTAACGTATTGAATGTCAATAAGCTAGCTCTATGGAAATCTATGTGTTTTAATTTTTTATTTTTTTTTGGTAAAGAACGTTGAGAACCTTCCTGTGATTTGTTCTAAACAATTTTTAACTTAAAGGTTTGAAATGGGTAAGGCATGGAGCTTTTGAAGTTGTTTTTTGGTTTGTGGGCGGGGGGTTGTTGAATCTTTCCTCAACGCCATGTAAAAACTTTCAAAAGAGCGTTTAATCACAATAATAAATTTTGAATTCTTCTGTAAACCAATTCAGCAGCTTTTGCCATCGGTTTCAAGTGTGTATTTCAACTTTCAGGTGGACGTAAGTGACATTGAAAGTGAAGACAACCGCTTCTCTCTCTTTATGGAGCTCCTGGAGGCCAGCCACCAAGAGGTTGAATTTCAGCACTTGGTCTTGCTCTTGCAAGCTTGGCCACCTATGAGTCATGAATATGTGTAAGTATTCATATACGATTAGACTTCTTTTGTTTCTGTAGTTTTGAAAATTCAGCACCTTCAAAAGAGCGAAATGAAAGAAATACATTAAAAAAATTTTCCGGTTGATTTTTTTTTTTTGACAAGCCTTTTTAATAAATTTATTGGGGTGACATTGGTTAGTAAAGTTACATAGATTTCAAGTGTATAATTCTGTAATACATCATCCATATATCACATTGTATGTTCACCAACCAGAGTTGGTTTTCCTTCCATCACCATATATTTGACCCCCTTTTCCCTCTTCTGCCACCCCCTCCCCCTTTCCCTCAGGTAACTACATACTGTTGTCTGTGTCTATGAATTTTTGTTTGTTTGTTTGTTTGTCTTGTTCTTTTATTGCTTTCAGCTTTATATCCTATATATGAATGAAGTCATATGGCTCTCGATGTTTTCCGTGACTTATTTCGCTTAGCATAATAACCTCAAAAGCCATCATGTTGTCCCAAATGTCACTATTTCATCTTTTCTTATGGCAGAGTAGTATTCCATTGTGTATATGCACCACATCTTCCTTATACAGTCATCTATCCAAGGACACTGCAGTTGTTTCCATGTCTTGGCCACCATGAATAATTCTGCAATGAACATAGGAATACATACATCTTTATGGATAATTTCTTTTTTTAAAATATTGGTTTCTTTCCATTTCTTCTTGGCCCTAAACCCAAATATTTTATTCAAAAATATCAGACAGTGCTTGATAATAACATCTAATTTATGTTGTCAACAAAATAATTTTGTTCCAGTTTTTTTTTTTTTAACCAGGAAATTTTTTGACTCCCTTGTAACATGGCTTACAATGCGAATTTGGGAATTCATATGGAATGAATCGATAATTCCCATTTATTGAGAACACACAATGTTATGTGCAATTTACATATACATGTATGATCAGTCCACACAGCAAACCTACACAGGAAGGTGATGTTACCGCATTTTACAGACGAGGAAATTGAAGCTCAGAAGTTAAACATCTTCAGGCATCGCATGGCTAATAAGTGGAGGAGGCAGAGCCCCAACACCACTGGCTGCCTTCACATCCCATATTTCCTCCAGGTCATGCTGAGCTCGCAGCTGCCACTCCGAGCCACGTGGAGTAGTCGTCCCATCCTTGTGCTGTCAGCCAAGGATCCCTTTGGAAGACATGGCCAGGTTTCCTCTGAGCACATATGCAGCCTGGCATGAGCTGCTGCTCTGTGTTGTCAGAGAACAGGAGCGCCCGGCCTCGGTGCAAAGGCCTGCGGCTCCAGGCCTCCCCTCGCCCCTCCCGCACTCGGCAAGTACTTTGTACCGCAGGCCGTGCGCATCTGCTCACATCAGAAGTTAGAGGTTTTCCTGAAAATGAATGATCCTGTGCTCAGTTTCGGACCACTAGAGAACATCTGGAATAAACTCTGTACCTCAACCCCAGGATGAGACTGTTCAGGAATTTCTGAAGAGTGGTGGTGCTGTTTTGTTTTGTTTTTTTAACCAAGTGTTTTCAGAAAGAATAAAACAAACCGTTTCTTAGACCTGTGTCATTTGGGTTGGAGATGGCATGCTGCCATGTAGCTTTTAAGAACAGGCTCTTAGCGTCACTGCATGAAACTCCACAGTGCAGGTTCTCCCATCATGAGACCTTCAGTCTCACTGGTGACAGCGCACTGAAACAGCGTTTCCATCTGGTTCCCGCCGTCTCGGCGGAGCTGCCTCAGGACCTAGGGGTGCTTGATAAAAGCAGAGTCCCCCGCTGACTTGCTGAGACCAAGTCTCCGTACTGGGGCCTGGGAATCAATCTCTAAACAACTGGCGATGGTGATGATGTGAAGTAGATGCGGGTTCCACTAATTAGATTGTCAACAAAGCTTTCCTTTTTTAGACAGTCATTAGGGTTAAATGTAGGTTTCTTTATACACTCAAAATGGAGCAGTCATAAGAGTTTTTCAAATTCCAAATATGACAACTCTAGTAGATCAGTGAACTGTGATTTTACAGTCTCTTTTACTTTTAGAACACTGACTGTTTCAAATCACTCACCCACAAGAAACAAAATCAGCTTGGCTTAAAACATTTCTTGCATTTAAAAGATTTAATACACTTGTAGACAAGAGTCTTAACGTTAAAGGTGCATTCTTTTGTAGTCACATATGAAATGAAATTGGTGAGTTGCTAACCTGTGTTTTACAGTCGCCGTTTATAAAATTAGCACCAGAATGAAGATGACCATCAGCTAACCTGCTCTCCCAGCCCTGTCTCCTCTAAGAGAACCCCAGGACAAGTCTGAGTTGCCTGTTTCTGCTTTTCCGGCTGATATTGGTGTTTTCCCACAGGAGAGCATCTGATGGGATGCTTTGAAAACAAGTTCTCAAATGTGCTCCCCCCCCCCAGACAATCCAATGTATGACGTCAGCACTTCCAAATAACTAAAACAAGAACAAAAAAATAGGGTTGGTGGGGAGGAGAAGGAAAGCAGGAGGGAGGGAAGGGTGCTGTGACAATGACTGAATGTTGCCAGTCAACAAATAAAGTTAAAAACTAGGAAATTTGCTTCGTCTGTGATTACTATTATAATTTAATAGCATCAACTTTAGATTTGTAGTTTTAGTCCCTTACAGGAAATGCATGGAAAGTACAGTAGATTTGTACGTGTGGGAGGTTCATAGTTTCTGTCCAGCACATCACAACCGGCTGGTCAACCGGCTGGTGAAAAATCCATGTTGATGATTGTTATGAAAGGCACGTTGCCCAGTGGGGCGGGTGGTGCTGGCAGACCAGCCTGTCCGGGAGAGCTGAATCCAGACTGTCAGACACTCTGAGCTTTGTACTTTGAAATTAGCAGCGTTTCTTGTGCTCACAGATTGTTAGTTTGAGCTGAGACACAAAGGCTGGTGTGGTGCATCCCCTCGTCACTGTTGCACTTGACATTTGTCTCAGGGGCAAGGAATGAAATTCTTTCCCGCCAAGGATCATCTTGAGGTGTTCAGGGCCGAGAGTCTAGAGCTGTGCTAATGAGACAGCACTCTTAATAAGTAGCCAGATCATTTCACAATGTTATAAGTAAGATCAGTACCCTGTTCCTGGGGCCATGGCATGAATGTACCTGGAACGGGTCTCTTGAAATGTAAGTCATGATGTTTTTCATGAAACACGGAGTCGTGACAGCCAGAGAAGGGAAACAGAGGGCAAACTTTGTATGCTTTTGTGTTTCAGAAATAAGAAAACTATATGAAGCTCAAAGTGTGAGCCCCCTACTGCTTGTCTGTTCCCTCACCCTGCGCTCCCACACTGACCTCTGCCTGCTGTGCACTGCCCTGATGGTCAGTCATCCTGCCCTCAGCCCAGACCCTAGTCACATGATAAAGCAAAGCTGGCATGAGGTAGTAAATAGTGAGGTACCTACTATTAAGAGTGACACTTTGCAATTGCAACCATCGTTAAATAAAGCAACCCTATTTTAAAATTTCTTACCACAATGGTTTCAGCTTTAATCATTTCCGGTGCCTTGCATTTTTCTTCCTTAGAACCAGCACAACAAATAATCCTTGGGTGAGACTCTCTACGGCGATGCTAAGCAGATGTACAGCGGAGAACAAGGAAGGACTGGGGGATGAAGTTTTGAAAATCTGCCGTTCTTTGTATAACACCAAGCAGATGCTCCCTGCAGAAGTGAGTGGGGATTTTAAGTGGCTTACCTGGGGGGTATCCTTTTCCGTATCCACACTCTGTATTATAAGCAGTTATCAGCGACTGTATTCGAGGAACATTTAGCTCAGGTTATCGTAGGTAAAGGCCCACAATTTGTAACAGGTCAAATGAAGAAAACCAATGCTGAAAGGGTGCTTGGAGGTGGTTTGGTCTTTGCTAGTGCTCTAAAGTAGTATTCCTTTCACAATCCCAGAGTATAACCCAGTTTTTAATTCCCTTCGGATGCCCTTTTATGTCTAACTCAAATCTGTGTTCCAAGGGGTCGTGTCATCTCTGTCGGAACCAAGCCAGGTGATGACGTAGTGGTAAGCTTTGGCACCCCTCTGGGCAGGTAACCAAGAACTGAATTTTACGTACTTTTTGACATTACTGTAATGAGATCATATAACCACAGTATTCATTCTCTATAAACATGGTACAAACTCAGCCACCTCCATTTTGACCTCAGTTCTCTATTTGATCCCATAACTTGACTGTCACAGAGCTATTTGTTAATACATACAAATTTGTACATTCTAAAATGAGCACGTATTAATTATAGCCCCCTGCTGTGGATCCAACCTCAGCAATGTATTGTTTGAGCAAGCTACATGTCTTAAATTGAAGCATTTGGATAATGGCACTAAATTGATTAATTGGTTTTTGAGTTTCTACCATATAGGAGATAGACTTGAAAATGAAATTGTAAATACAATTCTCTGAATCCTCATTGTAATCACTCAAGGAAAATGTTCTCGTTATGAATGCACATAATGGATTGTTTTCTGAATGAGGGACTGGCTAAGTACTTTTTGATTGAGTTTTAAAATATTTTATTTATTTAAAGAAGGCTTTCAACCACCAAAATGGCAAAGTTCTTCCGTAAAGTATTTAAAGTACCGACTCCAAAATGACTTCTCGCTACCTCGGTGGGATGGGGTTTGCTCGTGGCAGAGTTTTATTTGCCTGTTACCTGCTCAGCTATGCTGTGAGCTCCTGGGGGGCGCGGAGGGACCCTGCTGTGTCGCCTCTGTCTCACCCATGGCAGGATTCAACACACACCGTTTATTACCCCCACCGGGATAAGGAACATGGAAATAACATGGGGCTCATCTCTGCCTTAACGCAAGCTGAGATCAGGCATTGTTGGATCAGGACCAATGCCGGAAGTGTCCCACCATCAGTCCTGTGGAATCTACCTTAGAAAAACCTTGCTTAGGATCCATGGTTACTATATAACAAGCTGGTGGTAATGGCCAGACTGGGGTTTTCCAGTGCTCTTGGGCTTTCAGTTCCATTGTCCCATTCAGCCTTCACCACCGCCTAGGACAGTGGTTCTCAACCTGTGGGTTGCGATCTCTTTGGGGGTTGAATGACCCTTTCACAAGGGTCACCTGAGACCATTGGAAAAAACATATTTTCGATGGTCTTAGGAACCGAGACACCTCTCCTCTATCCGTCTCCATGCTTCAAGACAAAATTTCATTTATTTGTAATTAGAAATAAATATTTCACAATATATAATTACATATTGCTTTTATGATTAATCACTATGCTTTAATTATGTTCAATTTGTAACAATGAAAATACATCCTGCATATCAGATATTTACATTACGATTCATAACAGTAGCAAAATGACAGTTATAGAGTAACAACGAAAATAATTTTATGGTTGGGGGTCACCACAACATGAGGAACTGTATTAAAGGGTTGCGGCATTAGGAAGGTTGAGACCCACTGGCCTAGGAGGTTCCCTGATCTCCATTGGATGCTGATGAACTAGATGGAGGCTCTGAGGGCAAGAGTCTTGCTCCAGATCACTCAGGCTATAAACGGTGGGTCTCAAACCAAGTCTCGGTGCTTAAACGCTGAAAATAAACCCTAACAAATGAGCCATTCTTACTACATGCAGGGTGTATGCACATCGGATGTAGTTGTGGAAGTTTTATTGTCAGTTTTTCTTTCCCTTTTCAGCGGTGCTTCCTCAGGAATGGCTGAAAGATCCTAGGGTGTAGATTATGAGTGTTTTAGATACCAGACTGTTAGGAGCGCTTTCATCGCCTAGAGCAGTGTGTTTGTTTTTTTACATACCCTCATTGGTTTTGTCTTACTGTAATTAGTTCTAAGGCAAGCAATGTAGGTTAGCTGAGGACATAGCCCCTGTATCTTTGGCCCTGACAAACCATTAGCTACGTAATCCAGGTTTAATAACAGTTATGTATATTATCTTTTAGCCACCTGGGAATGGGTGATGGATACACCTGAGTGTCCATAGCAGTAGTCAGTCCTGTCAGCATTATACTCAAAGTTTAGAGAAACCTTCCAGGACATAGAGGGCAAAGTATGTCTTTTTTATTGACTAATGTATAATACATTATGCTTTCTGTTTCCTATTGAAAAACAACAACAGTTGGTGGCTGGTGGTTGGTGGTTAAATGAGAAGTTAATAGCTATGATGATTTAACTCCCTAAATGGTCCTAAGGCAGGTTGAGCTCCTTTGACAAGTGGAGTGCTGCATACGTTGACTTGCAGTGGTCCTGTCTGATTTCAGAATCAGTGCATCGCGATCCCTGAGTGGTTTAAGGCAATCAGAGTAGACGGTGAGAGCGTTAAGCACACACACATATCCATTAGAGTCCTGTGGACGCGGGTTCACTGTCCTCTCACCAGGACTGGAGCACCTGAAGGCCAGGGGACATCAGGCAGGGTCAGCAGGAGGAGCCCGATGCCTGAAATTGTCCCGTCCACTCCAGCTGGGCCACAACGTGATCTGAGACCATGAGGAAAGCACCACACTCCCTGGACCTCCGTGTTCTGGTCTCTGAGACGCGGGGTTAGATCGGTGATCTTGGAGGGGCCTTTAGACCTGTCTGTCCTGCGAGGCCTCCAGGCCTGTGAGGAGAAGGAGCTGAGGCTGTTTGCTGCTTCATCCGTAGCGCGTAACGCACTACCATTCCTAGGCCGTCCTCTCATGGGGCGAGGAGAAAGGTACTGGACTGAATGAACCCCATTGTTAAGTAGGTCATTCACTTCTTTGCTGCAATTTGATGAGATGAAAAATAATTATTATCCAATGAGTTCTGTTGCCACAGTGACTTCTTTATCCTTATGTTGCCCCAGTTTCTGTCTTTTGAGTACGTTTATAGATTTTTTTTCTTAGGATGCCACCAATAAAGGAACTTTGCAAATGTTGTGCAGTATTTTTATTGATCACTAAATGTGTTCAAATGTGAATTAAAATTGTTACAAAGGAAGTGACATTATTGCAAGGGCCATGTCTTATTAAGTTTATTTACCACATTTGGAAATTCCACAGTCTAATGTCATAGTTCCATAATATTTAATGTCACTGTGACAGTAAATTTAGCCATGACTCACTTTTTTTTAATCTTAACACCTTCGGTTGCCCTACTTCCCCGTTTATGAAGTACGTTTCCTAATGTCGGTGACAGGTTAGCGAAAGGGACCGCGTTCCCATTTGCCGTCGCCCCCACTGAGTCCCCGTATTTACAGAATATTTTTTCCTTGTGACTCTTCAGCCCACCTTCTTGTGAGTTCCTGCTGCCCTTCATGGCACTTGTTTATTTACGGCCGTGATGGTTTTACTGACGGAAATATTCTCGGAAGGGTAAAAATCACTGTTTCTCACAGGCCACGTGTCCTGCAATCTTGCAAGTTGTGTGTCCTTCTCAGCTTGTACCCATAGCGATATATTCAGCGTTCCCTGGAGTGTGGGGCGAGGGGGTGGGGGGGCGTGTAGAATGCGCAGTTGTTGTAAACAGGCTTTTGGCATTTGCAGATTTAAGATTCCGAGTCAGCTATTGGCGACTGGCTCTGAAGGGCCCTGACTCGGCTGAGGCACAGCCTGAACTGAAGTCACGGGTGCCGTGGGCAGGTGTGGGAGTTAGACCCCCGGCTGATGAGTGAGCCTGGCCAACCCCCAGCCCCTACATCTCATCGTGCTGCTTCTGTCCCATGCTGGAGGCACTTTTGGTAACATCAGGAGCTTGATACTTAGAATCAAACGACACAACCCCTGTACACTTTGTGCCCCACGCTCACATTGCAGCCTGCAACACCTTTGGGTGCTGGGTACCCCGGGACCATGGAAGGACCGGTCCTGCTCCTCTGACAGCCAGCAGCTGCAGGGACCAGGCCCTGGGGCATCTCCACAGATCACAGTCCTCAGGCAGAACAAGGCGCCGGGGTTCTGGCTGGTTCTGGGCCCAGCTCACCTGCTCTTCTTCATTCAGAGCCTCTCGGTGTTGTTCTGTGTCCTGATGGCCAGACAGGTGTGAGCTGTGAAGGTGCCACATGAAGTATTTCGTGGTTCTCTGTACTGCTTCGACCTTTCTCACACACCCCAAAACCCTGTATGAACCTTAAGAAACAGTCCCCTTGCAGCACCGGGGGAAATATTAGCGAACATGGTATTTAAAGCCAGAGCAAGTACTTAGCTGGGACCTGAAAGCTGAGAGGTCAGACATGGTCAGTAGCTCATGTACAAGGAAGTCCTCCCGCTTGGACATCCTTGCCTGGCTGTGGGCCAGAGACCCATTGTGTCTGCTCAAATGGGTCTACAGGTTATTTCATTAAAAATTTTCCAAAAACTAAAGCCAGCCAAGTGATATGCTTAGTCTGAATATCATAAATTGCTGAGAAAGACCTGTTTACTAATTACTGATAATTTATTGAATAAACACATATGACTGTTAAAAGAGAGAGAAGAATATACAAACGTTTTTAGGTATAGTATGTACCACACCAGTTTGGAATACAGAGAAGGAAAAATATTCTTGCCTTCAAGTGAGGCAGATAGACAAATGAATAATACAGTAATGCAAGATGACAGATAATGTAGGAAATATTTACAAAATGCAGTCAGAATATAGGAGTGCCAAGGCTGGGACATCAGAGCCTTGTGCCTGTTTAAGCTGAGACTTGAAGAACAGAAAGGGGCTAACCAGACAGAGTACCAGCAGAGGGTACATCCCGTGCCAACACCCGAAGGCCTGAGAGAGCCTGACTCTGCCAGCTGTGCCAGCCAGCACGGTAGCCACTGGCCATGTGTGGTCATGAAAATTAAAAGTTAAGTAAAATAGAATAAAACTTACAGTGCAGTTCCTGAGCTGCGCTAGCCACCCCTCAAATGCTCAGGAGCCACAGGTGGCTTGTGGCTGTCGTGTTGGACAGCAACTCAGACATGCCGCCCTGGCTGCCCAGCCTCCTGGGGGCATGTTCTGAGGATTGGGGGGCAGGGGGAGGGCATTTCAGGAGGGGGATGAAGGAAGCAAGGGTACGCAGCACGAGTACCGTGTCGAGCTGGCATGAGTGTCGTGCGCAGAAGTTTGCATTTCATTGTCCCAAATAGTGTCTGCAGGCTTTGGCGCCCCGGATTTAAAATCTGCACTCCTTTCGGCCCAGATGCTGGGGACATGCTCTCAGGCACACACAACACTTTTCTGAATTAGAGTTCGTAATGTGTGAAGTACATACTTTACAAAACCGTGACCCTTTCACACAAGTGTGTGTGTGTAGCACAACCTTCCCGTCTGAAATGGGAAGGCCTTGCTGATTTCCAGCGGAGACGTGCTAGGTGAAAGCTAAAAAAAACCTACAGTGAGTGGACTTCCAGAGAGACCTCTGTGTTAAATAGGCGCTGCTTTGTGCCATCCTGATTTTATGCTTTATAAGAATGCAAAGGAATTATGAAAATATAAATGCGAGCTTTTCTTTTTGGGCATGCTACTGTTAGAGGGGCACAAGAGAAGTGGCCCCACGGGGGGCCAGTGATTCTCAATTCTTTCAAGAACAGCCCTGGCTTCCCGTGATGAGGCTGCATTCATAGTCTGGTGCTCCGTCCTGCTGTTCTGTTCTTCACCTGACAGCTGAAGTCAGGACTGGAGGGAGCCTATCACTCAGCGGGGAGGAGTAGCTTGCAAATGTATTGGCTACTCTTTGATACTTTTGCTGTGAAGGATCCTCATTTGTTGCCTTATATAAAAGCCTGTTCTCTGTTGACAGGTTCAGTCAAGATCATAAAGAGCTGAGAATAAAATTTCAGATACATCAGTGGGAATTAGAGTACATTTTGGTTTTTCTGGACCGCAGATAGTTTTCATAAAGATGGAATATCTTAAGTGTTAAGTGTTCCTTTCACCTTGACATTAGAATTATAAACAGGTGTTTAAATATTTAACTTACTGATTTCCTTTGTTGCAGTGGATAAGAACTAGATAATTTGATATTAATAATCGATAATAGCTTTTAATGTTTGTTAAGCAAATGGTGTATACTGAGCATTGTGCATTATTATTCATCAATTCTTATTCACACACACACACACACACACACACACACACACACAATCACTGCAAAGTAGATATGATTACCTCCATTTTACTTATGGGGAAACTAGGACTGAGAGTTGCGGAGAATGTATTACAGTCCTGTATCCATCCGGTGGGGAGTATGCAGCCCTTGAAAGCAGTGTTGTAGATGAATATATGAGAGCTTGCAAAGACGTTTACAATATACTGTGAAGTGAGTGAAGCAGGTGCCAAACGCTAAATCGGCATAGCCCCATGTGTGCTTCACACACACACACACACACACACACACACACACACACACACACACACACACACACACACACACACACACACACACACACCCGGAACTGCGCCAGACCCGCCCCGCGCCTCTGCTCACCCACTCGCATGTGTGTTTCAGTGTGTGAAGGAGCTGTGTGCGCTGCTGCTGAACCAGTCCCTGCTGCTCCCGTCCCTGAAACTCCTCCTCGAGAGCCAGGATGAGACCCTCCACACTGTGGCCCTGGAGCACGTCACCGCCATCGCTGAGGTATTCCCACTGCGCCTCGCCCTTTCTCCTGTTCAAAAGAAATGAACCAGGATTGTCACTCCCATAAATGTAACCGTGATTTATTTAAGATTGTTTTACCCAAGTATTCTCCGACCACAAGTGCTGTTTCTGTGTTGTCTAAGAAGTAGGAATTTGTTTTACAAACATTTACTAACCTCTTCTGGCTCACAAATATTTACTAAACCGGACTGTTTAGGTGCAGAGGCTACAAATCCAAATATCAGAGTGATTTCTCTAGAGAAGTGGTGTGTTAGTCTTTAGGAAGATGTCGCAGCAGCCCAGGACTGTGGGGGACTTGTCCTTGCCACTTGAAACCTGGGTTGAAAGAACTCCCAGCGTCAGATAGGTTTTCTGTGCCAGGGACGCGCTTATTGGGTTATCCACTAATTAACAGTGAGACGGTGCCGGCAACTTCTGTTTCCTGCCACCCTCTGCGATCTCAAGCTCTTACTCCCTCCAGCAGCCTCAGCTCCCAGCGCAGCTCTTCGGCTTGAGGAAGGATGTGCTCAACTCAGGGCTCGGTTTCTCCCTCAAGGCTACTTATCTTGTTATTGTGACTAAGGAAGAAACTTTCATTTCCCTTTTTAAATTTTACACTTTAGAATTAGATAGCTCAGGGTTGTGTTTTAATGAATTCACACTGTGTGATTCTTACTGAAACCCTTCTGCAGGGAAATCGTTCTTTCATTTGAAATACGTTAGTGTGCCTGCATGTGTACTTTCTCTAAAAAACAAAAGCATAAGTGGATGTCTTCTAGGGATCAGAGAGGGGAGGAAAAGCCTAGAGCAGAGGCGCGTGCTTGCCACACAAGGCGGACCAGATTACTGAAAATACAGGCATGCTGCCTAATGACAGATGTTCTGAGAAACCTGTCGTTAGGCGGATCTGTCAGTGTGCGAACGCCACAGAATGCACTTACACAGGCCAGGGTGGTACAGCCCGCTACGCCACACACCTGCGCTGTGTGCTGTGGCCTGGTGCCCCTGGGCTGCACGCCTGTACTGCGTGTGACTGTACTGAACACTTTGGGCAGCTGGAACACAATGGTAAGTGTCTGTGTATCTAAACATGTCTAAACATAGAAAAGGGACAGTGAACATAGGGTATAAAAATGGTTCACCTAGAGGGCGCTTGCCACGAATGGAGCTTGCAGGATGAGAGTTGTACTGGGTAAGTCAGCGAGTGAGTGGGGAGCAACTGTGGTGGCCCAGGACGTCACTGTGCACGACTGGAGACTTTAGAAATACTGCATGCGTTAGGCTACACTAGATTTATAAAATAACACGAGGTTATGCAAGCACAAGAAAAAATGATGTCATCATGAGATGTATGAAGCTGCTGCAAAGCTTTTTTTTTTTTAAAGTAGAGGAGTAACTAAATGATAAAAAGTGTGGCACAGTAAATACATAAACCAGTAACATAGTTGTTACCATTGAGAATTATTAACTGTACGTAATTGTATTGGCTGTACTTTCATCTGACTGGCGGGGCTGCACGGTGGTTGACACCAGCATCCCCACACACACGTGAGTCCTACCTTGGGCTACATACGGCACTATGATGGCTACGGTGTCACGAGACTGCAGGAATTTCTCAGCTCCATTATAATCTTATGGGACCACTGTTGGATGTGTGGTCCGTCATTGAAACATTGTTATGTGTGCACGACTGTATGTCATTGACATAAAATTTTGTTAGTGACAATGAATATAGAAAGTTACATATATGGTTACAAAAAATAGAACATAACTCGCATTTGGAAACAGTCATCATGAACCAAATGAGAAAAATGAATGCCTGTAATAATTTTGATGTATTTCTGAAACACGTAACACTTCTGTAAAGATTTTGTAGATACGCTTCATTATCACTGCTCATCGGTCCTGGCGGGGCCCCTCTGGAAACTAAGCTGAAGTCGGGGGTTGAGGGGACGTGCCTGTTGGTACCTCCCTGTCTATCGGTGCTAAAATAAAAATTGCATAATGTTGGGAGTTTATATGAAACTAAGCATTTTTTTTTTAGATTTTTTTTCTTAGCCTATTTTTTTTAAATTGTAAATCCAATAAATTAGAAGGAAGGAGACACTGAAGAAAATCAGGCTGCTAATGTTTAGTGCCTTTTTTTCCCCCTCACCACCATTCTGTTGGGTTGTTGGAAAAGTTATGACGTATTTTTTCTATGTTTTTCATTGCAAAAATGTGTCATGACTTTTCCGACAACTCAATATACTGTACTAGTATCTCTGCTTAGCTATTCCCACTAAAATTTGCCATGGGCCTCTCTGAGAATAAAGCAGTGATGTATTATACATCAGCTCTCCGTATTCATCCTGCATGGCGCTTTCTCGATGCACTCCTGAATTCCATAGGCGAGTCTTTCAGTTTTCACTTTAAAGGTTCTTTATCTCAAATGCATCTGTCAGAACCGGAACTAGAACTGGAGCCCCCTAGCTGCTCACTAGCCTTCCTCCCCACCCCCACACACAATTAAGATAAGAAATATGGGAACATGGCAATACCCGAGTAGGTTTCAGATGGCACTAACTGGCCTCCATAACATTTTCGTCTACCCCGGTGCATGTGCAGCATTGTGCTAAAACTCTGTGGTTTTGAAACAGCCCTGCAGACTGTGGGTAGTTTGCCTGGGGTTGTGATGAGAGCACCCAAAACCCTGTGCTGTCAGATGCAGAGGTGTAAATTGCTGAGATGAGTGCTCACCTCCCCCTGAGACCCTTACCTTTAGGAATGCAGAGCTGAGGCTTAATTGGAACTTCCCTACACAAAGTTGAGTAGTTACCTTAGGCTGTCCCATGTGTGACCCTAAAATGTGTTCACAGAAATACTGAGTATCTTCATACCTGGTGCGTCCTCCAAAGAGCAAACATTTGACAGTTTTCCAGGTTTTAAATGTTTTTTAACCTTTTATTTTGCGATCATTTTAAATTCACATTCAGTTGCAGGAAAGAATCCCCCCCTTTTCTGCCTTCACCCAGTTCCCCCTAGTGGTAAGACCCTGCATGTCTGCAGTATAATATTATAACTAGGACATTGACGTTGCTCCAGCCTCTGGGCCTCGTTCCGATTTCACCAGTTTTCCATGCACTCATCCGAATGTCTGTCCGTGTGTGCAGTGTCACCGCAGGTAGACCGTGTCACCACCGCTGTAGTCAAGGTGCAGAGTAGTCCATCTCCAGGACCCCTCATCTACCCGTTAGAGCCTCAGCCACCTTCTCCCTCTCCGCCCACCCAGCAACCAGCGGCAACTATGAATCTGTTCTCAACTCTGTAATTTCATCATTATAAGAACGCTATATAAATGAAATAAGAAACGCCTATAATTTATCATTGCTCTCCCAGCACCATTGAAAGGTCATGTTGGACTTTTCTAAGGGAAGAATTTCAGTGGGCCTTTTCGCAGGACTCCTTCCTGTCCAGCTATTTTTAAATCATACTTGGTATTACAGTGGAAAATATGAAACGTTCGCTTTCTATTTTCTATTGTTTTTATTTTGCTAGTCACTCCTGCACAGTGCGTGGACACAGGTGGGAAAGAGCCCCACTTGTTTGCTGATATTATAGCATGCATTATTTTGCTATTTGTTACAGGATACTGACATCTTCATAGGCATTTACAGTTAAAAGGACGATGCTTGAGTGCCAATGCCAGAGCTTGTACTGGCCTTTCCTCCATTCGCAGTGCTCACTTCTTTCTCTAAGCTTCTCTGAAATTGCAAACCCCTGGTCCTGAGTGACCTCTTACAAATGGCCAACAGCCTTTTCCCTGGGCCAGACATAGAAAGTCCTTTTTAGGGATTATTTTTTGATGAATAATTAAAGTCCTTGTATGGTGTGACTTGCTAGGTCACCCTTTCCATCAGCCGTAGGAGCTTTAGAGCTCACGACTTCAAAACCGTCTTCTCTCCAAGAAGGATCTCCCTGCCAGGGGGTGATCTTCTTCCAGGCGCACATCTCGACTCATTTCATTAAAGTAGGCAGATGTGAGTTTATAATAGATTGGCACACTGAAAATGTCCGTTTCATAACGGCAGATTCGTGGTGGCTTCGCTCTAATTGCTTCCTGCTCGGGTCCTGCTCAGTGCCTCTGCCCCGACCCCACAGCCCAGGGACTGTCCTGGATGACGTGCTTGTGAAAAGAAGAATCCATGGGGTTAAAAAGGAAACCTTGAAGACCTTTGGCACCCAATTAAGGGTTTCTCCCTGATGCTAATAAGAACTACCATCTTCAAGCACCAGTTTATGGCAGGCATTATAATGGGCCCTTTCTCCTTTTATGTTCTTAATAGTCCTGTGAGAAGACATCGTTCTGATTTCCCAGATGGAAACGCTGAGACTCGGAGGTCACACAGCTCGAAGCAGCCAGAGCTGAGATGTGAACCCTGGACCCAGCTTTCAAAGTCTATACTCAATCATACTGCTTTTCTAAATGTAACTGAGTGCAATATATTATAGTGGAAAAGGGTTATCTCTGCTGAGAAATGAACTTGCTGGAAGCACCTTGCACCGTATACGATCACACTGAAAACGACAGAGCAGAGCTCGCCTAACACCCTGCGCAGTGTAGGCTTCCATTTTCACATCCACGAAGTCACGGGGGGCCTCCCTGGTCAAGCAGGGTGGGAGGTAGAGAGCTGACCACTTCCCTGGGCGCTCTGTCTGTGCCGCTTCTTATAAACTTCACGGTGAGAGGGCACCCCCAGAATGAGGTGCGGCCTTTATCGTGAACACGGTCTTACTCCTGCCTGATGGAGTCGCTCAGATACTTCTCACACTTGCTTCCACAGCACAGTCCTGCACGCTTTTAACAAATGTGCTTCGATCCCCTTCTCTCTTGTCACAAAGGCACCAGGACCTGCCAGTATTACTTAGTGACCGGTGTCTGGGTTGAGAGACAGCCTTAAAGAGTCTCGGAAGAGCATCCTGGGATGAGCATATTTATATAAAACCCCGACACCATCCTGTCTTTTCTCCCCTTTAACTCTGTTGGGTTCCCTGCTGACCAGTCTCCTCAGTGAGCGCCTGTTCGCCGCAGGGCCGCCTTCGCCAGGCCTGCTTTCCCTCTCGCCAGCATGCCATGCCTGATAACAGGGAGACAGGGCTGCCGTCCTGCAACCTTATTTGGTGTCTGCAGGGTTGTTTAGTTTCAGCCCTAAGGTCAGCTCATTTTCTTCTAAGTGTGACCAAGCTAATTTAGGCTGAAGTGACACAGTCATACAAAGAGAATCAAGTGAGCGCCACGGCTGCCACTGGTATTCAGCTGACCTCTTGTTACAATCACTGTCCTTTTGGCTCTTGTAGTTCCAGGCTGTTTTCCTCAGAGTTTTGAGCATACCCACTTCTTTCTAAATATCATCCCACCCTGAGTATACCTGGGCATGATAGTTCCACCCATCGTCACTCATCCTCAGCCTGTGGTTGGTCTTCTTGATGAAGGAATCTCTACAGCCACATAACTCACAGAATTCTCAGCTGGATGCCTCCAGCAACAGGCAGCTCACTTCCTGTAGGTGAACCTACCGTATTTCTAGACAGCGCTGATGATCGCTTGAGTTACTTACTGTGAAGAGGCGTATTAAACACCCGTTGTACGCAGCCTGGTACCATGTGCAGGAGTAAGGAATGGGTAGGGTGTTCGTAAAGAGGAAATTAAATAGCATCCCTGTGTTTAAAGGAATTATCTCATGAGGAGATTGGCATATGAAATCAAGGAATTAAGCAAAGTAGGAAAGGTGTAAACACAAAGTGTGGAACCAGCCAAACTCAGGGCCCCGAAATGGAGCGTTTGGTCCAGTCATAGAAGTGATCAGCCTTGGATTTTCAAAGATGCTCTCGCACTTTGAGGTCATACGTCAGGTGACCCGTCCTCATTTGGGCTTCAGAAGAGGTATACTATTAACTCTCACGCTAGGGGTGGGACTGATGGTAGGCTGAGAAGTGCAGTGAGAATAGCATTCAGATAAATACAGAATACAAAAAGTTTTCTGCAGGCATTTTTCTTATTCCAAGTGTACACGTGTTGCCCTTTTATTTTTCTGCCTTTATAGCGATCCTCTATGTAACAATGAGTCAAATACCCTTCCCTAAAGTAAACAGTGAAATAATGGGAAAGAATCTTCTTTGAAGTAATTGAAACAAGGTCCCACATACAGTGTGCTGCTGGAATTTCCATTTATCTCATTATTGTAATTATGTTTAGCTTCATATAGATCCATAAAATCAAAGATTTTAATTCAGGGAAGGTTCATTACCTATTGTTGAAACAGGAATTAAGCAGATAACATTTTAATGGCTTGGAAGGCAGTAGTGCTTTGTGCTTTAATAGATTTATTTCCTGAGATCTGCAACGTTTTTCATTTATTCTCAAAAATTAATCACTGACAGAAAAAAATCACTGATAGAGATGGCAAGAATTTTGCTCATTTTATGATACACATAAGCCCCTTCCCCTTCTAGAAAAGTTTTTTCCTGATTTGTTTGACTGTAATGACTTCAGCCGTTTGTTGAACTTGAACTCTACGTGCACCAGGGATTGTGCTAGGCACTTAAAAAGCATAGATTAGGGCCAGCCGAGTGGCGTGTTAGTTAAGAGCTGGCTTGGGATGCCAGAGGGCCCTGGTTCGGATCCCACATATGAGGGCCAGTGACACTGCCCTCTACAGCTAAGATGCTGAACAACAGCTCAACCTGGAGCTGGGCTGCCGTGGGTCGCCGGCGAGGGCTTAGGCTGCAGCCCTTGCTGCAGTGGGCTGCCATAAGCTACCGTGAGCGGCCGGCAGCCGGTGTGAGCTGCCAAGAGCTGCCGTGAGCGGCCGTCCAGAAGCCGGCGACTGATCTGCCTCGCCCGGGAAGAGCGCAATGATGGTGCCAACTTGGGCCAGTGAAGTGACGTCCTCCACAACTAGACTGAAGAACAAAAGGACAGCAACTTGTCTGTTCCCCTACCCCCAACTCCACAATAAAATCTTTAAAAAATAAATAAATAAAATAAAAAATAAAAAGCATAGATTATCTCAGTCCCTCTAGGTAATCTGTATTTCAGACGTGGAAATGGGGTCCAGAGAGATTGTCCTTAGCAAGGTCACATGGCTGTTTAGCGAAGTAACTGGGCTTGGAAATTGGTCTCTAACCCAAAAGCCTGTCTTCTTTTCACAAGACCACATACTTTCTCACTCTAATTCAAAGTTATTTGATCAGAGGAATTAAATCAACGAATCTTCCTGGGCTTGTCCATAGTTATTTCAAACATTCAACTGAGTCCAAAATTGACAGAATATATTTTCTTCCTCAAGTTCTTAAAGCACCAATCAAGAGAATGTCAGGATTTTTTACCGACTACAAACCAAAGTAATTGCTGATTGATTAAAAAGTCAGATATTTTTAAAAGTCAGAAAATAAAAAATTTATATCAGATCGTCTGAGGAATTATAACTTCTAAACTTTAAAGCAATAGAAAAAAGTCATAAAGGAGCAGATTCTTTCCTGGCAATACCAAAATGTAAAACTTTTAAAAAAACAACAAATAACCAAAACAGCATTGTAAACAACAGACTAGAATATTCGCTGTAACTAAAATCAGGGTTAATATTTAAGTTACATGAAGCGCTCCTTTACATGTGAAAGAATAATTTACACCTCTAGTAAATGAGCAAAGGATTTGATCCTTCGCTCAAGAAAAAATGAAAAGGATAGGAAATATATGGAAAAAATTCATCCTTGCAAATAAACAAATTCAAATTAAAGCATCTTTGAGACCATGACATATCTTCTAAATTAGCAAGATGATTTTCTTTTCAAAATACTAACACCCACAGCTGAGAAGTTGACAGTGAAATGGGACCCTTGTCTGCTGATGTCGCCACTGTGAATGGCACAGGACATCACTGTGTGCCCGCACTTGTACTCCTAGCCACACCCAGAAAGGTTTGGATATCGTGCCCCATATATTAGTCCACTCTGGCTGCCATTCCAAAGTACCACAGATGGGATGAATTCAACAACAGATACTATTTTCTCACAATTCTGGAGGCCAGAAGTTCAAGATGAAGGTATCAGCAGGGTTGATTTCTTCTGAGGCCTGTCTCCTTGGCTTTAGATGGCCTTCTCCCTGCGTGCTCAGTGGCTGCCTCTGGCCTCCTGTGGGTTTTATCTCCTTCTCTTATGAGGACATCAGTCAGGTTGGATTAGGATCCACCCAGATGGCACATTAAACCTTAATTATCTCCTTAAGGCCCTGTCTCCAAACACAGTCCCACCAAGGTGCTGGGGGTTAGGGCTTCAACATGTGATTAGGGGAGGGTGAATTCATCCCGTAACACCCTGGTAAAGCCTCTCCTTGATAATGTTTCCTAAGGAAATAATTCAAATAAAGAGTGTATGTGCATAAAAATCATTGATCTGTACTGTTTCAATAATATCAAACAATAACAGTTGAAATATTTATAGCAGAAGTTAAATACCGTGCTACATCCTTTCAGTATATTATTTTGCAGCCATTATATTTTTTTAAGAATGAAAATATGTAAAACCATTTTAAAAATTCATAACATATGAGAAAAGTGGAATACAGACATCACACGGCTGTGAAAACGTATCTGTGCACATGGATAATTACTGGAGAGAACAGGGGACAAAATAGTTTTCTTGTGATGATCCAGATATAGATGAATTCTTTCTTTATTCAAACTATTTTTCTTTCTGTGACCAAAAAAAAAAAAAAAAAAGGAGGTTAGAACTAGTAATGGGTTAGTAAGACATTACCGGTCTTCTGTGGCAGGTAGTAGCAGATTTTTAGTCTCCTAAGTTAGAGTTTTAGCCAGAAACAAGAAAAATGAAGACAAGTTGAGCCTGAACAAATTAATCTAGCAACTCAGTGATGTAGCGATACTGCCAGAATGCCTGCAAAGGGCTTGGGACCCCAGGTGCTCTGCTGTGCTGAGGAAAAGGACTGTGTCTGGCCTTAGTGCCCGAGGCTGGTGGCCTGGTGTGTGGAGAGGAGCTGTCTCAGCTCCCTGTGACCTTGGGCAGCCCAGGTCTTCTCTGACCCTCAGGCTCCTCTTCTTTAAAATGCATATGTTGGAATAGGTCCTTATAAAGGCCCTCTCTTACTTTCTGTATTCTTTCATTCTCTGTTTCGATCCAAATTTGCACAGGATTGCTATCCATGTAGTATTTCCCTTGTACATGACTATAAAATACACTGTGGCCATTCTGTACATCTTGCAGAGAGTCAGAACCAGGTAGAAAGTCAGAAAGGAAATAAAGATTAGTCAGCCACTTCCATTTTTCCAGCACTTGATTCCAAGAAGCTAAACCAGAATTTCTCCCCAAAACTTTCCCTGGCCAATGCCCAGTGAAGATCAGCAGTGTCTGACTTTTACCTTGTTTTAGGGAACCGCTGAGTGGACCAGGCCAAAAGGGGGAGCACTGTATTTTATTTCACTTCCAGACTTAAGCCTTAGGCCTTCGCAGCCAGAACAGTAGATGGAGAGCTTTTGGAGGGCAGACGCCTACCCTGTCCCTGCCCAGGACAGGGCAGCTATTAGAAAGGCTGGCCACATCCAGCCGGAAACCGATTTTAAGGATTTCATTGCACTGGAGAGAAACAGACAGAAGAGGGGGTGAGAGAAGCAGCAGCTGCTGCCATTGGTAGAACCCCCATCTCTTCCTCAAGCTGAGAAATCCATCTCCCCTTTTCTAGGAGTCTTCCCAGCTCCCACACAAAAGGCCCGTGAGTAAACAAAGAATAATAAAGGTGTCCCGGCTTTCAAGGCTTACTCAGGGCAGCAAAGAAAGTAGTCCCCTGCAGTATTTGGAGCCTGAGCCTTTTATGCGTGCGTTTTATCAAGCACCTGCCTGCAGCATCCTGGTGCACGCAGTTCCCTCCTGGAGGGTTAGGTGGAAGGATGCTTTATTTCTAAGGGTGAACCAAAATAAACAACACGCACAGTAACTCAGATGCCACGTGGATGTGTGCCAGCGTGCACTTGGAGGTGGCAGTGTCCATGAGAGGATGCGAACTTTGGGGTTCTTCGTTCCTGTATTCGCTCCACACATCTTGTTGCGCTCCTGGCACGTGGCCCACACTGTTCAGCAGGTGGGGGGATAAGGGGGTACAGGCGTGAACAAAGGACTCAAGCTCTCTAGAAGAGCTCATATTCTGGAGGGCAACAAGCAACAAATAAGCAACCTCATCAGAGATGAGGGCCCCTAGTCCAGCTCACCATTTAGCAGCCATATGACATTTGACATGTGACCCTGACCTCACTGAACCCCAGTTTCTTCATCCAATGAGATTGTAACTGTCTTAAAGGGTCATTTTAAGGCTCAGAGAGAGCTCGCTGGTATGTGGAGTAGACATAGTATTTAATAGGGCAGCATCTTTGGGGGCCGGTAAAGATTCTTCTTTCCTACAAAGGAAAAGAGAAAGGAAGCAGAGAGCAGGGAAGACACGCTAAACTCATAGGCAACACCCTGGTGGGGAGGATTGCAAGCTCCTGTGTCCCTTCCAGCAGAAAAGCTACTTTCATACCAGTCGTTTTCTCTACCATCTAGCCTCTAAAAACAAAAATAAAAAAACAATGCTAAGTTGATTTCAACCTGAGTGTCGTCCTGAGTCAGACAGAGGTGGGTGGGCTGTATGTACAAGTGTTGAGGAAATGAGAGGCTAAAGGAAAGATGCGAGAGCCTCTTCAGTTCAGAGTCCACCTCTGCTCAGACCCTCTGCAGAGACGGGGCCCTGATCATGAACGTGTGCAGTGTACAAAAACATGACAGAGTTCAATAATGCAGTTCATCCAGCCGTTTAACAAATATTCATTAAGCTGGATGCGGAAATAGAAGGCCGAGAAACCCTCTGTGCCCTCAAGCAGCTCCCAGTCCGGCCGGGGAGACACATCCGAGTCCTGTAAACAACATGAAGACGCAGAGTCGGTGTGTTGGAATGTGGAGGAAGGAGGAATCAGCTTGGCCAAGAGACTTAGAGAAAATGTCACCAGGAAGATGGCGTTGGAGCCGACGTGTATGTTGGGTTTTGGGGATTACTCGGCTGTAGGAAAGATAGACGCTACCTAACAGTGGGCAATAGCTTACTCTCAGAGCTTGTTTTGTTTCACTTCTTGCACCCGGCAGACACGGTTGACCTTCCATCTCAATAGCCTTGACTCCTGTCACAGAAAATGTAGGAATAGCACAATGTATACAGTTGTGTAACAGAGCTGGTCTAAACATTAGTTAATTGGCTTTGAAATGCCATGTTATTTCTGAGGTCCCTACAACCAAAATTATTAAAAGTGCACCATGACATTAAAAAAGCCTGTCGTGAAGCCGTTTTAAGCCACCGTAATGTAAATGAGCTCGGAATTTTGATACGTGATTAGTGTTAACTTGATTCCTTACAAAAATATGGACAGTAATAGAAAACAGGAAAATGTAAGCTAAGTTTCACAGCCGTGGAAAGCCATGCATAGACTAAGACGATAAGACCAGGCAGACAGTACAGAGAATATACGAGCCCAAGGAGCTTTAAAACATGTTTTAAAAAGGCAAGTTCGGTACTAAGCTTTCTGGAGCCTTAAGCAAGAACAAGTTTTAAACGCCTTCTGCTGGTTATCCTGTTTATATCAGTGGGGTTGACGGGTATGTTTTCTCAATGGAGTAGAAAAGGTTTTCTTGTTCTGGAAAGGATTTTTTTCATGTGGATCTACACACAGGGGAGTGCTGGGGTGAAAGGCCGTGGACCATGCTGAGAGCACGAATGGAATGGTAATGAGGTTGTGAAAAGCCCAGGCTTAGAAATCAGGACTGACCTAAATTCAGACCCTGGCTCCAGGACTTACTGACCATGACAATAAGTGAAGTCCTTACACCTCAGCGTCCTAACCTGTAAAAAGGACAGCTGAGAGTGCTGGTGGGGAGTCGGATTGGGAGGGCTGGATGAAACAGCACTTGGCCACGCGTGGGACGGCCACTGGCACTCAGTCTGTGGTAGCAGTCTGCACGATCCAAGGGGCGTCGCGGAAGGCGGCTGTGTCTTGTGTTAAAAGGAAACCATGTCTGCCATCCCAGGCGTGACCCCAGAGACGCTGGTGCCCTGCGTGTGCCTTTTGGAGGTGTCTGTGATGACAGACGCAGAGGGGCAATGCCCAGCAAAGCAGCGGGGAGTAGGATGCATGCTGCTGAGAGTAAGCAGCTCCACGCTCACGTCTTGCCTGTCTTGTTTCTTGAAGGTGAACGACTCAAACTGTGACCAAGAGCTCCTCTCCCTGCTGCTGGATGCCAAGCTGCTGGTGAAGTGTATCTCCACGCCCTTCTACCCGCATGTCATTGAGCACCTCTTGGCCGGCCCCCAGCAAGGGCGCTGGGACGCGGAGGAGCTGGCCAGACACCTGCGCGAGGCCGGCCATGAGGCGGAAGCCGGGTCGCTCCTCCTGGCCGTGCGGGGCGCCCCCCGGGCCTTGAGCACGTTCAGCACGGCGCTCCGCGCGGCCCGGGACTGGGTGTGAGCTCGGCCGCTGGGCAGTCCTCGCTCCGCGGCGGGCAGGAGCGCGCAGAGCCGCAGGCTGTTCCCAGAGGCCACGCCACTGCCTGTTGATTGTTCTCAGTGGTTCCGGCAGATTGAAAATAAAGCTGTGCGTAAACGCTGAGCAAGCTGCCTTTTTTTTTTTTAACTATTTTCTCTTTCAGACAGTGCCTGGTCAACATGCATCATCACTAAGACGTGACTTCCTCCTCTCTGTTTTGAACCCCTTTTTGGGTAGAATGCCATTAAAGCATCTAAAACTGCCGTTCAGACAGGCGGATGCAGTGAACAGGGTTGCGTTCGAGGGGAGAGTGTGTGTGGAATGGTTAGTGGTTGGAGCAGATGTCCTAGGATGGAGGAAGGGTCGACCCGGAGCCAAGTCTCAGGTTGGTTACGACTTTGGGCAGAGTGCTCCGCCTCTCGGACCCTTCGTCTCATGCATACAATGAGGGTCGTATCATTTATCCCCCAAAGTTGTTGAGTATTATGTGAGGTTGTGTGTCTGAGGCTCTGTTGGATCCATAGTGGGGACCCAAGAATTGTCACCCCACTGCCCCCCGCTAGAGTTACAGTATATGAGTTGTGACTTTAAGGCCACAGCCAGGTGGTCTGTACCAGCACAGAAGGGCTGCCGACTCTATTACAGGGTCTCTAAGATTTTCAGCATCGCCATACGAAGGGGGACAAATTCGCATGTCTACGAAACCTCTGTAACCAGGTGGCTGAGCTAACAGAGCCAGCATGCGCACGCATCATGGGTAGGATGGGCGTATTGGGGTTCACTAATTTGCATATAGTCAATGACAGTGAGGGTGTGAATAGCAACACCCTTAGGAAAACGTACAGTGAAGGAAGTGTGTTTCCCGGGGCAGGAGGGTAGGACCCTGATGCCTAATTCCCAGGCACTTGCCGCCACTGCACAGCGTGTGTGTGGAGGTGGAGGCTCAGGCTGCAAGTGCTGGACTTAGTTCCCCTGAGAGCCTCACAGCAGATCCAAGCAGGCAGCAGCTGGCGGAAGAGAGCAGACTCGGTGACGAAGGGACCCTCGGAGGGTCGCTCTCATGCACACTGGTCTTTACCTCGACCCCAGAGAAATATGTGGAGGGAGGCAGAGAGGGTGGCTGTGCATTAATAGGAAGGTTTAGTTTGGATAGAATAGATAATATCATATAAGACAAGACTTGGTCATGAGGAGTAACTTTTAATGTAAGTAATTTGAAAAGGCTGCCTCTGGTCAGTTTCTGTATTGTGCTGTCAAAGCCAGTAGGCTGAATGTAACACAGCTCACTGTGGGTCTTTGACATGGCGTATTGGGGCAGCCTAGTCACCACATTTCCTTCCGACACCGTCACCAATGCCATATACACACCTGCCAGGTCTACCCTCTACCGAAGAATAACATCGCTTCACCTTGCAGTCCATTATCATCATCATTACTGGCTTCATCTCATTTCTACTCCTGTGGCTGCAGCTACAGAGTCCTCTGATGAAACAAAAACAAAAACGTTTCGTTATCTTTGGAAGCAACTTGCTGGCAGAACAGCTCCTTCCCTGACTTCTGACCAGTTCTGTACCCAGGATTGAGTTTCTTGCCCAAGCCTTCAGCCGCACCTGGAATTTAGGAAGAGCTTGCACGAGCCTCTAAAATATTTCCAAGGAAAAGGGTCAGCATATTTCTCCCAATTAGGTAGCATCTGTCCAGGCAGACCCACGAGGCCAAGATGGCCTTCCACTCTGATGGCCCAGCTGTGCCAGATGGCATTAATCAGGCCACTGCTAGGAAGCATGCCTGCTGGTGATGTAGGTTCTCTCTACCCTTGCAGCTAACTTCCGTCATTTCAGGTGACTGAAAACACCAAGTGAGCAGTACTCTGAGATAACATGGTCTGTGTTAACGGACTCCATTGGGTAAGTGGACCCAAGGGTGAGCAGAGTCGGGAGTGAGCCTTGGCTGTCTTCTGGCCTCAGTGGCACTGAGACCTCAGTTAAGCCACTTCTCCTCCCTCACCCTCATTTTCTCATGCGTAAGTTGGGCTGGTAATGCCTTTCAGGAAGTTGCAGCTGAACACAAGAATGCCCCTGCATCACGCCACCCGTTTGCTGTGAGCCTTGGAGCCCCCGTCTGCCAAGGGGTCCTCCCCCTGTTGATGGTGCTGGGCCTGCTTCAGCCAAAGAAATTCTCTGACAAACATATGCCTCAAGCTTTTTTTTTAAGGTTTTTATTGGGGAATTGGGGGAAGGGGAATAGACAAGTTGCTGTCCTTTTGTTCTTCAGTCTAGTTGTGGAGGACGTTGCTTCACTGGCCCAAGTTGGCACCATCATTGCGCTCTTCCCG